>NC_085864.1:10775107-11090107 GCF_034702125.1 Engraulis encrasicolus | reverse complement strand
AGAAAGAACATTCGGTCACAGGAAAAGTGCCGGCGGAGGAGCGCTGACAGAAAAGGGCAATGATCAATCGAAATCCAGACAAAGAAAACAAACAGTTTCATCTGTTTTATTCACCACTACAAAAGGCCTTCTGGTCAGTAATCCACCGAAAGCTCTGACAGGGAAATAGGCCAAATTTTTCAAGAAAGTGATTTGCTGTGTGCAATTATTCTGACCACTTTCCTTGGGATATTTCGAGGTGGTAATATTTACATTTTTGTTTGGTCAACCTTTGTAAACACACTGTAAACCCTCATTTTGTATGGACCCAAACACATTAGGTATATTGGACATTAATGTAATGATATCCCGTTTTCAACCCAAATATTTTGGATAAGCAGAACCTTTTAAACCACCTTGTTCATACAACCTGTATCTTTGCACAGAATTGATCAAACTATTTGATTCATTGGTAGTTGGAAAGATTTCATTGGCCAGTTTGAAAGGCAAGCACTTTACCACGCCCCTCAATGTATCTGAGGACTGAGGAGGGAACAACGAGTGGAATGGATGGATCAGCAGTGAACTTGTGAGTCTCTGACGAAGTAAAAGCAAAAAACGAAGAAGTGAAGACAGGACATATTTTAACGACAGAACGACGAGATGAAAGAAAAGGAACGGTGAGGTGAGTGCACGTGATTCATCACCGTTTTCAGTCAGTCATTCCATCTCAGTTTGTGCTACTGTGTTGTCTCGTCATTTGATTTCATTATCTCGTATCTCGTCAGTGCTATCACGCCATTGTTAAGTGCATGGTATGACTACAACGTATGCTATTTTTTCTATGCTTTGTAATCAGCAAGCAGCTATCTATCGTTTGGTTGTGTATGCTTTGCATATGTTCTGGTTCTAGAACTAGCAAATTACCAGAAACTTTTCCCAGCTAAGCTGCTAGTCGTAACTGCTATGAGCGTGTCCACCATGCAGTGCTAGTTGGCTCTAGCCAGTTCAATGCCTCTTGATTGTTCGTCTCTCCCATGGTTAGTCGTAGCAAGTTGTTGTTTATTTTAGTTATGATGGCGAATCGTTTTCTGGTCTTTGTGAAGTGGCATCGGTGGCCTGGTTGTTTTGACGGCGCATAGTTTCTAAAGCTAGTTAGTTGCTATGAATGTGAGAATGTGGATGGGTGTAATAGCGACTGATTTTATGAACAAAGGACAGGAAATATGATTTGGAAGTGTAAATACTGCGAGTTCAATTGTGACAAAAGGGGGCAGATTTTAAAACATTACAGGATAAAACATGGGAGTTACACTAGAAATGAGCCTTTTCCTTGCCCTTATCAAGACTGCTTGTGCACGTTCCGATCTTTCGGCACTCTCAGGACTCACATGTCTCGGATCCATGTGGAAACCCATGCTCTGCAACCTGCACGTGCAGTCAAGTTACGCTGTCTGTTGTGCGAGTTCCTTGAGCCATGCAATGATGCCACATATTTCACCCACCTTCGCAGTAGACATATTCGAGACAACCAGAAAGTCCAGTGTCCGTTTAAAGGCTGCACTTTTGAGAGCAGTGTCTACTCCACATTTAATGCACATAAATGTAACATGCACAGAAATATGGATTGGACAATGTTTAAATCAGAAATAGTAGTCAGTGCTGAAACAGAAGAGGAAGAATGTAGTGACTGTGATGCTCCTCTGGAGATGATTGTTGTGGATACTGATGACGATGACGATGAAGCACCTGCTGCTGAGTCTCAGCACTTGTGGGAAGATTTGGAGCACAAACTGGCTGCATTGTTTCTGAAAATGCAAACACTCTTGCATGTTCCAGAAACATCTGTGCAAGAGGTTATTCAGCAACTTTGTGAGTTAGTACAGTTGTCCCAGGCACCTCTACACAATAAAGTAAAAATGGTTTTACAGAAGCATCATTCAAACGTTGACGAGTCCGTTGTTAGAGAGGTGGTAGAGACTTTGACAGGCAGCAACATTATCACTGCATGCTGTGGCAAGGGTGGATCTCTAGCTATAATTAAAAGAAGAGCATCATATGTGTTGCGTGAATTTCCACTGGTTATGCCAATAGAGTATGTAGTGGAGAAAGGCAAGAAAACTGTGGCATATGTCCCTCTTTTGCAGATGCTTCAAAAACTGCTGAGCAAGCCAGATGTTTTTAAGAAGGCTAGTTCAACTCCAGTTGTTGTCCCAAATGAGTTCAACACATGCAGAGATGGCAAATGGTTCAGAGAAAATGACCTTCTGTGCAGTGATGAGCTAACGCTTGCGCTCAACCTGTACGTAGACGATGTAGAACTGGCTAATCCAATCGGTACATCAAGAGGCAAACACAAGATGTGTGCAGTATATTGGACCATTGCCAACATACCTGCAAAGTACAGATCTACACTTCATTCAATACAGCTTGCTCTCTTGTGCAACACAACAACTATCAAAGAATGTGGCTATGAGAAAGTACTGTACCCACTCATTTCTGATTTGGTCTCTCTTGAACAAAATGGTGTCTGGATTGAGCACTTGGGTAGAAGTGTCAAAGGAACTGTCTTATTTGTGTCAGCTGACAATTTGGGGGCACACTCTCTTGCAGGTTTTTATGAGAGTTTCACCGTGGACAAGTTCTGCAGGTTCTGCATGGCATCGAGAAGTGAGGCACAACAAAAAGAGGTATGCTCTGGTGCATTCCAGCTGAGAGACAGACAAACACACAACACACAGGTACAGGAGACATTGCACAACCCAACTTCAGGAAAAAATACAGGTGTGAAGGGGTCATGCCCTCTCACAGCAAATCTGAAGTTTTTCCATGCAATTGGAGGTTATCCCCCTGACCCCTTACATGACATTTTGGAAGGCATAGTCCCCATCGAACTGTCTCTTTGCATTGCAGATTTTGTGGCAAAGAAGTACATTACATTGCAGGAGATCAATGAGGCCATCAAAACATTTCCTTACTCTTACACAGATAAAGCTGATCGTCCACAGCCTAATGTGAAGGGCTTTGATAAGAAGGGGACGATAGGAGGAAATGGCCATGAGAATTGGTGTCTAATCAGGCTCCTTCCTCTCCTTATTGGCCATTGCATTCCTGAGGGAAATGATGCGTGGGATGTACTAATGCTTCTTAAGGACATTGTTGCATTAGCCCTTGCACCAAGACATACCAGTGTGTCTGTATACCTTCTTCAAACCAAGGTGGCAGAACACAGGGAACTTTTGCAGTCTACCTTCCCAGGTTTTAGATTGCGACCCAAACACCACTATGTTGAGCATTATCCGGAACTCATAAAGCTGTATGGCCCAATGTCTGAAGTGTGGACTATGAGATTTGAAGGAAAGCACAAGTTTTTCAAAAAGGTTGTTCGGGATGCTCAGAACTTTAAAAATGTCCCCATGACTCTTGCTGTCAGACACCAAAAAGCTGTCAGCTACCAACTAGACTGCGGTTCGTTTTACAAGCCAGAATTTGAGATGACCAAAGTAACATCTTTGTTGGTTACCGCTTTGCCAGAGAACATCCAGAATGTAATTAGAGAAAAAGTCCCCAATACGCCCACTGTTCTTACAGCATCCTCGATCTGTATTGATGGAATAGATTACAATGTAGACAGTGTGCTCTCAGCTGGCTCATGTTCAGGCCTTCCTGAATTTAAGCAGATCACTCGGATAATTGCTTTGAACACAGATGTTCTGTTCATTTGCAAGGTCATGACAGCTTGGTACTCTGAACAGCTTCGGTCATATGAACTTTGCAGTCCAGACAGTGCAATATTTTGTGCACTTCAACTTGCAGATCTGAATGACCCTTTCCCTCTTTCACCTTACAGTGTACAGGGTAAAATGATGGTAACGCTGAGGCATTTTATTCACTGTTGAATGTCTTTTTTCCTTTTCCGCAGATGGCATCACCTACCACCATAAGAGTCATCCTAACTGAAGCCGATGTCCGGAGATTGAAGCTAACCTCAAGGCCTAGCTCAGTTGAGGATTTGATTACGCATATAAAAGACTCACTTGAACTTGAATATGACTTCAACTTACAGTTTCGAGACCCAGAGTTTGATAATGAACTCTGCAACCTCACAGATTTGTCAGAACTGCCGGAGAAGCCAACAGTAAAGATCATTCCAGTGCTCCAGTTGGTCTCCCTTCCATTAAGTTCATCTGAAGATGTAAATGACACTTTGTCTACAGCAGATACAGAGCTGCTCTCCACTTCGTCGACGGAAGCAAGGAAGCCATGGCCTGACAGCTTCTCAATTCCAAAATTCTCCGTAGATGTCGAGTATAGACTCCGTCAGGGGAATTTGACTTATCTCAAGGATGGAACATACCTGAAGTTCACAAAAGAGCTGAAGCATGCCATTCTTCACGGGCTGGCAGAAACAATTTACTCATTCAAAGCATACCCAAGTATTCAAGACCTTGACACAGTAGCCAAGGCACTAATAGCAGCTCATCCTTGCCTGAAAGAACCGGCTTCACCATCTGGTTACTGTGGGTGGAAGCACAGCCTTAAAGACAAAATGGGCAATTACAGGTCGAAAATGAGAGCCCTGGGACATGAAGAGGTCAAGGTCAATGCAGGGAAACGAGGACGGAACACCCCTAATGGCGAGCCTCCACACAAGAACATCAAAAAGCCAAAGAAGGGGGAAGTCAATTACTTACCGAATACTCCGGATGGACACAATACCACAAGCCTCGAAGATGCCCGAAAGCAATTGGTGGACGAGATGAAGAAAAAGAACCCAGACGGAACCCTGATCACTCAGAAGATGGACATAACCTTGTCCCTGCGAAGGAAGGAAGTGGTGCAGGACAAGCCACCGGTGATCCAGATGCTCCAGCGTTGGCCAGCCCTGTTTATGGAAAATCAGGTAAGTCTGCGTGCGTGCGTGCGCGCGTGTGTGTGTGTGTGTGTGTGTGTGTGTGTGTGTGTGTGTGTGTGTGTGTGTGTGTGTGTGTGTTTATGATCATGTCACTTGGCAGAGTATTGATATCGAATTTTGATTTATTGGTGTTTTCCAGGTGTACCAGGAATTTGGCAGGGTCGTCGGGAAAAATCTCAAACAAGAATTCTACGACTCCCTTGATCGTCATTGCCCTGCAGTTGTGGATCTGATGAAGTCAAAGAGAGGGCTGAAGGGACAGCTGCTAGAAGCGCTTTTCCGCCAAGCACAGGTTTGTGAATTGAATTCAGTCTATTCCCATGTACAATTGTCTTGAATGAGAACAGCAAGTTATATGACTATTCTCTTTCAGCAAGGTCATACTACATAAAGGAGTTATGTCTCACTTAAAGGACCAGTTCAGTCAATTTCAATATGCTGTTGTATTGCTCACGCTACCCTTGAATTGTCAGTACCCGGTGATGCCACATTTTTCGGCTAAGCCATTTCTGAGATATGAGCTATTCTAATGGGGCCAGCGTTTGTTTCCTTTTTAAAAAAAATTAACATAGGCCTACTCCAAATACTTTCGGATGTTTTTGGGAATAAATACAAATATTTTTTTGAAATGTAAACAAAGTGCTGCCCCGATTACAATAACTAAGATTGGGATAAGGCTGAAGAAAAAAAAAACCTCAGGTACTGACAAGTCCAGGGTAGTGTGAGCATTACAACTGCATACTGAAATTGACTGAACTGGTCCTTCAAGTCCTAATGTGGATTAAAATAGGCACTCTACTTGGGAAGAGTCTTCACCTTATGTAGTATTACAATGTAGTATTTTTTACTCCCTGCAATACAGACATCGGACATTGCCGACATAAGATGCCTTGTCCTGAGAGGGCTGCCGGTGCTTCTTGACGACAACCCATCTGAATTCTTCAAGGACTGTTTTGTAAGTCACACCACTTGGTTTCCTTTGTGTATATGGACTGTGGGATGTAGTGGACTCAAACAACTCTTGTAATTACATAACCATGCATACAACACATGCAACATAAATACATTTTTATTTATGATTGGTTGCTTTTGCATCAGTCAACTTTGAGGATGAGGCTGGCATAGCGTCCCATCACATGACATAGCTCTCCTCCCCTGTTCAAAGTTGAATGTTCCAGATGGGTACAGATATCTTCCTTCACTCCTCTCTCAAACTACCTGTCTTCCTTGTACTAAATGTGCATTTCATGATTATTCCTGATTCTTATGTGCCGACCCATACGGTGGAAAAAAGACAACTATATCTATGATTTACTCCTGGAAGTGGCCCCTATTGGTGTTTTCTCATGCAGAATTATTATATTTATAAAGCATACACAAAGTAATTGCCTCATACACATCATCTGTAAACGCCATGTACATTTTTTTTACTTAATTCATGCTAGTTTCACCAACACCAAAAGGGGCCACTTTCAGGAGTAAATTTACCACAAAAAAAAAAAAAAATGTTTTCACAATCATATAAAAATATTGTCAAATTCATAAACTTGTTAAACTTTTTTGTGATTTTAATATATCCTTTCTACATGAGGAAGTGCACATTTTTACAAGGAAGATTGGCAGTTTGATGCACAAGTGAAGGAACCAAACTAAGCAATTCAGATAACTACATTATCGATTGATTGCAGACTTGAAGATCACTTCTCCAGTTGTGCCCTCTGGCCTCATATGTCTGTATTGCTGCTCCTCCTACTGCAAAGAAAACAAAGGAGTCAAGGGAGGGTGGTGGAATGAAGTACCATGTGTAGGCCTTCTTCTAAATATATGGCTTCTGTGTTACACTTCATTTGACGTGTCCCCACATTCATAGCAGCTGTTATACACTTTGCGTGAAGCATTAACAACTGTTCCGTAACACTTTCATACCAAACCTTCCATAATCATGGAAGACGAAAGGATGGCAACTCGTCAAAATAAAAGTGAAACAATAGCAAAACAGCATTTTGCTGTTTTTGCTCTGAATCTTTCAGAATCTGATGTACAACCATTGTGGGTTAATTAGGCACAACCTGGTCAAGGCAATATTATCCTTCATTCACAAATGTGGATATGTTTTCATAATGTAACCGTATGGGTTTTCTCATATTTTGCCACAAAGTAGCCCATGTAACTATTGTAGGTTACTAACTCGCCTCCCTGTGATTAACCTTTTTATTGCAAATACAGTGTTCTGTTCTCATAGTAAAACTGTCTTTCTTATTTTCATTTCTAGGCTTTGGATGATGAGGACGCCTACAGACACATCCCAATTGGGATCCTCGCCATTCATCAGGATGGTGTTGCACAGCATCCCTTAAACCCATCCTCCCTGGGTGTGGTTGTGGAGGGAAATGTTGTGATGGACAATATCCACAGTTTGCCCCAGGCCATGTGCCTACTCTTCGGCTTGACATACGCACTTCATCTAAACTACCCAAAATGTATGGCTAACACATTCCAGTTTGTTCAGCAGGTTCTCTTGAGTTTGGGGAGGAAGGAGTTGAAGGGAAAAGTGTTGTCTTTGACTAATCAGCTGGCCATGTAAGGCCACTTCAGGTTTGTAGTGTACACTTCCCATGTTTTCAGAGAATGTGGTATGTCCTACTGCTCAATATTTAGATTTGCACACATGCTACTGTTTAAAGTATTTTCCACTGCTGTGGTAGTACCCACCACCCTATACTCATTGTAGAGGTGGTAGGGGGAGGCTGCTGCCACAGTAGTGGGAAATACTTTATTCTTTAGTATGGATGCTCTGGTGCATTCCAGCTGAGAGACAGACATGCACACAGCTGTTGAGGGGAAAAAAAGTGATGTTACTGTTGGTTTGAAAAGATACCGTTTTCCAAAAGATGTTTTTACAAAGTGCCGTTGCCGGTGTGTCTGTGTCAGTGATTTCATTTATATGCACTTTATGCTACTGTGCTGTGTAAACATGGTAAACGCCCTGCAATTTGTTCAGTAGGTTCTCTTTGGTTAGGAGTAGTTAAAAGAAAGTGCACACGGCTGATGTGACTGTTGTGTAAAAAGGGTATATTGGCATTGACAATTATGGCCATTTGACAACGTTGGCAAATAAGCCTGCTTTTTTAAATGTATTTATTTCTTTATTTTTTTGGCCTACAGGTTAAAGTTGGCATTTTACGTTTCTATGTCCACCATATTTTCAGACAGTTTGTATGTGATATACTGCTGAAGATTTAGATTTGCACACATGCTACTGTTTAAAGTATTTTCCACTGCTGTGGTAGTACCCACCACCCCATACTCATTGTAGAGGTGGTAGGGGGAGGCTGCTGCCACAGTAGTGGGAAATACTTTATTCTTTAGTATGTATGTAAAATACAATCTTTGCATGTTTATACCATAAACTGTCCAAAAATATAGGGATTAGTGTATTTTTGCTTTGTGATTTGTAAACATAAAATTCCTCTGTTATAACATGCCTAATTTAGAAAGGCGTTTGTGTTTGTCAGTTTTTACATGCCTGCATTGAAATAAACATTCAAAGACCAGTCAATTGGTTTTGTTTTTTATTCATAGCACAGAAACAGATGTTCTGTTATTTTGGAAATGTTTGGAAGAGTATGCATGTTCTAGTTTGTATTTTCCCCCTTTAGTGTTGTTGAACCCACAAATTTACCAGGAAAATGCTTAAGTGCATACAAACATGTCTAGGTGCAATACTGAAGAAGACTGAAGATTCACATATCGCCACAACCCCATGTTCAGTAGTACAATAAAGTGCATATTTAAGACTAGCAAAATTAAAAGGTTTGGAAAATATAACAAAAAGTGTTAAGTTATTTAAACAAACAAGCAATTTCAACCTAACTAATAAGTATAGATTAGTATAACGTGACATTTGTTTATTGTACTGAATCAAGCAATGCAGTGTACCTTAAAATGGTGGTACACTCAACCCTAACTTTTTATGTTTATTCAATCGTTGAGAAATCAGTTTTTTTGAGGCAATGTGTTACCTCAAATGTTTTGGGTTCATTGAAAATGTTCGGGTTTACAGTGCATGTCAATAAGGGAATAGGACAGAATTGGTGTGAATGGTGGTGCTGAAAAGAGGTGTGAATACAGTATGAATTCTTCCAAAACATGGGAGTTTACGAACTGTTCACCTGACCACGTTCATCTACAGCAAGTAAAATGTTACAAGCAATTCATGTATATTTTCAACCGTGCCTCCTCCACGTTGTCCCCCTCGCTAATATTTATAGTTATTATATAAAGTTATTCACACAAAAATTTGTGGATGTCCAACTTAAGCAAAAGTAAAGCCTGATTAATATGCTACACATTGTTCTCTCTGTTGGTTAAAATGTGTTTCCCTGAAAGATTGTGAAGGTGCAAGGGAGTAGGGAAAGAGAAAGGAATCTCACCACAGCTCCAGCTTTGATGAGAAGGTTAGTTTCCACTGTGATGGATTTTGTTGAATATTAAGTAATGCCACTATACTATGTTGGAGATGGAAAATGGAGTCACACACACACACACACACACACACACACACACACACACACACACACACACACACACACACACACACACACACACACACACACACACACACACACACACACACACACACCCTTGGCATTGTCCTCATATACAAAAATGCATTTTTATTGTTGATTATAGTGAGGGAAGTGAAGGCCTTGCTGGCTTGATAATGAACCACACTACACAACAATGACAAAAAACACATCCGTCACTGTGCGCAGGCATAGGCCCTGAGAGAAAAGGGAAGTGATCAATCTGGGGCCAGGCAAGGAAAACAAACACTTTTATCTGACCTGCCAGCGCACAGAGATGTTATTTACCGCTGTAGAGTCACAGTCCTTGACGAAGCTTGACAGGTCAGAAAATGCACTTAGTAACCTGTTATTCAGTGAGGGGATGACAATTTGTCATGAGATCATATATTTTGGAACTGACGTCAAGAGTTACAAGAGGATTCAATCAAGCACTTCAAGCTGGGCTGAGAGGGGGCTTCTCTGACCAACACAGTGTGACAGGAATTTAACAGGAGGTAAACTTTCGAGTTATGCTCATTCATGACAAAATAATCGACACAATTATTTTTTCATCAATATACAGTTTGCCAAAACTGTTGCTATTCACGTTAGATATGAAGAGAAGAGTCAATAAGATGACAATGCCATTTTCTATTTCTTGAAAAAGTCCCTGCCTCCATTCTGAAAGTGATTAAGCTTTGAATGTCCCAAAACAAAAGCCACGACTTGGTCCTGGATTTCCTAGTGTAATGGAAAAGTATATATTTTTTATCTTGTTAATGAGTTTCTTCATCATAACATTTTCCATAAAACCTTCAACTAGTATAATCAAATAACAAGTCCAAACACTCAAACACACTGTTGTAACTTAAACTTCTCAGCTTAACATCTTAATAATAAGATAACGGAGTCAGTCACTTCGTTTCTAACACTCGGGAACATGCCGGTGCATCTTTATTAACTTCCAGTTAACTCTACAATGAGTCAAGGTTCCGCAGGTAACCACGCATGCGCACCAGGGGGCAAACACTCTCACTCGCCCAATAGACACACACACACATTCATGCAAGGGAGAGAAGCCCCCAAAATAATCCCCAGTTACAACATCCCTCCCCCCATAGTCCAGACAAGGAACCCCCAAAGTCCTTTTTTTTTTCCTTGGGTAAAATTTAGTTATAACTACTAAATAATGGAACAGGAGAACATGAACTAACTGAGAGTGAGGGGTAGACTGCCCACACTCTCGCGGACAGGCCGGGGGATTATTATGCCCCCTTCTTGAGGCCCTCCGCCCTGACTACAATTACAAATTTAAACGAGAAGGTACTTTCCTCACTCTAGAAGATCTCCAGGGCACAACAGCAGGCTCAGCGTCGTCAGCTTCTGCCGACTCTGGATCAGGAACCTCGTCAGCGTCTGAGAGCTCCACAGCCGAGTCCTCTGGAGGAGCAGGATCGGGCTGGTCACTGCTCTCTGGCTCCCAGTCCTGTCTGGCTTGAGGAGAGGCGTTTCTGCTTAGCAGGTGGTCGACATGCCTACGCCACACATTCCCTGCTACCTCCACTCTGTAAGACAGGGGCCCCGTCTTGTCGATCACTGTGCCTGGCAGCCACTTTTCCCGACCAGAAAAGTCTCTGACCCACACAGCGGCCCTGAGTGGTAGGTCTCGAATGACTGCATTTCTTTTGGAGTTGGCCACCATCGTCTCCTGACCACGGAGGACCTTTGATTGAATGTCTGGCCGCAGCAGGTCCCATCTGGTGCGCACCCGCCGACCGAACAGCATCTCTGCTGGAGACTGCCCAGTGGTGGCATGCGGAGTGAACCGATATGTCGCCAAGAATCTTGCAAGCCTCGCCCTAAGTGTCCCCCCTGCCATTTTCTTCAATGATTTCTTGACAGTTTGGACTGCCCTCTCCACCAGCCCGTTTGAGGACGGGTGGTAGGGCGCGGAGGTCAGGTGGCGAACGCCATTTACCTTTAGAAACTCCTCGAATTCTGAGCTGGTGAACACGGAGCCGTTATCTGACACAACAGTGTGTGGGAGGCCATGTGTGCTGAACACATCACGCAGATGGTCCACGGTAGAGGTCGAAGTGGCAGATTTCACCGGAAACACTTCCAACCACTTAGAGTGGGAGTCAACTAGCACCAGGAACATTTCACCTAAAAAGGGGCCAGCGTAATCAATGTGTAGGCGTGTCCAAGGCTTCCCAGGCCACTCCCACGGACACATGGGTGCCGCCGGGGGAGCGTTCCTGATTTCTTTGCAAGCAATGCAGGATTGCGCTAGCTCTTCTAGGGCCGCGTCCAGCCCCGGCCACCACATGTACGCCCGTGCTACAGTTTTCATCCGTGATGCCCCGGGGTGAGCCTCATGCAGCTCTTCCTTGAGGGATTGCCGTCCCCGGGGAGGAATGATGACCCGGAGCCCCCATAACAGTACTCCGTCTTCAACGGTGAGCTCAGAACGGCGCTTGAAATATGGCAGCAGCTCACTGGTCGGGCACGTCTTAGGCCAGCCTGCCGCCACAGGGTTGTAGTGAGCCAGCAGCGCCTCTGACGTTAGCATGGCCTTTGACTTCTTGAACGCTTTGTCATGTGCAGCAATCCACTCCCATTTCACTCCTGCCCGGAGCAAGGCATGCAGAGGAGCGAGCACCGAGGCCAAGTCTGGAAGGAAGCGCCCATAATAGTTGAGCATGCCCAGGTACGCTCGGAGCTCACTGACATTCTGTGGCTTCGGGGCATCCTTGATTGCCTGCACCTTCTTTTCCAGGGGCTGTAGCCCTCTCGATGAAATCTTATGGCCCAGATACTCCACCTCGGGGGCCATGAAGACGCACTTGGACCGTTTTAGACGAAGCCCAGCTTCTTCCAGCCGAGACAGCACTAGCTTCAGGGTGCGCAGGTGTTGGGCCTGGTTAACGCCCGTCAAGAGTATGTCGTCTAAGTAGACCGCGACATGGTCTATTCCTGCCAGCAAGCCTTCCATTGCCCTCTGAAAAATGGCACACGCAGATGACACGCCAAATGGAAGGCGCGTGTATTGGAACAAGCCGCGGTGGGTATTGATTGTCACCAGTTTTCGGGAGTCTTCTGCTAACACCAGCTGCTGGTAGGCATGTGACATATCTAACTTGGAGAAGCAGACACCTCCAGCCAGCTTTGCAAATAGCTCGTCGATCCGTGGGAGTGGGTAGTGCTCCACTCGAGATGCTACATTCACTGTCAGCTTATAGTCACCACAGATGCGGATGGAACCATCTCCCTTTTGAACTGGCACAATTGGGGCAGCCCACTCTGAGTAAGTCACCGGTTGGAGAATTCCTGAGTCCACCAGCCGAGTCAACTCTGTTTCGACTTTCTTTTGTAAGGCCAGCGGAACAGGGCGCGCTTTGCAGAACCGTGGGGGTACAGTGTCGTCCACATTGATGGTTACTTTTGTGCCTTTTAACTCCCCTAGCTCATCATTAAACACTGACTTGTGGTCTTCGAGAACCCCTGCTAGGGAGTAATCAGACACCAGATGGAGCCCATCTAGCAGCGCAGGCCAGTCTAAGGGCAGAGTTTTGATCCAGTCACGCCCCAGCAGATTGGAGCCCTCACCCGACACCACAAGTGCGTTAAGGTGGTAGGAGCTCCCTTTGTAAGACACTGTAACTTCAGTAGCCCCCTTCAATTGGATGTGCTGGCCAGTGTATGATCTGAGAGAAATGTTACATGGTTCCAAAGACAGTGAGGGGGTGTGTGCATGTAGCCGTGAAAATGTCCTTTCTGACATGACAGTTCGGGACGCCCCAGTATCAACCTCAAAACGTGTCTCCGTGCCATTGATGTTTAATTGCATGATAATTTGGCTGGGTGCTTTCTCTGTCACTGCCAGGACATGTGCAATATCTTCTTCCCCACTGTCAGCCTGCACATTTGGGTGTTCGGTGATTGCATTGGCCCCAGCCTGGCCAGGCATGGGGCTCTGACTGTCACGTTCCTTTTTTCGGCACCAGCGGGCAATGTGGCCCTTCTTACCACAGTAGTGGCACTCTACATCTTTAAATCGGCAGCTCTCAGGCCTGTGGGCCTCACCACACCTGTAGCAGCGCAGTGACTGAGATGATGCAGTTTTGGTGCTAGGCCCCCTCATAGCCTTGCTGGACTGGTAGCGCGGTGCCACTTTGTTTATGTCTTTTGGGGACTGTAAGGCTAAAGCCCCCTTCTCCGCCGTTTCAAAAGCTAAGCACAGCTCTAATGCTTTCACCCATGTTAAATTTGAGACTGCCAGAAGGCGTTTTTGGAGCTGCTCAGTATTTATGCCCCACACGAGCTGATCCCTCAGCCTTTCTTCTAAAGTGGCGGCAAATTCACATCGAGCAGCCTGATGTTTCAAACGAGCCACAAACGAGTTCACCGATTCCTCGCCGCTGCGTGTGCAGGACTGAAATTTAAATCTTTCCACAATGACATTGTTCTTTGGTTCGTAGTGGTCCTGTAGCTTGGCTACCAAATCAGTAATCTGCAATTAAGTCACGAAGCACTCCATAAACAAGCGGCCCGCATACTGTTAAAAGTATGGCTCTCTTTTTATCATCGTCAGTAATGCCGTTGGCGACAAAGTAAAAATTCAGCCTTTCGGCGTACCTGCTCCATTGTTCCGTGTTGGAGTCGAATGCATCTATCCTTCCAAATGTCGCCATGTCAAGCAATTCTCTCGCCTCAGAGGTGAAGTTCAATGAAAGTCAAAGTCTCGTCCCAGAGTTGACATCAGACGGAAAACCATGTGTATCCTCGTCGCCAGTTGTTGTAACTTAAACTTCTCAGCTTAACATCTTAATAATAAGATAACGGAGTCAGTCACTTCGTTTCTAACACTCGGGAACATGCCGGTGCATCTTTATTAACTTCCAGTTAACTCTACAATGAGTCAAGGTTCCGCAGGTAACCACGCATGCGCACCAGGGGGCAAACACTCTCACTCGCCCAATAGACACACACACACATTCATGCAAGGGAGAGAAGCCCCCAAAATAATCCCCAGTTACAACACACACACACACACACACACACACATACACACACGCACGCACGCACGCATACACACACACACACACACACACACACACACACGCACGCACGCACGCACGCACGCACGCACGCACGCACGCACGCACGCACGCACGCAGGCACACACACACACACACACACACACACACACACACACACACACACACACACACATTCACATGCACATGTGAAATTAATGAGGTGTCAATTGAGGCCAAATATGTGTAGCAGTGGGCTGACAAATGGACTCTTAATTACTACAGCACATTTGAACTCTGGCCATGAAAGGGCCAGTAGGATGAATTCCTGAATTGTATAACGAATGCTCTTTACTGCAAAGCCAATGCTAATGTCTCTGAGGCACACCCACACACACACTTACACAGACACACAAACATACGCACGCACGCACACACACGCACACATGCACACACGCGCACACACTCACAAACACACACACAGATTTAGGAGGAAAAAATTACATTGGAGTCTTTGGGGAGGGAGAAAATGGCAACGAGAATGGAATCCCAATCATCTTCATTGCAGCACATCCTAAAAGCACACCTGATTGTCCAAGATAAGGAGAAACGATTTCAGATGCCTGTGGTCCTCCCTTAAAGAAATGATCGGTCTTGTGAATATAAAGTGCCTCTTTTTTGTCTTGAGAGGTTTTTTTTTCTCCCCGAAATGGAGGAAACGTAAAAAGGACAAATAACACAAAAGCTGCCATCTTTTTTGCAAAATACGCATGGTATGGTGTGGCATGGTGTGATATTGGGAAGACAGCTGTGTCCTGGATGACAGTCTCATACAAGAGGGTGAAAGAAGAAACTACAGATGAGTATTTTTCAACTCTAAATGCAACACCTCTGTACTACCCTGGCCCAGACGCTCCCTAGCAAAAGCCTGACCTATATTTTAGCTATTTTTCGATGGATCTACCCTTGCTAAATATAGGGCAGTACCCACATTGAAGGCTACTTGGCTAAGATCGTTATATGCAAAGCGAAGTATCTGGGATCTACCTTGGCAGCCTACTGGGCTGAGGGGAACCACTGATATTTCCAGATTTGGAATATTGTGGAATATTGTTGACCATTTCTGTCAGTGATGGTTGGTGTGTGAAGGTGCCATTGGTCCAAACACACAAATAACAGCTAGCACCAGGGCTCAGTGTACAAGATCTCTGTAACCTCAAATGGGCTGTTTGGTCCATGGTCGACAGACGGACCCACCAACGTGCTAAACAAGCTTTTCAGTGTTTAGTAGGCCTACCTATGGTGCTGTCGTTTCTGCAAGACTTCCTGGATAGAGGCGAGTCATTTTCTACCATTAAAATCCATCTAACTATCTATCTAACGGCTATTTATGCATGCCATGTGGGCATTGGCACGGTGACTTTGAGTGTCCACCAGATGCCAGGCGCGCGTACGCCCTTTGCTAAGACAGACGATACTCCCAGAGGCTTTATTTGGAGCCCCCTTCGAACCCCTCCAGGAGGTGGACTTGGGGATCCTCTCTATGAAGATAGCTCTTCTCCTAGCTCTTGCTACTAGTTGGCGTTGCCCTGTAAGTGAATCCTGCTTGGGCACAATTCGCTGACAATGATGCTAATGTCACGTTGAGGTTGATCCTTGCATTCGTCCCCAAGATTCAGCTTTCAGCTGTGAGCTGTAGGCCTGCTGTGCAACACCTTTCTCCTCCGCGGAAAACAGAGGCGTCAAAACGGTTTGTGCCCTGTCTGTGCGTTACGCATTTGCAGCACTAGATCCTTTTGAAGGAGCGAGTAGCTGTTCGTCTGCTTTGCCAACCACTCGAGGGCATTAGCACTGTCTAAGCAGAGGTTGTCCCAATGGCTAATTCAAGCCATTACCTAAGCCTATGAGACAAAGGGGTGTCAACCCCTGGCTCATATCTCTACCATAGCATCCCTCAAAACCCATGTGATTTGTTCAAATTGGCCTTCACACATACAGTAGTGAGTCAAGCAAAGCAACAATGGGAACAAAAAAAAACGTTTTCAAACTATCCATCCAGGTGTGATTACCGCTACGCTTTCCCAGCATGAGCCTAATGTAAAAGTAAATGGAAATGATAGAACGCCATGTCTCATTTAATTTCGTTTGTCCCATCCTTCAATTTAACCTCTAACCTTTTTCCTTGTTCTTTTTGCTTTTGCTGATGCCTTTATTTTTTACTCTCTCTCTTTCCTCATCTCTTCTCGAGCAGAGTGCCTATTACCAAGGAAATGTTAAGATTAATTTGTCATGCAGGCACTGCTTCTGTTCATCCGAACTCAGCAGAAAATGCAACGAGAAGCAGGTTTGATCCGTGTACTCTGGGGGTCGTCTGGCACTATTTGATCTGTGGGGGGCCTCTACTCTCCTTTCATTTCCTCTTCTCTTCTCTTCTCTTCTCTTCTCTTCTCTTCTCTTCTCTTCTCTTCTCTTCTCAATTTCTCATCATCCCCCTACTCTTCTTTCATCCCTTCTTCTGCCTTTCATGGTTCCTCCTGACTGCTTGGCAAGGACAGAAGAGAGTGGGAGTGAATGGTAGGAACGGAGGGGTATCAAAATGAACAGATACAGTAATATATCTGAAAATCTGATGAAGTGCAAAGTAAAGTAAAAAAAAGACAGCGAAATAGTAGAGAATGACGGGAGAGGGCAGAGGAGTCAATTCAATTCTAATTGATGTTGAGCTCACTCTTTTTGGGTAGAGGTACTGTAGGTAGGAATTTGTCATCTACTGCACTTAGATCTTAATGATGTATTATTTCCCTATAGTGTTAGCAGAGTTGCACTTTGCAGGTTTTTTTTCAAAGAACTCAATCATCCTTCAAATAGGCCTACACCGTATTCCCATAGGTTATTTAAGTCTAAGTGAACTGCAACGATTCTTAAAACTGAGATAACAAAAGGCCCATCTAAAAGTGTACAGAGGCTTTAAACTCCACTTCATACAAGGGAAGTGGAAGAGCTCATCTTAGATTATGTCATAATATAAAATCAGACTTAATTAGGACCATCAATGTCTGATTGCTGATTGCTTCCCTTTCAAGCAGAACTTAGTTAGCATTTTGGAAGGATGTACTGTATTTTCTCCAGGTCTGGTTGCAAGGACATAAAAAATAAGTTTATTGAGGCCACTAAATCATGGTTTATGGAGGAAAGAAACATTTGTATGTGCAGTGGTGTCCTTAAATCATCCCTCCTCAAGCTCAGGATTTCCTGACTTATCAACTGCTCTTTAAACTGGTACTTTGTTCCAAAAGTAATGGAGGACAAGGTGCAATCAAAATATTAAATGTTCCTCTGTAAGATCTATATACTGTACGTAGACATTTTTCTGGATTCTTTATGGACACCACACACACACACACACACACACACACACACACACACACACACACACACACACACACACACACACACACACACACACACACACACACACACACACACACACACACACACACACACACAGACGTACGCCAAATAACTGATGGTTGGTGAGGACATTCTTGGCTTGGTACAGCAAAGGGTTGAAATATGACACTCTGTGAGGATTCCAAGCATTTGATGTTCACAGCATTGAGACCAGGGGCAATAAAATAAAAGTTTACTGAACCACTGGACAGGGGAAATCTAAAGGGACTCATGGATACTGAAGCTATTCACGCCCTAGCCAAAACAATACACACAAGTTAAAAACAACCAAAGACTGAGGTCATTATGCACACAGTGTTGTAACTCAATACTTCATGTCAGTGCCTCCATTAAAATCACAACAAACACACATGACATAAAGAAGACACAACTATGGGTCAGATAAATTCCTTTGGCATTAATCGCATAGGATATTAACTTGCGTCATCCTGTGAGTCATCTTGTTTCATGTGAATACTTTTATTGTATGGAAAAATACACATTACTGTAATGGTGGCGGCTTTATTTGCTGTAATTGCACTTATTGAATGGATTTATTGTCAGTTAGTTTACTGTAAATTCAACACTTACTGTCTGTTGATTTCAATACAAACACAAATGGAGAACCTCTCCAAAAGTTATGCCCCATATCATTTTTTTCAATCCATTTTATCAATCCCTTAAAGCCCATTTTCATTATAAATCATAACCGTACTGTACAACTTTGCATGTCTGCTGACACAATGATGAGCTCTCATATTGGATATGTCAGCTGGATTTAGCAAGTTGGGCAAACCATGTTTTATTAGGCCTACTTATGTGGAATTCTATGCCTATTGCAGTGTGATTTCCTTGTTGCATATCATCAGAGAAACCGGTAAACAATGCTCCAAAAAGCCATGCAGAACAGCCCAGTATAGAGCAGGTTGTGCACCTGGAGGCTGTATTTTGAGTGAGCTGAGAGCTGCTGCTTGACTGGGGTGAGAGCACCAGGGGTAGGGTGCATCAGATGCCCCCTATGAAAAGATATCGCCTTGGCCCTATAGTAAAAATGTTCTACACCCAGTAAAAACACACTGTGTAAAATATTTTGAAATTTGGATGAAGTCTACCGGGGCCACCAGCCCCATGAAAATAGAAAATAATGGTGATAGTCAGAATCTTGGAATAGAAATGGACATTTTGCTGCATAAAGCTACCCAATAAAAAACATATTGTCTCAGCTTTGTGATAAAAATGTTCTATGCACAGTAAAATCACTCTGTGTAAAATATGTTGAAATTTAGATGAATTCTACCGGGTCCACCAGGCCCATGAAAATACAAAATAATGGTGATGGTGATGGGCAACCTGGATTCCAAAGCTGAAGTCCAGTGCCACATATTCCAAATGACATACCTCGTTTTACCTTTCCAGTTAGGGCAATTGGACAGGTAAAACCAGGTAATTTGAAATCTGTGGCACTGGATTGTGGCTTTTGAATCTAGGTTTGCCATTGTCTTAAAACAGAGGTGGACAAACCGCGTGACACATTTGCCCCAGCCAATATAATGAACCAGCTGAGCCTAATTACCACTTAAGCCAGGTTGATGGGGTAATTAGTGAGATCACCTGTATTGGGAGCACAAACAGAAGGAATATCTAAGCAGGTTGTGTATTCAGTCTATCCACTTACACAGACTTCAGTCTCAGGACAGACTGATGGTCAAACTGCTATATTTAGGCAAATTTGCTCTTTTGCAACACAATATCAATTCCTTGCTGCCTTGGACCACTGCTAGTATCAAGCAAGAGATTGCAAAGCTGCATGACTGTTATATTTGTGTGTTTCACCTGTGGGCCTACAATTCATGGAGGAACATCTGTACCAAAGCTGTGAATGTTCCTTGGAATGCCTAGGCTACAAAGCAGTCAATACAACTGTATTGAAGAGTGCCATTACTTCTTTATCCCATCGCCTGTGGTAGTATTTCACTTTACTCCATCAGATGAGTACCATAACTTACCTGAGAGGCCCTTGGCAATGGACTCTGGACCTGGTGATACCCATGACATACCTAGAAGCCACTTAAGTACAGGTTTTGGGAAGTCGCTCTTTCCAACATCACATACAGTTTTATTGTATGTACTCTATTGAACTACTGCAGGGATTTCTTAAAAAAAACACAAGTCATTCCAAGGAGCATTCACAGCTTTAGTACAGATGCTCCACCAGGTATTAGCAGCTACCTGTACAATCCTGTAGGCCCACAGGTGAAGCACACAAAAGTCATACAACTTCGCAATCTCTTGCTTGATACTGGCAGTGGGTCAGCTGGTTCATTATATTGGCTATATTTGGAATATGTGGCACTGGACTTTGGAATCCAGGTTGCCCATCACTATCACCATTGTTTTGTATTTTCATGGGCCTGGTGGACCCAGTAGAATTAATCCAAATTTCAACACATTTTCCACAGAGTGATTTTACTGTGCATAGAACATTTTTTTTATCACACAGCTGAGGCAATATGATTTTATTGGGTAGCTTTATACAGCAAAATGTCCATTTCTATTCAGGGCTGGACTGGGCGATAAATAGGGCCCGGGCACTTTTGGATTTAAGGAGATTATTAGTGCCGGAGAACTGACTCACCGGTGGGCCCTGCACCCTCATGGGCCCCTATTTTCAGTAACGTAAAAACAAAAAAAAAATGGGGGCCCACGAGGGTGCGGGGCTCACCGGGAAATGCCCGCCATGCCAGATGGTCAGTCCAGCCCTGTTTCTGTCCAAGATTTTGACTGTCAGCATTATTTTCTATTTTCATGGGGCTGGTGGCCCCGGTAGACTTCATCCAAATTTCAAAATATTTTACACAGAGTGATTTTACTGTGCATAGAACATTTTTATCACAGAGCTGAGACAATATGTTTTTTATTGGGTAGCTTTATGCAGCAAAATGTCCATTTCTATTCCAAGATTCTGACTATCACCATTATTTTCTATTTTCATGGGGCTGGTGGCCCCGGTAGACTTCATCCAAATTTCAAAATATTTTACACAGTGTGTTTTTACTGGGTGTAGAAAATTTTTACTATAGGGCCAAGGCGATATCTTTTCATAGGGGGCAACTGATGCACCCTAACCAGGGGTGGGAATAATTAGCAGAATAATTAGCAGACTAGCTTTAGTATGAGCTCAGAGGAAGCAGACACGCTTTCATTTAGGCTCTGAAGAAACTGAAAGTAGGTCTCAAGTCCAATATGCGCAGTCAAGAACAGCTCAGGCCATGCCATATGGGAGAGGCCCAACTGATTTACTTCGTGGCACCAGATGAAGCCATCAGATTTTAAATTGAATGTTTCGAGGAAAATACCCACATTTGAGAGGATAGATCGGGAGACTGATGAAAGGAGAGACAAAAACAAGAGTGTGTGTGATGAATGATTTATTAGAAACACAGCAAGCCAAAACTATTCCTTTCCATTCTTTATTCTTCTCTCCATTGTTTATAGAGCTGCTTCAATCAAAATGGTTTTGTAAGTTGCCTTGAAAGATCGACATGTCAATCTTTCAACCACAATTGTGCTGATTATGTATTTGTGTGGATTGGATTGAATTGTTCAGTGAAGAGAAGTAGGGTGATGTCAGGACATCTTCAAATGAAGGAATTGCCTGACCATAGCTATCGAGCAATTATCCACAATCCACCGAAAGAAGACAGCTGAAATCAGCGCCAAACTAGCAATGCACTCTGAGAGTGCAGACCTCCGCCAAGGAAGCTGTTTGACAGAGCGTTTGACTATGTTACACCCTATTTTTATTTTAAGTCTTTCTGCCTTCTTTTTGTGGTGGTATAAACTGGAATGTCAAAAGTCGCTCTGTCCCGCAATTCAACATGCGGTCACGAGGGGCGTCTAGATTTGTAGGCTAGAAATGGATCACCACCACTGACCACAGACAGACAGTCAAACAAACAAACCAATGCGACCGAAAACACAACCTCCTTGGCGGAGGTAATAAACAGAGAAAACAAATGCATGCAAAAGAATGAATGTCAGAGATCCAGTCACTTATTTATTTCCTTATTTCTAAGACTAGGAAGGAAAACAAACAATTCTCACAGCTCAAACCCTCCTCGGCAGCCAGCTCCTTGAGCAGAATCCCCTGTCTCATTACACACATTTCACATCACAAATCTAGCAAGCAATCCGCTGGACTTGTGCTCTTTTTTATTCTGGCTCTTCTTTGGCTGACCCTAGGAAGGGCTTCTTGTGCTGTCTAATGTTTATTTTACCGCAGAGAAGTGCCAATGACACACTTTATGTAAGTGGTAGTGCCGAAGCTTTGATATTAAAGTGTTGTTTACGTGATAATTAAGACGGTAAATACTTTTTGCAGATGCCAAAAACAACAGCCATGCCTTGCCTGTATCCAAATGTGTGTGGTAGGCATGTAATGGGCATACAAAGTAAGATGGTGGCTCATCCATACCTGAGCTGCATATACAACAACTGCAACTGTGATCCATTTCTAGCCTACAAACTGTGTTTCACACTGAGGAAGGAAAAGTGACAGAATCTCTCTGTTGATAGGGGTGATGGGTCACTTTGGCTTGGCTAATCACATCACGTTGTGCTTCCGAGACCACTAGAAAACTCCATCAGTGGCTATAAGGGTTGATTATTAGCCAGCCTTAATCAGTTCATTGGCAGCATGGGCTCCTGGGGAATAGCAGGTATAGATGGCCAACTGGTCTGGGCTTGAAAAACAACCACCGTTGGACCGGCTATGTTACTTTCCCAGGTTATCTAACTCTTCTCCCTATGGTGCCACAGAAATCTATCTCTTTTCCACTCTGTCTCATGTGGTCCCTGTGGCAGAGTATGTGCATGGTGGAATGAGAAATGAGCATGTCTGGTGTCCCGGGGTGCTCAAATATTAATTTTGCTAATGGACTGGCTCACTGGTTACAGGCGGCAGGGTTCCAAATAAGCCTGCAGTTGCCTAAAGCATGTAATCTCTACAGGTGTATTTCTCTCTCTCTCTCTCTCTCTCTCTCTCTCTCTCTCTCTCTCTCTCTCTCTCTCTCTCTCTCTCTCTCTCTCTCTGTCTCGGGGGGTGAAAATATTAATAAGCAATTGTTTATAACTTTTTGTATTGTTTTTTATATGTATGGAAAATGCATGGAACCAAGTCACTGGCCAGAGCCTGAATACGATTATGAACATATTCATAAGCTTCAATGGTACAATTCACAGATACACAGTTCCCAAACATTGTTGTACAAGTGCAGCCAGAGACTTCTTGTATCCGCTGCTGTCCCATTGGGAACTTCGTTGTGGCTTCTTTGCCACCTCATGCATTCTTTTCGGCTATCTGAACACCATGTCATCAAGCTTATACAACAATTGCCACATTTTTAATTATTTTCCGCTGCCTTCTCTCATTGTTATTTGCCCAAAAACATCCCTAACTTTGTCAAATACTGTAATCTAAACAATTCTAGGTTGCCGAATTCTTGCTCTGTTTTAAATGTGAATTTGCTAAAAATAAAAAAAAAATGCAATGTAGCTACAACTACAGGTCTACAACTCACAAGAGAACCAGCATCGCTGTGCGTTAGCATGCCTCTGAATGTAATTATTGGAAGTAACCTGCTAATAGTGAAGCACAAAGTTGACAGGTAGGACTATGATGGTCAGCGGGGGAAAATAGACATGTTTCAGGTTTAATTAGATATGCTGTGGATCATCATCAAAGCTGCTTTGGTGAGCCGTGGCTGGTGTTTCCAGACGTGTGATGTGAAATGGCATTTCAACATACGATGGTTGCAAATTTGTTTCTTAAAGTTAACTTATTACATTAGAGTAACTTATTAGATATTTGCATATTCATACACAAGTGTCAAACGGTCAGAAAAGAAGGATTTCATAAGTGCATATACAGCATATTGGAAAATAATTAAATATTCCATAGAATGAAATATTACACTGGGCCCTGACACATTTACTATAGCTCTTTGGAAGCTCTGTCAATCAGGCTTGTACGAAATTCTGAATGGAAAGAATTTCAATTCAAAGTAATGCCATAATATGAACACTAGGTGGTGGTATTCTATATACTTTCAATGGGTGGTGTAGATTAAATTCAAAGAAATTCAAGGTAATGACACCACCTAGTGTTCGTATTATGGCATTATTTTGAATTTGAAATTCAGTCAATTCGGAATTTCGTACCAGCCTGCTGTCAATTTACTCTGTAGACTACCCCAAACACTGTATTCTGCAATACTGTGCCTGTGTATGACTGTTACACCGTCTGGTAGCTGGCAAATCTGTCTCATTAATATTCGTGAGGCTCCTCAGAGGAAGCCGCTGCCTCACCTCATGAATATTCATCAGTGCTGCCCAGTGGCTGAAGTCGTGCACCTCTGTGCACAGCTGCATTAGTGTGTTAATGAGTCAATTTCCCTGTGCGGTATTTCTTAAGTCCCCTAATTAGGAGGGAACTGGTTCACGACACAATAACAAACAGGCTCTCATTTAGATCCACCCTGAGTCCAGGAACACAATAGATTTAATTTAGCCATGAAGAGAGAACACCAACTGTTGCATTTGGGGCAGCCATAGGTAGCCATTCCAAAATGTGATGAAAGTGAACATGTTCTGGCATGTTAAATTTCATGTGTGTTATGAGTGTCAGATCTTGGTCAGTTGGCAGAAAAAAATCACACACAACATTATGTGAAGGGCACAACACCTCCTAGACTAGACAACTTCTCCACATGATAAGTAATTTAATTAAATGAAAAAAGCAACAGTATCTTCACATGGAAATTGCAAGTCGAGAATGAACATGTTGTTCAGGCATGTTGATCTTTATTGTTCTTGTATTTTCTTGTGTGACTCTGTTTGATTGATCATGTATGTGTACAAACTCAGCTTTACCTTGTTATTATTTTCCCTTCTGGGAAATATGCTGTATTTTCTTTTATTCCTGAATGGTGAATGATTTTCAATGTACAAAGTAAACAAAATTAGCTGTTCAAGAGTATGTAAAAAAAGAAAACAGCAGTGATCGGTTTTCTGTCTGAAAATGTCTTTGAATTTCATTGCCTGTCAGTTTTTTTGTGGGAAATTAATGATTGTCTGGTATTACTTTGTTTGTCGCCATCATCTGAAATGTATTGAGAAGCTTAGCATACCACTCTCAAAGGTGAAGAAAGAAAACACAGAAAGGATCCTAATCAAAATGGGAGAAAGAATTGTGATAGCCTAGTTCTGTTTAGCCTTGTTGAAACGGGCCTCTCTCCTGCTAATTCATCTTAAAGGACACCCAGCTGCCATGTGGCAGATACATGGTGAGATACTTCACTGGGATAGAGGGACACTTGCTGCCTTGTGCCAAGTCGATGTCCTACATCTTTACACTTGTGGTGTGGGGAAGAAAAAAACGGGACAGCATGAATCAACATCAATGGCATGAGCCATTTTATTTTGAACAGACACACCTGTTGTGTCAAATATTCCAACGGTGATAGACACGTGTAGTAGTTGGCAGATTCAGTCAACACAATGGAGGGGGACCAGTTGTTCTCAAACCACCAAAAAGATGTATGAATACAGCGACATATCACCAATCAAGAAACTAAATAATCAGAGACAGGTACACACACACACACACACACACACACACACACACACACACACACACACACACACACACACACACACACACACACACACACACACACACACACACACACACACACACACACACACACACACACACACACACACACACACACACACATACGCACACACAGAGCCCCACCGTAATATCTTTTTGGGGCCCTCCCATTGATTTCCATTCATACTCACAACAACATTTATTTTCAAAAGTGTGCATCTCAACAAGCGGGTAGGGGTTCACTGGCCTTCGCTAACAATAGGTAAAGAATACTAAACAAAACTACCGCTGCAAAATGGATCAAAACATGTGGGGTCCCAGATTTGGGCCCCGCATGAAGCGTTGGGCCCCGTATTGCCCCAATAGCAGTGGCCTCCCCACAGTAGATTGGTGCAATACACACACACACACACACACACACACGCACATGCACACGCACGCACACACACACACACACACACACACAGACACACACACACACACACACACACACACACACACACACACACACACACACACACACACACACACACACACACACACACACACAATTAGGCCTCTTTCAGCAATTGGCTTTTAAAGTAGTGTGAAATTCATTGCCTCTGGAATTGCAAAGCCAGCACAGAGGCTCAACAGTCTAATGATTAATCATCACATTTACTGCACTTCCCTCATTAGCTAAGGCAGGTGAAATAAAGAGCCACAGCCTTGCAAGTTAGTCACTCAATCACTTTCTTACTCACTTGCCTCTACGCTGTAGAACTTACAGCCAGCAGAGTTCAAACTCAAAACTCACCAGGTGTGGACTGGACTGAACTGAACTGAAGTTTATTTGTGCTGTTGCCTTGTAAATAGTCTTTAAAAACCTTGCAACCTCTGAACTTTGTTGCTCCGCTGCTAACCAAGTGGGCTGAACTAGCTGCATAGCTGCACACCCCTTCTGGCACCCGATCAGCAACAGAGAACTCACACCAACCTACCTGCATGAGAGAGAGAGAGAGAGAGAGAGAGAGAGAGAGAGAGAGAGAGAGAGAGAGAGAGAGAGAGAGAGAGAGAGAGAGAGAGAGACAGAAGAAGAAGAAGAAGAAGAAGAAGAAGAAGAAGAAGAAGAAGAAGAAGAAGAAGAAGAAGAAGAAGAAGAAGAAAGGAAAAAGGAGGAAAATAGAGCATTAAAACATTGTTGTAACAACAAAAAATACATTGAGCATTTTTTTTTTCATTTGGGACCCTCAATGTGTACACATTTGATCACAGAAGAGGTAATGTAACCGAGGGCATGCTGTTTGTTACTGCATCAATTGCAGCAAGACCAAGTGTGACAAAGGGAAGTCTACAATGCACTGAATACAATAACAAGGTTATAGCCTTGTTGAGAAAAGTAGCTTCAAAACATCTCCAAGAGTAACACTGTGACGCACGAACAGCATTCACATAATATATTTTGCAGTGTGAATTCAACACCTAGAGAGTCAAAACGTACACTCTTCCAGTTGGCCCTACACAACAGTACTGTGCATTATGTAACATTGCAAATTGTACAGTGCAGCAGGTAGGCCATCTGTTAGATGAAAACTTGTGACATCGCCAAAATGTGGCTGAAACCCCACCCCTGGGACCATCCTGAAAAAAAGACAATGAATTTAACTTGCACTTTTACATTTTGGCTGCTATCAAACTAAGTAGGTCATGGAAATATTTGCAAAATTATTTACTTGCCAAATTTCTCATCTTGTATCTTGTTTTTCTTTTATTGTATAGTTGTTTTGGCCTGCATAAAGAGCAAGTCTACTATACAGTATTATGGATTTCAACAGCACAATGAAGAACTTGTGGCACTTTCACTTAACATGCACAGGACACAAAAGAGCATGCAAGGGAAGGTACGAAAAGGACCAGGGTTTTGTCCATAAGTCCTTGATCCACCTCAGAGCTGTGAATCATTACTGCCTTTCCAGCATCGCTGTGCCATCATTGGAGGTTATTGTTGCGTCGGTTCCTCTGCTTAGCAGTCCGAGTGCAGGTTCCTACTTTGCGTACAAAAACAGCATGCAGGAGATATAACTTTTGCCAGATCACAGCCCAAGGTCTACTGAAGGTCTATTTGGTGAGTTGCACATTCTTGTTCACAAAGTTGGAGCCAGCACTCGGACTGCTAGGGAAGCATGATTCAACAATGACCTCCAATGATGGCACAGCAAGAAGGCTGGAACGTCACCCTCAGCTCTGAGGGTGGTCATGGATTTATGGACAAAACCCTGGTCCTTCTCGACCCTTCCCTTGTACGCTCTTTTGTGTGTTGTGCATTTTACAGGAAGATAAAGTGCTGAAAGTCCTCATTTATATTGTATTGAAATCCAACCACTGTTCCTCCCCGACAACCTTGGTGATTATTGAAAAAAGACTTTTCAAGAGACTTCATGTGAAAGTTTAAAGTCATACAGTATATCACGAAAGTGAACAAGAAATTTAAGCGGTTAAATATGTTGTTAAAAGGTCACTAATCATTGTGTCAAAGTTACATTTCTGTAATGCTTTCCTATGAAAAGATCAAAAATCTGCAAAACTGTGAGGGGTGTATTCACTTTCGTGATATACTGTATTTATGACTCATGGTGAGTCTCTCTACCACAATTGTGTAATTGTCAGAGCAGGCATGAGGACAGCAAAATATTATGTGGAGCCATGGGATGTGTTTTGTACTGAGCTTGTAGGTGTAGGTGGTGTAGGAGTTGTGTAAGTGGATGCTGGTATGATGCTGCGCCCCTGCGTACGTGTACCGGGTACTCCAAATGCAATTTCATTGTCAAATTTATTTGTCCATGACAATAAAAAGCTCTTGATTCTCGAAAATCACTCAGACTGTGCAACTAGGCAATTACTTTTTACATTTACATTACATTTATGGAGTTCACCAGCATCCTGAAATGTCAACTCTAACAATCTGTGGCACCTCAGAGGATGGTGGAATAAAGAAGAAAAAAGTGTAAATGTATCCAAAATCTGCTTGTTCATATGTGGTAGCACTACCCTACCCCTTTGGAAAGTGAAAAAGAGTGTGAAAAAATGAAAACGAAATTAACCAATTTGTGGAAGTGGAACCATATTTATTATCAATAGGTCTTATGTCAAGATATCCCCCCCCCACATACTGTAAGGTGTCTTCTGTGTAAATAAATAAATAAATGAATAAAAATGTCACACCATCATTACTTGCAGCTCGATGAGGTGATGAAAACACTATTATGCAAGACAGGAAAGTAGACAGGGCATCCTCCTCCATGACTGAGGTACCCTGAGCATGGTACCGTCCCATGACACTGCTCCCTTGGGGCGCCGTTGGGGGCTATCCCCTTGCACGGGTCCGGTGAGGTATAAATGCAATTTCGTTGCGTGCAGTGAACACTTGTGTGTGCTGTGGAGTGCTGTGTCACAATGACAATGGGAGTTGAAGTTTCCCAGTTGGGCATGAGGGAATATTCCAAGAAGGAGTGTAGTGACAGCCAGAGGTAGAGTAGCAGCTGAGGGCCCCATGGGAATGACTTGGGTGAGAGGTTACATCCCTCGCTAAGTCTGTTTTAGCTGCCTTAAACCTCCGTGCCACAGCCCCCGAACTCTAAAGAGCCATGGGGAGATTAAAGACTACAGCCAGGAAATTAAACACTCTCAACATTAAGTCCAACATCCTGCTACATGGCCACACTTGTGTTCTAGTACTGTATGGGTCCTCTTGTGTCCTTCTCCAATGGCCAATTAGCATGGCCCATTTTGCCTCGCATATATTTGTTTTTCTTTCTTTCTTAGCTGAGACTTTGTGAAGTGCCTCGTATGAGAGTGCTCCAGCTTTCGGGCCTGATCAGCGTGCAGCATAAACCTCTTGGACATGCATTAATGTCAAAGGCAGCAAAGGGGCTACAGTAAGCCAGAAGCATCACAGCTGTACTGTGCTGTACTGTGCTGTGTTGTGCAGGGCTATGCTGTCCTGTGCCACGTGGTGCTGAGGACTGATGATACAGAATCTCTTTTAAACTTCTCCACAGTTAAACCCACCCAGCAGTGCAAATGGGCCACAAAGAAAGATGCAACCTCCATTTAAATCCTAGCTGTAAAATATTATGAAGTTTCCAAGGGGATCTGTTTTAATGACTTTTGTTGTCCAAATTTGTCATTTTTTAAGTTTATTTTTCGATCACTGCAAAATGGCAGCTTAATTTTGTAACATAATATATTGTGACAATATTGTAAGGAAAATCATCAAGTCCTGCAGAACTTTGGAATACCACTTTCTCCATACTTTCCTTTGCCACATTATAGATCAGTGGTCTGTGACGCGTTAATGTGCAGTCTGGATTCTTAAATCTGTTAACTAACAAATTCAGTAAATAATACATTGCAATACAATTCTTGCACTAAATCACTGGTTCTCAACCTTATTTGAACAAACACCCCTTGACCTCATCATATTTGTGTTGTTGTGTGGGGGATATTATTTAGAGGAATCCAGCACATACAATCATACACACACACACACACACACACACACACACACACACACACACACACACACACACACACACACACACACACACACACACACACACACACACACACACACACACACACACACACACAATCATACGCACATGCACACGCACACGCACACGCGCACGCGCACACATGAATGCACTCTCTCTCTCTCTCTATCTCTCTCTCACGCATGGACAGACGGACGGACGGACGGACGGACGCACGCACACACACACACACACACACATACACACACACACACACACACACACAAACACACACACACACCTTGTGGACAGGGCCTCCTTTAGCAGGACGGCATGAATAAAGAAAAGTGAAAGTGCCTGTTGTGTGATCCATGTTCTCTGCTCTTGACAGAGGTAGTAAAGTCAGGATGATCTGATATGCAGTGCAGTCATATATTCTCTCTTCTGCCTGTCCCATCCTTTGTCAACGAAGAGCCCCATCAGTGAACTGTGTCATTGGAAACTTTCTCTGCCTTACAGCACTCACACACACAACTACACACACACGCACGCACGCACGCACACACGCGCGCACACACGCACGCACACACACACGCACACACGCGCGCACACACACACACACACACACACACACACACACACACACACACACACACACACACACACACACACACACACACACACACACACACACACACACACACACACACACACACACACACACACACAGACACACACACACACACACACACTTGGATCTTGGTTATTGTGCCACACGGGTGATCAAGGCTGCACTCTCACTTCTGAAGTTTATTTTTTTTCCTCATTTTTGTTCCTCAAAGAGGAAACTCCACCTGACACAGCCTCTCCTCACCGCTTCATTGCGCTTGCTTCTCAACTAGGTGCTCTGGCTGATGCAAGCCTACTAGATGTACAGTAGAGAGAGGGGGAGGATGATCAAACTGTCCGAGAGTCTTGCAATACTTCCTTTCCCAGTGCCTCGCACAGCATCCCTGTACATTTTTTTGCGGGTAAAAAAAATTGTGTTTCCTTTTCCTTTTACCGTAGATACAATCTGTGATAACAACTTTGTATGTTTTTTTAATGTGCAGAGATTCAACGTAGTAACTAGTACTTGCAGACAACAACTGTCTGGGAGCTGCAACAACATACAGCACATCATACATAGACTACATACAGTCTTGTCGCTGCTGCCCCTCATGGAAAAGTCCACACACACGCACACACACAGTTGCACACACACAGGTGCACACGCACGCACGCACGCACGCACGCACGCACGCACGCACGCACGCACACACACACACACACACACACACACACAAAGATCACCTATTGAATTGCACCATGTGACTGTACCTTATCTGCACTACCTCAGACCTCCACTAACTAGAACTGCCTGGGCCCTGCACCAAACAATACACCAGCACAGCTTGTTGTTGCTGGGGGAAGGACAAAAAGCATGAGGAGATGAAAACTTACTTTGTATGTGGATGGATGGCAAAGCATTAAATAGGATTCGCCATTGTTCTAAAAGGCAATATCTACAGACCCAAGGTGGAGTCCTTCCCTAGAGAAGGCAGACTTTCTTGCTACAGTTCAAACAGTGTTTAATGTCAGGCTGACTACAGTCAGAGATGATAAATCAAAGCTACTCTGACACTTGTCCTGGCTTTGATTTTATTGGCCCTTGATCATGGAAGTGATTAGGTCTTCAACCTGAAGGGTCCCTTTATGTATATTGTTAAAACATTCATTAGCCAACTCCAGCATATTACTCCAGCCATTGACCAGTAATGGGGTGCCGCTTCAGTCTCAGCACTTTATTGGCAAAGTAGTTATAGCCACCGTTGATCTATAATTCATGAGAAGCCACAATTTACTTTTCAAATTTACCATAAATGAATTGTGTTTTTTTTTTTTTACTGTATTTCTTCATTTGTGTGTTCGCTGCTATTTCATGGCCTGTCACAAGGTGCGCAAGGTTAACTGAGCACTGAGCACAGGCAAACTGGCAATGGATGTGCTGGCACCTTCGCGGACTGGCACAAGTTGCACGAGGTGAATTGAGTCATTCTCAACAATGAGAAAATCACAGTATATCATGAACGATCATTTTGCCAATAGGGCAACCACAATCACAGGTGAACTATTATAGCTAACCAGAGGAATTGGTAGGCCTAATTATAAAAGACAGATATCATTTGGTTACAACTTGAGGGTTCAATTTTCTGACCACACCTATGGTATTTATACAGTAAATCTGCATGGATGACATAAATATCTTATGTGTCTTAAAAAGAACTGAACTTCCTTGTCGGAGGTCTGCACTCTCTGTGTGCATTTCTAGTTTGTTTTTCTGTCCTTGTGTATAACATCAGCCTGCACAAATATGAAAACCATCCAGTCAGACAGCTCCTGCAATTCAGCAATGCAATTCACGCAAACAAAGTGCAATATTTATCTATCACTTACATGCCAGCATATTTGAAGTTAGGTGAAGTTAGGTTTGGCTTGATTTTGTTTCGTTCACTCACACAAAATTTCCATTTGATGAAAACAAAACAGAGGTTGCATATTTCCATTATCTCAATAATAAGTCAAAACAAACACAGAAGTGGAAAATGTTTGGAGCGCTTTGGGATTTTTCTTTCAAAACGCTGTCTGTCAGAGTGCTGTGATATCTGCCTTTTCCTATCTGTCTTAATTATGCAGATGCCCTGAGAACATCCAGAGATTACAGTAATCTTCACATTAGCACCCTCCATTTTCACACCACATTATGGACCACTTTGACATTTGCAGCTCTCACAGTCAGATTCAGCCTCGCCACTCAACTGCATTTGGTAATGTGGAACAGAGATAAAGAGAATGCCGGACATCTGCAGCTTTGAGAATGCCTGGGAGATATGAATGGACAACATCCAAACCATTGTTCACGCACATACACGTACACGTACACGTACACGTACACGTACACGTACACGTACACGTACACGTACACGTACACGTACACGTACACGTACACAAGCACGCCCACGCACACACACATACACCCTCAGTAACACAAGGTCAAGAAGTGATGTAGGGGGTTTAACATCTGCAACCAGTGGTGCAGAAATCACACCTGTGCCAAGGCCACGGCTGGAAGGGCTTGTTTGGCATTTGTAAGTCCAAGCTCCCTGACTCACTTCTTGTCCTGTCTCCTCCACTCGGCCCTCTGAGCTGTGAAAGGCACATATTTTGCATGGCGCCTTGTGCCGTCACCCATGTCAAGCAGAGCCTGTCCACTGACAAGGGTTTGGCCCTTCATCCTACATGACAGTGTATCAAAATGAGTGTGAGAGAGAGAGAGAGAGAGATAGAGAGAGAGAGAGAGAGAGAGAGAGAGAGAGAGAGAGAGAGAGAGAGAGAGAGAGAGAGAGAGAGAGAGAGAGAGAGAGCAATGGCTTTCCACTCAATCTTTCAGCTACATTTGCTGGCAATGGGGCTGACGGTAAACAATCATATTTGATGATGCATTAAATCTCACTGTCTCTTGACAGTTCTGGTGGGAGATAGGTAGTGAAAGAAGTTATGAGGCCACGACAGTAATAATGTCTGTGTGTTGTCTACACCGGCCACCTGGGGGATAGAAGCCATCAACGGTCTACACAGGTGAATATTGCTGAGGCTTTACCTAAATTGCACGTTGATTACTTTTTGAATGCATTGATGAGAAAGTGTTTACATGTGCAGAGTCTGGTATGAAGTCACTTCCACTCCTTATTCCACTGAGTAATCGTCATGAATCATTTCAGTAAATTACTCTTATCAGTGTTGCTGCTGCTTGAGTGTGGAATATAAACATGCAGCCAACTTTCAATGGGTGATGGCTGATAAAGCGCCTCATAATTTACTTCCGAATCCTATGTCTGTCTTCCACATCCTTTGCAAGTGCATTTAATTACAGATATTGAACAATAATAACTCAGTGAAAACCCCATTTGTGGTCATGATCCAGCAATATTTCTACTCACCGCTCTACAGTAATGATGAGTCCATTGATTTCTTTACAGTCAGGGGAATGTGATGGATTTCTCAACCCTAACGCTGTGCCAATGCACTGTAGGGAGCTCTGCTTTAGGTATGTATGTTGGAGCTCGGGGGGTTTGACATTCTAATCCGAAACATCAGCTGTCTGAACATCATCATTCAAAGTTTTGAGGAACTGAACCGATTTTGGGGGCTTGAAAATGTTTTCATCTAAAATCTTCCTCAGTTCCGGACTGATGATGGGAAACCAGGAACTACACGGTCCACTGAACTGGATGTGGTGTAGTTACACTGCTACACAGCCACAGCCCTCATCATGTGACAAAAGGTTCACATGGGTGATCCATGGATGTAGTCATCCGTGAATTGGAGTCATTTTGAGGTTCCCAGTCATCAGAGCGGAACTGAGGAAGACTTTGAGGGGATGAAAGGTGAACAAGTTCTAAACAAAATACAGTTCCTTGCAGCTGAGTTCAGAAGTACTGTGTAGCACAAAGAGCAAGGCTGTCACATAACATTAATTCATTGCCACTTTGCTAGCAGTGTACTACACAAGTCTTAGTTGATGCCACTCTACTGATGTGACCCTACTTGATCATATTCTACATTAGGATGACATTGGTGTTAACATAATGTGACTTGGTGAATGCTTCACCTGACCCACGATGTACTGTGTGTATCAGCATCTGCTGTTACTGTTGTACAAGTATGAACATATTCAGAGATGAATGCATAACATACCATCTGCATTTCTTATGACTTGTTTACTTTGCCAGAAAGCCAAACTTTGTACCGTATACACACTATTATAATGTAGCTCGGTGGTTCCCAATCTATGGGTCGGGACCCAACTTATGGGTTGCCAAAGATCCACAGGGGGTCGCGGAGCCCTCTTGATTTTAAGGGGTTTCATTTGAAATATATATAGCCCATGTTGAATAAATGACAAAGCATTTAACTAATAAATGCATATTGCAAATTATAAGTGCTACATTAAACATTTATTCTAAATTTGACCAAAGACGAATTGAGGAATAAAATAACTAAAATTAGTTTTCGCAGGAAGCAGAGGGCATCTTGTGACCACCGCTGGACTGGCCATAGGGCATACCGGCCCGGTGGCTTGACGTGTATTTATTATTTTTGTATTCAGTCCAAATCCGTTACAAACGTAGCAGGCCACAACACATGTCTTGTAGGCCACTATCTGCAACATACACATTGTTGAAGTCTAAAGAAGGACTATCATATCAAAACAATTCATTTATAAGAAGTGGATTCTCCCTATATAAACGGTTAACTAGAGGCAGTTTTATTGTGGTGGATACACGTATGTACATGTAGGCCTACTGTACTGTGAGAAGTCATTTTTCAAAAATTTAAATTCCTACAACACAGTTGAAATATAGTACAGAAGTGCAATTTGAGCAAAGACAAAATGATCTGGTTTTATTTGGTGTGTTTTTTAACATGTTTATGAAGAATTTGGAAACAGAAATGGTGTGGTGCATGATGGTAAATATAAAGACGCGCCCCTTTTACTTCCTATGTTCTAGCGTTCAGTTCCACGGGAATGAATTAATGAGTTTGGGCATGCTGGCGAAATACATGGCAATCTACTGGCTATGTCTGTTAACAAAGACAATTTATTTGAAGGTACGTTGCATTTGGAGAGGTGTCTGGCCAGTGCATAGGAACTGAGTTGGGAGAAGGATGTATGATGGAAAGGGGGAGATGCAGGAATAAGTTAGACCTGCAGTATTAGGCAGAAGCCTACATGTAATTCCACAGATGCCTGTGATAATTTAAGAAGGCTAACATAGCAATATTAATAGTATTTGTAGCCTAAAGCATATTATCATATAGGCCCTTACTGTGATTCAATGTACTAGAGAGAAAAGAAAGAGAAGAAAGAATGTATTATAATGAGAAGGTGACTATGACCAAAGGCTTTGTAGTCTACTTGATAGCCTACTGTTCTAATTTGGACAGGAAGCTGTTTCCAGAATTTAGCAACATAATGAATAATGATATAATGACTAATACCAGAAGAGTTGTAGCTCCATTCTAAATCTCACTGGTAGTGTATTGACTTAAGTACTGGAGTGATGTGATCTATTTTCTTTGTTTTGGTTAGAATTCTAGCTGCAGCATTTTGGATTATTATTATTAATAATAACAACAACAACAACAACAACAACAATAATAATAACTTGGTTTTATATAGCGCCTTTCAATGAACCCAAGGTCGCTTTAGTTGCACCTGCCCGAGTGCCTTTTTTTGGGGAAGACCTATAAGTAGGCTAGATGGGTAATAAACACATGGATTAATTTCTCCATATCCTGTTTAGATACAGAATCCTTTATCTTAGCTACAGTATGTTCCTACAACGCCAAAGCTGATTTATGCTTTTGATGTGAGCATTGAAACGGAGATTACTGTCCAACATCACACCAAGGTTTTTGACACAACACTTATTAGTTTTAAGTGATTTCTATTCTGTTTATCTGGTTATTCTAACTTGCTAGCCTGCTTAGAAAAATATTTTCAAGAAAATAATTAATCTCAATCCTATCCTAATTTCATGATTCTTGCATTATGCAATATACTGTATATTGTACAGAGGGGTAGGCCTAAGTATCTATTTGGTGTATGTAGGCCCCTAAGTAGGCCCCTAATCAGGGAACTGGGAAGATGGCATAGGCTGAAGTTATTGCACAAAAACGCAGTGTGTAGGTATAGGCATAAGCTTTATTGTTTTTTGCTTCATGGTGGCCTGGCCTGGCCTTGGAAAATGCCCGGCCTGAAAAAATCTCCCAGTCCAGCCCTGCTTGTGACTCTGTCTCGTGCGGGCGCTCGCGTGGTTGGGTCACCAAAGCTTACAATAGTAAAAACATGGGTCCCTTAAGAAAACGGTTGGGAACCACTGATGTAGCTGACACATTTATAAAGATATCAATTCCGTCATAGTAACTGGGTTGGAGTGAGCTAGTTAGCTGACACATTTATAAAGATATCAATTCCATCATAGTAACTGGATTGGAGTGAGTTAGTTGCCTCTATTCTGCACCATAATCTCTGTAATGATGATGTCACACTTAAAAAAAGATGTTTGGGTACTGTGAAGTGTAAGAGCGCACAAGGATTTCCAGCCCTTCGATTTTCCCCCTCATTTAATGAGGCCATGTTTATATGGTGATGATCAAAACAGAAGAGGAAAAAGTAGCGTCTCATCTCAAAGTTTTCGCTACCATTTACACAAGGACTGTTGCGATTGGAAAAGACAAAATATTTTATCTGAAGTCTCTTTCATTCACAGGGCAACCTCGCCATTCGGGCCTGAAGGCGCAAAAATCTGAAGACTTCCAGAGTAGGAAGTTTTGAAGACGAGCCCCTGAGACATAACACTCCTTTGAGCCTTGAAGTTGAATATCCAACAGTTTTTTTAGGTCAGCCAATGCATCATGAGTAACCAGTACATCATGCTTGAGATTAAGACCTGTCACATACAGGCTACAGTACAGTAAATAGCATCATCATTAATCTCATTGCATTTACATGCATGTACAGTGCTCTGTGCAATGTTGGATCAACTAAATATGTTTGTACATACTGTATAGCCCCAGGGTCCAAGAGTCGTTTCAGATTCAGTGCAAAGCATGTTGGTGTCATTACCATATTTGCAGTATGCATGTACCTAAAGTGAATAAGCATTAAGGCTAAATATTTCTATTATCCTTTTCTCCTCCTTCATGCTGTATGGCTCCAGGGTCCAAAGGTATTTTCAAATTCAATATAAAACATGTGCCATTACCATATGCAGTATGCATGTATCTACAGTGAATAAGGATTAATATTAAAGAGTTCTGGTATCTTTTTGTCTCCTTCTAACAAGTTAAACAATGGGTCACTTTGTTTACATACTGTATTAAGGTGGTCTGTTCCTAATAAACACGATAAACGCAATAAATTGGACCTTCAACATTCACATGATCGCCGCCTCACCTCAATACTACAAACACCAATACAATACAATCAGCTCCTTCTGCTACAGTATAGTAGTGCTGTATAAAAATGTGGCTGAATGCTGAACAAGAACAAGTTGAAAATGATTGAATATCAGGATAAGTGCTAACCCTGCCATCACTGCACAGGCAATGGGAGCGGCTGTGGCTTGGTGATTCGTCAGACTTATAGAAAGGAGTGAGTGAGTGTGAGAGCAAACACCTTGAGTGGATCTACATCTACCAGCATGTTGCATACTAATGTGTCTGAACCACAAGAACTCAGATAGTGAGAGTGAGACAGATGGGTACAAAAAATGTACTGGAGATGGAGGTGCAGGCGGGGAAAAAACAGCAAAAAAAGTAAAAACACAGGTGATGGAAGGTGACGTGTGTATGTGTATGTGAGAGAGAGAGAGAGAGAGAAAGAGAGAGAGAGAGAGAGAGAGAGAGAGAGAGAGAGAGAGAGAGAGAGAGAGAAAGAGAGAGAAAGAGAACTAGAACGAGAATGAGAATGAGAATGAGAATGAGGGAGTAGGATGAAGTGAGTGAGTGAGTGACAGAGAGGGTCTGTGGTGGTTGAGGTGCATAGTAATCTCAGGACGGTTGATGTTTCTGCCCACTGTGGTCATGCAGCGGGCTGAGGTAAGGCAGGAAAAGGCTGACGGCTGGCTAAGGCAGGAAAAGGTTGACGGCTGGCTGGGGTAGGCAGAGGGCTGAGAGCGGGCTGGGGCTGCCAAAAGAAGGTGTCAGGGAGGACAGACCTAATGGAGTTTTATCGGCATGGCATGGCATGGCCCAAGGCCTGTCAATCATGACTGACAGGTCCCCACTCCAGCACCCCGACTCCATTCCCCCCACTTCCTTTCCTCCCTCCTTCCCTCATCCAAGTCACATTTACCCCTGAGGATAGCCTTTGCCATAAAACACAAACTTGTTTATGTGTGCCTGCATGTTTAGATTTGTGCAGCATAGTGCCACAGACATTATGAAAACAATTTCCCCCACTGATCTGATAAGTTCTGACATTTTAACACCAAAATGTTTTCCACCTCTACACCACTGAGCCACTAGCATTCCCTCCTTCCCACACACGCTCGCAAGCACGCATGCACACACACACACAAACACAAGCACACACACACACACACACACACACACACACACACACACACACACACACACACACACACACACACACACACACACACACACACACACACACACACACACACACACACACACACACACACACACACACACACACACATAGAGCCAGAGCAGTGCTGCCACAGACAACCTGTGCATTTAAATGTAATCACATGCACAAGGGAGAGTGATGGCCCAGACAGGTGCAAGGTGAGTTCAACTACTATCCTACTACCACCAGCACTGCTCTTCTAAGCTGAGCTCAAACAGGCACAACATGTCGCAAATCAATTCAGCACCACGGAGAGCGTTTAGCGTCCAGCCTCCCTGTCCACTACTACACACTTTACCTTGTGCAGCAAGAGGGAGAAGCCCTGATGTCGATCCACTAACAGAGCCCCTCACGCTGCAGGGCCCCTCACATACATAGTACATTATGTGGTATGAATAATAGAACAACCTCATGGGAAATGGCTATGGATGCATATTGCACTCAAGCAAACAAGATCCATCATGTTCTGGTATTAATATTTCTCTATTATTTCAGTTGAAGCATGATTTTTTTTTCTTATGTAAGATTCCCCCATATGGGCCCTGACAAAGGGGCTCTGAATTCACAGCGCCGGTGGCTCACGGGCATGGTATTAACATTTGTTTGCGTTTCTTTTCCTTATTTCAACGCCTTTATTTTACTACTCTGAGTTTTCTGTTGACTTCAAAGATAAACATTGCATATCTGACATCTGGATCTCAAAAGCACTGTGTGACAGAGGGCCCCCTTCGGGGGGACCGCTCAAAACCTCCGGTCACCTGTATGCATTGCGCACCTCCCGGCGTGAAAAGCGCGCACCCCCCGGTGTGCGTTCCCAGCGCATCTTCGGCCAGCGGCCATTTGCTCCTGCATGCGCACCTCCGTGCCCACGCAGAGACTGAAACTCCGCCAGATCTAATATGCTTGTTTTAAATGCTTACTATGATGTGTTTTGAAATTCTATGCATGTGTTTGGTATCAATCTGATGGAAATACTTCGGGTGTGAACAGGTCTTGGTTTTGAAACTGTTATTAGTGAATTTATTAAAGATTTAGAATCATAGGATTTGGATACAATGTTGGTTACAACCCAAACCCCGCGCCATTGTGCTAAGCCCAGCCCCAGGTAAATGCCGGCACGTCATTGGTCCCTGGCTGGGTCGTTCCCACGAGATACCTAGGTATATTAAACTTTGGTGTAATGATCAAATCTTTGAGTTTAAAACCCCGCTAAAGGGCTCCCGTGGACCTAGTGTCCATGTAACCATTTCCTCTTAATTAGGTAGCATTGACTTTTTCAACATTGTACTTGTCGTATAATTAGATTTGTCCTGTAATAAAAAACTTTCATTGATCTATATTTTGTTGTAGATCCCGTTTATTCCGTCATAAGGTTATTGTACTGTCGAAACGTAGCAGCTCCAAGGACATTTCTCCATGTGGAGTGGAACGCTATACTTCGGGTCAGCCCGAGTGTCAATGGTGTCTACTTAGGATAAAAATATGTCATCGTAAACTGGAACTTAAGCGGGGTGATCAGATCTTTTTGGGTGTAGCTCTCGACATACACCTCTCGCCTCCTATTGCAGTCGAATAGGGGTAAAGTGTATGGGGCTTAGGATCTCATAAGTATGGTACCTTCCAGCAACTTTAACCTCTGAGTTATTCTAGACGTCTCTCATATGGGATGGACATGCACAAAGAAATTAGTCGGCCGCGTGCAAATCAGTTCTACAAGTAAATGGATATAAAACCCTTGACAGCTGGACTCAGACTTAACCGATATTGTTGGAATATTCATAATAAGAGCAGTTTATATTAATTGAGTGCAATCACACAATTATCCTGGGACTAGGGAGATCTACGACTGAGATCCCATCATAATACGGAAACTTGGTAAATTAGGCTGCAAAATGAAATGCTTTCTACAGTCCAGAGCCTAAGGAGCAGAGCACGAGACTAGGATTCCGGTGTTGGGCCTATCTCTGGGTTTTCAGTGGTGACCCCGACGTGATTCCCTGGATGCGTAAAATATGGAGTCAGATAAAGCATGAGGTTTGGACTGCTTCTTATCTACGCCTGGATTTGGTAAGAAAACTTTTCATTTTTTCCACAACTCAAGATAGGGACAAATCTAGCACACTACACATATATGACATCCTTTTGTTGTTTCGAGTCGACATACTCGAGTTTAGATCAGCACCGTAGAACGCTGATAAGGGTTGAATAAAGTAGTGGGGAAACATCAGGGATACGACAGAGTTGATGTACAATTCATGGCTTCGGCCATGGATTATTTGAAAAATGTCTTTTGCCGCCTGAGCTAGGAGGCATCACTTCCAAGACAGTTACCCCGTGGTCTTGGGATGGTTAAAGTGACGGCAGTAACGTGGCTCAATGTGAACAAAGGGTGGTGTTCCCACCGCTTTATTTCTACAAATCGTATTTGGCACTAACCGGAGAGGTCAGTGAAAGCCTTACGCACCCTCTCAAAGTAAATTCAATGGTCCATGGGCTCGTAAACTGAGTCCAAACACACGGCCCACAGAGTTAGCCGCTACCAACTCCATAAGTATTCCATTGTAGAGCTAGCCATAGCAGTGTTTTGGAGGTGAGTTTTCCGGTGACCATGCTAACGTTGTAAGCGCAAACGCTACTCCAGGATGGTCTCCCGAAATCCCACCAGAGTCCATACACAGTTTTGTGCTATGCAGCGCCTACAACATGAAATGGTTATGCAGTAATGGTAGTAACTCCCGGACGAATTCGAGATAACAAACACATGCTGCAGCCGTAGTCGGCTCAGCTGTTGTGATAACCCGGATGTATAGTAGATTTCCATGGCAACGAGTCCCTCGCGAGAACGCGCACGCGCCACTTGCCCTGGCAAGATCAGCTGGCAAGATAAACAGGCATGAGAGATGAGAGAACCCACGTCGTAAGCGACGTAGGGGTTTAAATTCGGATTCCCTGTCATGCATTTGATAGTCTAACTTTTGGATACTTTCATAGCACGTTTGCACTCGTCGCGTAAAACACATGGAAGTCACATACACTGAGCCTCCCACATTGAGCATAGCCACTGCCGTCTCCCGACCCCCTAATTTGAAGCAATGCCAGAAACTTTTGTAGATGACTTGCACCGTACAGAAGGTTGAGGGTTAAATAATATGTTTTAGCTGTTGTGTGTGCTTATAAAGCCATAGACAGGCTGTTTGCAGGTTGGAACCATTTAGGCTCGCCTACAAAGGCTGTCTTTCTCTGCATAGACTTACTAGAGCAGTAGACAAAATGTTGTGCTTGCTCGTTGGTTGTGTGCACCGGACAGCTGTTTTGAGGCTAGAGCTGTTTATGTGTGAAACCGCAAAGGCTTTGCTATTAGTGTTATTTACCTGCAACTAAATCTGGTGGAGAGGAATATTTCCTCCGCAGCTACGATCCAACTCATTTAACGCCGTTTCTGGTGGCCTACACGGGCCTCTGACGTCATGAGCTGGGGCGGCGATTGCCTGGTCCGCCGCTAGGAACCAAAGCAACTCCAGCCGCACCAATTTAATACGCAGTTCCTGATCCGGAACTGTCTTGTGATAGTCAATTAATTATTGAAAATGGGTCGAAGCCATTCCAATACGAAACAATACCGCACGTAGTGCGAGTATTGGTTAGACAAATTGTTCCAGCACATGGGGTATCGATTCAAAGTGAATCGGATCATGGGACATTTCACAGAATAAGTCATGGAAAAACATTTTTGTGTTACATTCGCCAAAGGTTCTCGAAACACATCACGCAGCACAAACACTAATGCCACGGGCTTCCGCCCATTTGAAGTAATGACAGGGCGAGTCATAAGACTCTCCATTGGCCTGCATCTCTCCAAATGACTTGAGACCACTGACGGTGGCCACCTCAGCCCACAGCGCTGACAAATTGCCCAAAGCACTGTATGCACAGGCTAAGCTAAGGCAACAGCAATCTAATGTGAGAAGTGACACACTTAATCCTACTGCTGAAAATTAATTTGTTGCGGGAGATATGAACAATGATGCGCGTGTTTGTGAGAGAAAATACCTTGTCCCACACTGGCACGGCCCATAAAGCTGTGAACAACAGTTGTTCTGGGCCGTGACCAGGGGAACTGCGATGTTTTCACTTAAGTGCAATGGAAAAGGTTTAGGTGCTCATCTGATGAATAATCATATTATGTTTCTGTTACAGAAGCTGCGGCCATTCCATGGACGCCGGACAAAAAGAAGACTGTCGGGCCGACACACATTAGGCCTGACCAAGGGGTGCAGCTCCCCCACAACTACGGATGTTGGAGATGGGTTTGGAAGTCCTTCAAGGGGCCAGTACACACTGATCTCATTTCATTACTTACTAAACAAGATATAGCCTGGCCCTCCGGAGTAGCTCCGGGTCAAAATTGCCACACACAAACGTTGTAATGAAGGCTCCATCCATCCTCCCTTTAAACTCACCGTAGGCTGCACCCCATAGCCCACTAAAGAATTACAAAGGAGCATTATGTGGTATCAGTTTAAAACTGCCCACTCGCTAACATTGGTGTTATGTACATACTCTATCACATAAAACATGATGAGAAGGATCCAGAAAAGTGCTACCGCACGTAGGACCTTGTACATAACCTCACACATATAGTCTACAACGACATTGCTTAACCTGTCTTTTCCCCTCACAGATGAGAACCGACGAAAGAAGTGTACTGTGGTGTCAATTGACTCCATAGTAACAATTTGTACACCACACCTCTGATTGCACATGTGAACCAAGAAATGTTTTAATTGACTACCTGTGTTATACATGACCAACACAATGTCCCATACTTCATCCACACCCACACACAACTGATTAAGGGTAGCATGAACAAAACCTTGTTGCACAATGTCAATTTAGTTATGGCACACATTTCATACATACTGACTGCCTACACTACACATCGTGACACGAATGGAGACACATACACATGGCTGCAGTCACGCATCGAAGACCCGATTACTGACTATGGATTTGGACTCGCGGCTCAAGTAAATTCTATGCGCAGCAAAAGAGATTTACTCTCACAAATATCTGGCCTCTTTGGTACAGTCAATTCGGTAGTGAACTCGCATAGAATGAACGGACAGTCACAGTACACAAGTTAGCTGGCAAGCCATGCGGCCGCTGGATTCCAGCACCTCACTAACTCCAATAAACGAATCATTAAGGCTGTGCGGTCAGAGGCGCAGGCGCTACTGACCACTAGTCTAGCATTATTCAACCAAACCTACAAGCTCGAGCGTGACGCAGCCTATAGACATAGACATTTGCACAAGATTTGTTTACTGCTGCCCCCCAGCAAGTTTTAGATGTGCGCGGCACAGAGTGCCTAAGCGTGCGCTGCAAGATCTTATAGTGATCTTGGATTTACATAGGTGGTTTGAATCTGACAGAATGAAAAATGTACAGTATTCTAAGCTATTGACCACTCTAATGTATTCAGGTATTAACGTGGGACCACCTTACAGGGTATATGACTATTGGTACGACTGAGACATTGTTCACCACTCGAATTGTTGCCATGACCAAATATGTCCTCTGTACTTGTAATACTCTTGATTCCAAGTTAATAACCTTTAGGTCACTCCATGAATACTTGAACTCCGTCCAGGTGTCCAACACACAGGAGTGTGTGGCATCAGTAAGATGAACTCTTTCTCCTATGGCGGGCTGACATGCCCCGCCAACCACAGCTTCTGTCTAGCGTTGACAGATGACCTCCCCATGGGGTCACTCAACTCCACTGGACTTTGACCTCCCTCCCTGAAGGGAGAACACCGACCCCTTCTACAAGGAGGGGACCCAGGCGCTGGCTGACACCGTGACCCTACAGCAGCTCATCCAGCGGGTACAGTGTACTCAACCAGGCCCAGGTACAAACAAACCTGGCCGAGAAGACTGCAGAGCTCCTCACCAGTTCCACCAACCATGCCGCAGAGGCAGCGTACATGGTGGGATTGGATCTTCAGGGGTTGTGTACTCGCCAGCGCCCTCATCCTCCTCTTCACGCTAATCCAGTGCTGCTACTTCAAACACCTCATCCGCTCCTAGAAAAGGGAGTCTGAAGCAGCACTGACGGCCAGCAAATACCTCACGCCCGTTCTTCGTCAGTGACAGCCGGTGGGGGCATTCCTACCGGCCACGAAAGACACTGGACTTTTACCTTCGTGTTCCGAGGGGCCACTGTAAGATTCCCCCATATGGGCCCTGACAAAGGGGCACTGAATTCACAGCGCCGGTGGCTCACGGGCATGGTATTAACATTTGTTTGCGTTTCTTTTCCTTATTTCAACGCCTTTATTTTACTACTCTGAGTTTTCTGTTGACTTCAAAGATAAACATTGCATATCTGACATCTGGATCTCAAAAGCACTGTGTGACAGAGGGCCCCCTTCGGGGGGACCGCTCAAAACCTCCGGTCACCTGTATGCATTGCGCACCTCCCGGCGTGAAAAGCGCGCACCCCCCATTGTGCGTTCCCAGCGCATCTTCGGCCAGCGGCCATTTGCTCCTGCATGCGCACCTCCCGTGCCCACGCAGAGACTGAAACTCCCGCCAGATCTAATATGCTTGTTTTAAATGCTTACTATGATGTGTTTGAAATTCTATGCATGTGTTTAGTATCAATCTGATGGAAATACTTCGGGTGGTGAACAGGTCTTGGTTTTGAAACTGTTATTAGTGAATTTATTAAAGATTTAGAATCATAGGATTTGGATACGGTGTTGGTTACAACCCAACCCCGCGCCATTGTGCTAAGCCCAGCCCAGGTAAATGCCGGCACGTCATTGGTCCCTGGCTGGGGTCGTCCCACGAGATACCTAGGTATTAAACTTTGGTGTAATGATCAAATCTTTGAGTTTAAACCCCGCTAAAGGGCTCCCGTGGACCTAGTGTCCATGTAACCATTTCCTCTTAATTAGGTAGCATTGACTTTTTCAACATTGTACTTGTCGTATAATTAGATTTGTCCTGTAATAAAACTTTCATTGATCTATATCTGTTGTAGATCCCGTTTATCCTTCATAAGGTTATTGTACTGTCGAACGTAGCAGCTCCAAGGACATTTTCTCCATGTGGAGTGGGACGCTATACTTCGGGTCAGCCCGAGTGTCAATGGTGTCTACTTAGGATAAAAATATGTTATCGTAAACTGGAACTTAAGCGGGGTGATCAGATCTTTTGGGTGTAGCTCTCGACATACACCTCTCGCCTCCTATTGCAGTCGAATAGGGGTAAAGTGTATGGGGCTTAGGATCTCATAAGTATGGTACCTTCCAGCAACTTTAACCTCTGATTTATTCTAGACGTCTCTCATATGGGATGGACATGCACAAAGAAATTAGTCGGCCGCGTGCAAATCAGTTCTACAAGTAAATGGATATAAAACCCTTGACAGCTGGACTCAGACTTAACCGATATTGTTGGAATATTCATAATAAGAGCAGTTTATATTAATTGAGTGCAATCACACAATTATCCTGGGACTAGGGAGATCTACGACTGAGATCCCATCATAATACGGAAACTTGGTAAATTAGGATGCAAAATGAAATGTTTTCTACAGTCCAGAGCTAAGGAGCAGAGCACGAGACTAGGATTCCGGTGTTGGGCCTATCTCTGGGTTTTCACTAGTGATGTCTGCAAGTATGCAGACATGTGTTCTGTTACAAAAGGTAAAAAGCTAAGTAAAGTCATATTAAAGATGCGGAAAGCTGGAGTTAAATTCGTTTTTGTGGAGGAAAAAAAAAGTTAAAAAAACTGCAGTCCTTTTGCACTGGCTTAATATGATACCATTACCATGTATTCATTACATGTGTGTAATTGCAATGCAATTTTAATCAGCATAGGCGGTGGTGGTGGAGGTTGCATGTCATCATGATGTGCCTTTATTCTTAATCAGGCATGGAGATTATGGCGCTGCATGGGGTATTTTCAGCTGAGCTACATGGACCCAAGGAGAAGAGACTATCAACCTAACAGGCCTTTGCTGTTCTGAATATATAGAGAGTGATGTTTCAGATATTTGCCCCACATAATCTAATTACAACATACATGTAACAGTGGCCCTTTACAATTATAAAGTGAGAAAAAAGACGGTTAAACATAGCAAGGATTGCGTGTTAGTGTTCTTGCATTACCATACTTTTAATGTATTATGAGACGACATATTTTAGCACCCTACTTCCCTGTACAACCATCACCAGAGCACACAATTTGTGAGTGACAGTGATATTAGTACCCATAGTATTAGTAATTCTAATTTCTATTTTTGCTGGTTCTACACAAATCTATTACACATACAGTCCATGCATACGTACCGAACAAAAAGCAACATCTGCTGATCATGATTCGGGTGGAAAAATGAAACACCTTGTAATGCTTTTTTTTCAGATGACACTCATTATTCAAAAAATAATTATGCAATGGGATATACAGTACATGCAGCGATAATTGTAATGAATCCTTAATGACTGAATAATGGGTAATCTTCTTTCGGTGCCTTTTGCCTCCCTGCAGAACCTGTCAAAGGAGGAGGCCATGAAAAAAGATGACAAAGGTGGAGGAGCAAAAAGATTTAGATTTTTCTCCCCATGCATCTGTACCTTATCTGGAGATTATGCATCTCAGAAAGACATCAAGATGAAGGTTGGTGAAGATCAAATGCAGGGTGTGAAGGAGAAAAAAAACTAAAATGTCAGGGATGTGAGGCACATACACTGAAGAAGGTCTCTGCCAACGCACCATCAGCTTTGCGATGAAATTTGCATTGCGAATTCAAATCTGCAATGCCTAGCTTGGAACATCTGGAGAAAATGTGGCTTCATGTAAATCTATATTGCTATGAATATTTATGTTTTACTCTTTAGTTTAGTTTAGTTTAGGAGTTTAGGCAAACTTACAAAATGATATAGAAAAAGATACAGTATGTATGAAATTAACACTGCAGGAATAAATCCCGCTATGCCTCGAAGCATGTTGTCTTTTGCTAACTTTCACTCTCTTTTTGCTTCGCTTGCTTTTTCTTCGACTGTGCCATGACATGAAGAAGCATAGAAATGTTGATGGTAAAAAAAATCATTTCAGTGAGACGGCAAAATGTAGACTATATTTCACTGCAAGAGAAAGTCAGGTTGAGGTATTATACAGCTTTCAATATGGATAGCTGCGGAATCTATATGGACATTCAGACATTTTCACCCTCCTTTATTCTTTTCATTCTCTTTCAGCATGAGACTCTGAGTCTTCAAATATGCTCCTTTTCTGCTGGGCTTTTCCTCATATTCTTCTCATCTTTGTACCACACAGTAGGCCTACTTCCTGCCCTCCTCGTCTGTCTTCCTCTCCTCAGCCGCCACTACCGAGGGAACAAGGCAGGCAGCCTACCACAAGTGTGCCGGCATCCGCCTGCCGATTCCTACCAGCCAACCTACTCAACTGGAATGTAACCCTTACCCACATACTCCATATCCACCCAGGGCAACACCCGGGAAACCAATTGCATAGCAACTAAGAAGAGGAATGGAAGAAATCCATCAATGGCATCCATCCCCAGTGTTCCACATTGGCATGTATGGGTATGTGCTGCTCTCTTCATTTGTTTTCAGGTTTTGTGTGATTTTTTAAGGTCTGAAAAAGCAGACAGGGGGCTGTCCATTTGACTCTAGCATTATCAGCTTCATTAAGTTTTGAAAATGACGAAATGCTAAATACAAAAACAGATTAGAAGGAAACAAAAGAGAACACCTCCACAGCATTTCCTTTTCAATGAATGTTAACATTTTCTCTCAATTTTGACTGACTGTGTTGTCAAGTAGAAAAGAAAATGGACACCCCACATGAATGGGACATGAATGGACACGACTCATTCCTAGAAAGCCATGGCATTGCATTATTATGGCTATCATGAGATACCTACCTGTACTAAGGACCACACATCTACTGTGTACCACGTGTTCCTGCATAGCCCACATACATTCCATTGCAAACCACTACCTGAGGTCCTACTGTACATTTTGGTTCTTATTCATTTAACAGACAAGTTGCTCCTCAACTACTTTGTAATTCTTGGTATGAACATCCATTATACATTGCCTACAAAAAAATAAGAAGACTACCAAACATTTTCTGACATGTGAATTAACCTGTTCTTAGCAGGCTGTCAAATCGGATTGATAGTTTGTAATTTAACTACTTGTTTTTGATAATCAATTTTGCATCGCCACATGGCTTCCTTTCTTCTACTTTGAGATTTTTTCTCCTGACGAAGTGAATCACATAAAAACATACTGTGTCTCAGTGTGTTAGTTTTTGTTATCATAGCGGCAGATTACAGGAGCCTTTAAAACTGCACAGGATGACAAACAAGTGCTTGTTAGTTTTGGTTGTCAAATGCTCAGTCAGGGAGAATCTCAGGGAGAACATGGAGATATGGGAAATTCTTTGATAACTCAAAGAACGTAAAATGTTTTCCTCCATCATGCTTTCTAGCATGAAGTGTTTTTTTTAAAAAAGGGGACCACAGAAGCAGAAAAAAACTTACTGTGTTGTATGCAAAGTCTGTATTGTATGTCAGTATATCAGCTCGATATCAGTGAGAAAAGTTTTGTCACAATACACCTCTCCCCTTCCTATTGAAATTAACCTTTGCCATTTCCCCAACTCTCCTGCCCATGGTCTGTAACTCTCAAGATGTTTGTTTTTCTCCATCCTTGTTGGTAAACATTGTTTTGCTTGGGTGGCCCAAGGCTATGTCTACATGGAACTACAGTATGTCTGAACTCTGATGGGCTTGCTTTGAGTACCTGTCATTTTGGTTGGTAATTCCAGTAATCATCCACTACAGACCTCCTTCTGCCTCCATTTATGCTGCTAGGAAACACCAGGGGCCTCATTTATCAAGCGTTCTTAGGCACAGATCTGTGCGTAAAGTGTGCGTGCGATCATTCTTGAGCAAAGTGTGGGATTTATGAACATGTACTTGAACGTAGAAATGTGCCTAAATCTACGCACACCTCAGACCATGCGTGCGAGTGGAAGAAACACGAAATTGCAAATAATATTGACTGTGTAAGGTACAGTTTGCTTTTTTTTAATCTCCGCACTTCCCGCCAACGCTTCGACTGGCGCGTGTGTCCGCGTGTGTTCATGTGTGTCCAAACAGGGTGGCGCCTTCGAATTAACATGGCATTTGAATATATTTTAATACCATATATGGTTACTTGGAGGCGTTTCGGGATGCAAATTACCGCGAATGCGCGCATGCACAGCGATTTGGAAGGTGTGGGATTTATCATGCAGACCTGTGCGTAGTAGCAGCCAACGCACGTTTGATAAATCCCGATTTTTCTGTACTTGCGAACATTCTAAATTTCACTCGTAAGACACAATTTAGAAGACATTCTACGAACTGATGATAAATGAGGCCTCTGATGTGCTGAAGTCATCCATACTGCAATGCAAACACTCCTCTTTGCCACCAATGCCCTCATTATGCAGAGAGAGAGAGAGAGAGAGAGAGAGAGAGAGAGAGAGAGAGACAGAGAGACAGACAGACAGACACAGACAGACAGACAGACAGAGAAAGAGAGCATCAGGATCATTGATGGGGAGAAAGCGCACGCGAGAGAGAGATTTACTTACAGCCCTGTCCATCTACATGATGTCTGCACAAGAAAAGCAAATGTGCCTTGTTACTGCAAATCACTTCAGCTAGGCTTGAGCAAACAAGGCAATGCTGACAGACGTGCTAACGCACAGGGTGGGATTGCCTGTCTCTGAAAGTTTACTGATTGGGGGGGATATGGGTGGAAATCTTGAAATCTGAGCAAATGTGTTGCAATTTGTTGGTAAAACCCAAAACGTTATGTTTTTTTTAAGGGGGAGCAGAAAAATATTGGTTGAAGCAAACTTAAAAAAATTGGTTGCCCGGCTTCCACGTCAGATGTTTTTTGGATGCGAGGGCTTCAAACAATTCCGTATAATTTGTTGGTCCCATTTCTGAGCAAACACACACACGTCTCTCCACTGACATTACAATCACTTGGCTACGGCCAGATTCACCATCGGGTTCCTTGCCAGTTTACTTCACTGTGTAGCTCTCCCTCTAGACTTATTATGATCAGCTAGTTAAGAGCAGATTGGATGAAATAAATTTAAAGTTTACAAATATTAATCAATCTGAAATTAAATCCTAAGTAAGACACACAATAACAGACCGCAATAACTGTCATACTTAATGCTTTAGAATGCAAATATCCATATTTTAACTCATGAAATATTCAGATGTACAGTATGCCAGCGAGTTTTGTGTAATGCAACGCAATCTGTTTGGGGTCAGAGGGGTTCATGCTATGCATGTCCAGGCCTGTTCCCAGATCAGTAGCCACAACATATGGACAGCAGGTCAACACATATTGTTAATATACATGAAACGACTCCCACTGACATTTAAATTCCACAAATGAGCTCTCCAGCAACAAGGTCTGGACTGAGTCAAGGGGGCTACAGGGGTCAGGCCAAGTGTGCTATTGTGGGCGAGCTTCACCCAATCTTCACCCAACCTTCACCCAACACAGCTGTGTTGCCATGAAAATACCGGCAAATATTTAACCTCAATAATTATAGTGTTACATTGAACCATATATGGCAGCTAAGACAAAATAAAGGCATACCAATATTTGAACAGGGTTTCAGTTCCTGTATTTTTTTTGGGTAAAGTTGGCTGATCTTAGCATCATACGAGGCACTCTGCATCATATTATGATTTGTTGAGACAGCAAAGATTACATCTTTATTACATCTCATAAAGTGACATCTTTAGCTAGTTCCCAGAATGTACCCTAGTGCAAACAGGTGATTTTTAATTGATTGGTCATTGATATTCATGACGTCTAAGCACTGTGCACCCCATCGCAGTGTGTTAATTTGGTGCTATTTGATAGGGCATCAATGTTGTCATCATTGTAAGATAGTTTTTTAATGTTATCGTACCAATTTGGCATGTCAGAATGTGCTGACAGAGCTATAGATAGCCCTCCTCAGCCTTTGAGTGGTAATTGGAGTATAAATTGCTGCTAACAACCCCTCTCCATGCTGTGTCTTGATGCCTGCAAAAGTGTAAGTCTATGTGTGCTGAAAAAAAAACACTCTAGGATACAAAACAAAATGTCATCATTAAACGCATTTTGTAAATTGGGAGAACTTTGGATTGTGCAGATTTGTCAGCAAGCTCTGTCTCTTTCTCTGTCTCTGTCACTCTTGCCCCCACCCGACCCCCCACCCACCCTCTCTCTCTTTCACACACAGAAAAAGGTACTCATGCACTCCACAAGACCAAATTTGTCCCTGTTTTGTTTTTTTTCCCCCTCCCAGACAGCCTGTCTGCTCACACTCATGAGACACAGACGTCCCAAATGCTCAACAGAGAGGGAAGTGGGCTCTCACTCACTGGCTCTGATTCTCAATCCAACTGTTTAGCCTGTCTGTCCCTGCTGACCACAGTCGAGCAGTGAGAGAGAGAGAGAGAGAGAGAGAGAGAGAGAGAGAGAGAGAGAGAGAGAGAGAGAGAGAGAGAGAGAGAGAGAGAGATGGAGGAAGTATAGAAAAAGTGAGCTAGGCGGATACAGTAGTCAGGGGAATGAAAAAAAAAACAGCAGTAAAGGGAGAGGGCAAAACGAGAGACACAGACAAAGATGTCTGAGAGCCGTCAGATACACACGCCGGCAAGGCAACAGAAATAAACAAGCCATCAAAAAAAAAAACACAGCTGGAGGCCCGGTGGCATGTCCGTGAGCTAAGTGCACACTTTAATTAGTTTAGGAAATATCTGGCCATGCAAATTAATGTGTCTGTTTTCCTCCCACCTGCGCCCACTGTGGACTGTGTGCACATAGTCCTGTGCATGTGTGTGTGTGTAGCTCCTGCCAGGGGCAGAAAGGCATTTCATAAACAAACACCAACTGGAATATATACATTTTAATGAGGTTTCACACATGTGGTGCAAAGAAATAGTGACATAGGGGAGAGAAAAACACTTTTGGCTGCCATGGTCATTCATCTTTATTTATTACATTAGGAGTAATTGGGACTGTTTTCGGTTTGCTTTTCCATGCCAGCAACATCCACAGAGGAATGCCACAATCACCCACACTGTTTTAGTTAGAAAACATGCAACAGCTGTTCAATTCAACAATTTCTGGTGATTAGAATACATATTTGCAAGCAGGAGCACAGCAATTCACCAACTCTTCGAGATAAGCCACCAACCAACCCTGAGGCAACTGGAAAGCTTTCAAAAAGGATAGTTTTTTCTTTTTTTTAAGAAATGGTATTTTATTTGCCAAACTAGTCCCGTGCCAATTTGGAGAGGAAAATTCCCCTTAATTTATGACATGCCACATGTACTGCAGCAGCAACCAGTGACAAGGCTACAAGGCAACATCATATCGGACTTCACAGGTTGGAATCAAACTGGGCCGCTTCTTTTTGATGACACCGTGACATCTGCTACCCTGCTCAGATCCCTGAATGTGTAGAGAGCACGGTAGAGTGACAGCCATCTTTCATACAGTGCTTTGGAAAGGCATTTGCCCCCTTACTGATTTTTTGACTTTTTTAACCTTTGTCACATTTAACCCTAATTTAAATGATGAGGGAACTGTGTGATTAATTGTATTATTATGAGTTATATTTCAAATGTAGGTCTGTTTGACAATGTGTTGTAGGCCATATCGAACCCATGCCATTATAGTGTGATCTATCATCAAGGAATAAGTAAGGGGGAAAATGCTTGGGCAGCACCCTATGTGAACATGTAAGGCTGTATTTAGGGCTGTTGCTGGCTTTGGCTGGACCCAGAGCAAAATCACCGAAAAGGGTCCCCTTTCAAATTGTAATGATTACTTAATTCTGTGTCCCCCTTCTAGCTAGACTCGAAAGAAATGACTTGCTTATCCCAACACTGTCAGCGGGCCTAGTTGTATGGATGGGAAAAGGGGATAGTCAGATGCTAACACACATTTCCTTTGCCCGTGGCCGAATGTCCTGCAATATCTTACTGAAGATTGATTCACTCTCTGTGAACCTTTTGAGGTGCGATAGGATCGATGTAGTTTTGCTCAGGAGGCAGCCAGGCAATCAGGGATGACATATCATGACGCATGGCCCACTGCACTATAGATGCTGACACTATCATACAGGAACACACGCTCATATAAACATGGGGGATGGAAAAGTGTGTGTATGTGTGTGTGTGTGGATGGGTGTGTTTGTGTGTGGGGGGTGGGAGGTCCCCACAAGAGAGCCATAGGTCAGAAAGAAGAGAGAGACCGAGCAAAAAGGAGAGCGCTAACGGATAGAAGGATGAGATTTATTGAATAATGACACATATTTGTCAAGAAAGTAATCTTTTCTGAAAGCAATGCACTCAGCAAAAGAGTTGCAGTGAGTGATGGTACAATGAGTAGAACACAACACAACACATCATCATGAACTGACTCACTTACACTGATTATCTCCTGTTTCATCACAGATGAGCCATGCAGCAGAGCATGCCAAGTATAGAAAAATACATTCTAATGATCTTCATGGACAGTGCATCTGCATAGTGCTAGTGATTATAGCCTACTTTTCTTGTAATCTAAACTAAACTGGCTGAGCACTTCCTTCATCTTATTGTCTCTCCGAGTGTGTGTGCGTGCGTGCATGCATGTGTGCTTGCGTGCATACGTGTGGGTGTGTTCTCCCAATCTTTACTTGTCATGCGAAGTAGGATAGCATTTGTTCCTCCTAGGAGAGCAGGCCTGAAATCTGGCTCAGAGACAAGAGGGATACCTTGGACCACACAGAGAGAGGTGTGCTGACACTATTGTGTGTGTGTGTGTGTGTGTGTGTGTGTGTGTGTGTGTGTGTGTGTGTGTGTGTGTGTGTGTGTGTGTGTGTGTGTGTGTGTGTGTGTGTGTGTGTGTGTGTGTGTGTGTGTGTGTGTGTGTGTGCGGGCTGCAAAAAGGTGTATGTGTGTTTATTGATTGTATTATGTCACTGATTCTTGAGAAAGTGGCTAAAACAGGTTGTAATCTTGAAAGAAAAAAACGAAGTGAATGACTAAATAATATGGTATATCCTCGTAGACAAAGGTCTTGGCTTTTCAGAAATGCACAAGGCCAATCTCCCCATTTTGAATTTTTTTCAGAAATCAGGTTTTTCTCCGCTCATACCTTGTTTTTTGTCAACACCGTCAGACACAATTAAAAGCAATAAAAAGTGTATTGATTTGGTTGCATATGTATGAGTTGATATGAGTTTTTAAGTGTTTTTGTGTGTTTTTTGCTTCACACATACACCTTTAAATGTTGAAAATTCACTTTCACTCTATTTTAATACTGCTTCATGTGTTCTAATTTAAAAATATGTGCTATCAGACAATGCTTACTTAATGCCTAAATAGATCAAACATTTTTTTGTAATTTCACAAATATTCGTGTAGGCTTACATTTGCTATTACTTTGATAATTCAACAACTCCAAAGCAAAATTTCGTAAGCACATTAATTTAAAATGTCCAAAACTCCTTCTTACGGTGGTGACTTAAGAACTGACGGTGATGACAGTAATCTGAAGATGGTGAAAGTGACCAAATTATTACCTACATTTAGCAAAATAAATAGCCCTCTCAAGTCAATGACATCTAGCATAAACACCTTATTTGTGTGTGTGCACAGTATGTTTGTGCATGTGTTTTTTCTTCATTTGTTAGATACTCTAGTAAGTAGGCCTAGATTATTGAAAATGTGGCATAAACAGGTTTTAAGTTGTTCAAATCCAAAATATAGAGGTGTATTATCATAGATGAAGGTCTTGGCTGTGCAGTGAATGTATTGGCAAAGTTCCCCATGTTTTACATTTTTCATAAAATGGGTTTTCTTGGTTTTGTCACCAGCGTCAGACAGAATTAGAAGTAAAAAAATATGTTTACTGAATTTAAGTGAATTACTTTTACAATTCAACATAATTGTAGATACTTATTGGAAGCATATTCTTAAAACTTGTCAAAAACATGTAAAACACATGCTTTTTTGTGAACTACATCAGATGTCACCACCATCAGGATTTGTGACAAAAAACCCTCCAAATGCACCTCAGTGGAGGCTGGAGTATAAGTTTGGGTCACAATTATTACTAACATGTCTGGTAATGTTTCATTAACCAGCACAATTTAGTAAAATATGGAACAAGATGATGAGCAGAATGAAATCTGACGGTGGTGACATCTGACGGTGTGAGACAAAAAAACACTCTTTTACATATTGTGCATTTTTTGCTCACAATAGCCACTTTGTTTTTTCGCTCTGTTTCTTAGGGGCTTCATGCCGCATCTGAAAAAGTATATATAATTAACATTAATGTAACATAATACTATTAACCCTATCCAGACTGGGGGGGGGGGCTAAAAGTGCCCGCACCAACTTTGATGTCGTATAATTCCTTAACGACTTAAGATATGACTACGAAACTTTGTGGCTTTTCCTAACATTTAGTTGGCTACAGTTAGGTACCGAAAGATTAGGTTTATCATTTTTGCCGTTGCCATGGCAACGGTTTTCTGACAGGTATGTCTGACCAAAAATCACTTTACCATATCTATGACGCCCTATATTTTCATATTTTTTTGTTATTTCCATTAGCTTCACACAACTTTGTGATTATCTAAGTGGTTTGAAGCACAAAATCATTAAAATGTAAGTGCATTACCTACATTTGTTGGAAAATCCATTATGGCGAGATTTTGGGCTTAATAAGATAATGACGTCATAATGACGTCATAATACCAGATAATTACACAAAATTATGTCATTCATAGATGTCCATATATAGATCATCTTCCCCAAGTTTCGTAGTCATACGGTATTCCGTTCATGAGATATGAGGGGGGGGGGTCAAAAGAGGTCAAATAGTCATTGCTTCTGTAAACACAGTCAGACACATGCTCACACATACAGAACATGCAATCACACAAGCAACACAAAATGCACCTTTCCATTAAGTATGTACTGTCTGCTGGGTAGCTGTTATTCTTCCTTCCATGTGAATTGTGGGAAGTGATGGGACTGTGGAAGTGTATGCTGTTTCTGAGGAGTGCATGTCTGCTCCAGTAAACCAAGCTTGAGCCATATTGTCAAGTAATGTACATAGACGCACACAGCTGCTGAATGGTAAATTATGCTAGTAAATGCAAATGCCTGCTGGTGGGATACAAGGTGTGCCGTCGTTGCAGTTTAGCTGCACCTTATAAACAGGCAATAAAGCTGCTTAAACGAACAAGTGATTCTGCCACATAAGCAGGCCATATTACTGCTGAAATGAACAGGTGAATCTGCCAAAACAGACAAAAACAAACAGCCAAGAGGGAGAGACACAAAACTAGTGTTCTTTCATGATAGCTTTTTATTCCCCAGCCTTTAAACCCTGCTGCTGGTAAGTGGTGAAGAGAATTTTATGGCGCCTACTCATGCGCATGTACTCAATGTTACATAAAGCACCATGTTCTTCAAGCAGTTTAATAGCAAAATTCAACTAAGGCGTTTTCAAAAAAGCATATCTTTCATCAGTCATGCGGTTAGGGCGTCAGACTTGTAGCTCAAAGGTTGCCGGTTTGACTCCCGACATGCCAGGTTGGTGGGGGAAGTAATTAACCCGTACTGTCCCCCATCCTCCATGACTGAGGTACCCTGAGCATGGTACTGTCCTGCTGCACTACGCCCTTCTGGCCACCATTGGAGGCTGCCCCCTTGCACGAGTGAGGCATAAATGCATAACTGCAATTTCGTTATGTGCAGTGTGTGTCATGTGCACTTGTGTGCTGTGGAGTGCTGTGTCACAATGACAATGGGAGCTGTTTCAGTTGTTGACATTTCTGATGCACCGCCATCTTGTGTCTGTTAGATGGGGATCTAAACACCTCAGTCTATAAACAAAGGTTTGTGCATTGGTGTGAGGATCACCACCTCACTGTGAAAATGAAAACAAGAAGAAATGGTCTTTGATCATATATAGCGGACCACACTCCACTACTGAAAGTAGTAGGGATGAGTTATCACTCTGCAAGCTACATATGAAGAGTCCGTACTCAAGCAGGCTAGGAAAATAAGGACCCATCACAGATTTTGGACCCATGGTATGAGCTCTACCCTCAGACCCTCTTTCAGTCCAGTGTCTGTTAACTTATTGAACTCATGTCGCTAACAACCTAACAGTCTTGTAACCGTATGCAGTTCATGTACGCACTGTATGCATCTTGTGCACATTTGTGCGGCATAGTAGTTGTGCTTTTGCATTGTGAAATGTATGCCCCGAAGCATGCAGTAAGTTAGATACACAAGGTATTTACATCAACTTTTCACAGTGGCAGGTTTTACACATCTCAGTTGATACTGTGTGGTGCCTGCTGCAGTGTGACTCGTGGGGGGCAAGCGAGGTCATGGCTGTTTTCTATGGCAATAGATCTGGAATTGAAAGCTAATACAAGGAGTTTTCACTGAAAACCGAAGAGTGTAAAAAGAGTCATGAGCTTTTATGATCACTACAACATGGTCAGTGGGTCCATTCCAGGTAAAGATGGTGTGCAGGCTGACAGTGAAATTGAGTCTTTTTTGCATTGATCAGTGTAACCAGGACCACAGCAGAATTGAATGGGTGATAGCAAGTCTTGTTTACCTCTTCACTGACTCTGTGAAAACTGGATGTGTCCACATAGTTATTTCTACAAATGGGTCAATATTGTTGCCACCTCCCATTTTTTTTACTGTCAAAATATACTTTATTTTACTAATACAAATTATATGAAAAAACATATTGGGGCTACCCAAGCACTTCCTTGTACAGTATGTGCTTTGCCTTCTAGATGCTTCCATTGGGAGTCCCCCCACTCCTACTGCTTTTCTGCCTACTGGGCCTGTTCACTGGACTTCATTCCAAGCAATATTGAGAGCAGCAGAGCAAACCATTAACCCACTTGGGATAATATTGCCTCTGTTTTGTTGGCTGCAGGCGGACTGTAACATGCAGAGTGGTGTCATTAAATTCCTCCTGAATTTGTGCTTCATGGGGAGCTGTAATGAGTTTGCCTCTTTTGTGGTGTTCTGTGTACTGTATGCATTTGTGTTTAGCCGATGAGGTTTTATTTTCTATTTTCTTCTCATTACTGGGTCACTGGGTAGATATATGGGCTCTTGGAAACCCATTTCAAAGACTTTTAACCAACAACACCACCCCCCACCCCCTCCCTGAAAATCACACACACACCCACACAAACATGCACGCATTCCCGCACGTACACGCATGCACTCGCGCACACACGCATGCACACAAACACACACACACACACACACACACACACACACACACACACACACACACACACACACACACACACACACACACACACACACACACACACACACACACACACACACACACACACACACACACACACACACACACACACACACACTTCATTCTCCCAACTCCAAGAAGAAGAACAACATTATTTTTGTGGTAAAATTGGATGGGGTAAAGTTAGATTAAAATAGTTGCTCCATATAGTACCAACTAAGCGCTGCTTCCTCACAACAAAAAAGACATCACATAATTATGAGCTCATTAAAGATGTAGGTTAATTTTGTTTTGCTGCTGTACAGATGCTTAAGACATGGAAATTAATGGCTGAGTCCATCGTTTTTATACTGGGACAAGTTAACATTTTTAAACCATTACAATATAAAAACCAAAAACTAAACCAAACCTTCATTGACATGACAGGGCTTCACTGTCGGGATACACACTTTCCTTCACTGTCTTGTTATATTACGTGGACCGTGAGAGAGTCATTAACTTTGAATTGACATTGCAATATAGTTATCCGAAAGGGCTGATGTGATTTTGGACGTCGTACAGAAATCATTACTCTTCCGTCCTCCCACTGGGATGGTGTTTCATCGTACAGGAACAGATGGACTGGATCGTTCAATCATATCAGATGATTAGCTTGGCCATGCGGCTAGATCAATATGTCAAGAGTCAAGTGCCTATGTGAGTAGAAGTCTGATGTGCAGCACCACAAAGTGAAACACACTATTGTGGAATATATTATTGTAAAAGAGGAATATTATATGATGCCAAATGTATATGCATGTATGAAAGATTCAGTATTGTATTGGACTTGTATGAACAATGTGGTAACTTCGTATACAAACATTTTTATATACCAGTCAACCGCTTTACTTTACCAATCAGCAATACGATACAATATGCTGTGTTTCTTATCGCCATAGCAATAAAAAAGAACGTAAGTCATGCTGAGACGAACCTCAAGTTTTATTTTCTTGTTTGTGTGTTTCTCATTTCCGGAACTGGACATTGCTCAGCCATAACAAACAGCAATCCTGATTGAAACAACTTTATCGAGTGAACATATCCTTCAGACTTTTTGAAGGATTCCATTTTGGGCTATCTGCTTGGACACATTTCATTTCGGGGAAGAGAGCACATATTTGATTTTCCACGTCCAAGATGAGATCATATTTGCCACCGCAGAAATGACAGGTGGCATCATGTATCCACCATTCCATTGAAGATATCACCCTTTTCTCAGAACCGACTGATAACAGGCCGTTTTGATAGCCACCATTACTTCCCTGTTTTTCCTTTGATGTCAGATGTATTGCCATAGTTCAATTTACTGTATGAAAGAATCGAAAGGCCATCTTCTGTGTGGAGAAAACAGGGAGACACACATACTACTCACACACACACACAAATGTCCCCACACATACACATACAGTACACATACACATACACATATACACAGATGCAACCGCACACGCACATGCACACACTTGAATGGTTTATTTGAGTCTTTCAATTCCACTCACATACATTGTGTGTGATAAACAATCCGCGAGACCTTTCAGAAGGGGACGTGTCTCAGCTTGTGCTGCTGCTGCTCTGCCTGTGGTGTGCTGGATTAGCCGTGACCAGGGCAAGACTCAGAATTGAATCGCCCACCCAAAACCTTTCTCTCCGTCTCTCTGGCTCTCTCTTTCTTTCTCTCCCTCTGTTTCCTTCTCTGTGTCCCTTCCCATACTGCCGTCATGCACGCACATGAACACACGCACCAACACACTAGATAATCCTAAGGAGGCTGGCTGCATTCAGTGTCATGGCGGCTTAGAGGGGATGGAGAACTGGGAGACTTCTGCAAGCTCAGCATTGTAGAGGAGGCATACCACGCCATGGAGGAATAAACATTCAAATCGAAAGCAGCCAGGCATGCACATGTGTGTGCGGGCGCACATGAACGCACACACACACACATACCTATCACTGTCGTCCTGTACCTTGAGTAGAGACCAATACATAGAAGGAGAGTCTTAAAATACCAAACTGATATCTTAGAGAACACTTCTAAAAACAAATTGTAACAGTATGTCTTACTATCAAGAACATGGTGTAATACCCCAATAATTAAACAACAAGTGTGCCTGACCCCTCTCCGCAGCTGCCATATGACCTACCCTCTTGGAACACCACACTTCTTTCAGCCTGCACTGGCATTCAATATTAGCCAGTTTGGTTGATCAACTCTTGTTTACTCTCATTTACATAAGATAAGTAACTGGCATTCATTTTTCCCCCCATCCCCATCTGGCTGCATTTCGCCAAACTATACGCAAGGTTGTTTCTTCACGAAACCATCTGAGGAGAATGAAGATAAGAATAATATCTGAATGAATAAGCGAAAATGAATCGCTGATGGGATCCAATCAAAAGGGTTTTTAAAAGTGTGGAGGATCATCCAAAAATTTGACGGTTGGAGGATACGCAGATGGTATCGTGAAAGCAAAACATTCCGGCTGACCAGCTTTCTACCCCTCACCTTCCAGGTATCTGCCATCAGGCTATGTAAGGGTGTCCAAATTCTTGGTTAGTTAGAGAACAGATTTAAAAAAAAACTTTGGTAACACTTTCTATGAAGCCCATATCTATAGCGCATTATGAGCGCATTTATAACAAATTATAATGCACATTATAATTACTTACAACGCATTACGACTACACCGATGATGTTTCATGATGCTTTATGTTAACAGTAATGAATACCCATGAATCTAGCTTATAACACTTTATAAATCCAAGGGTATTATGAGTGCTCATGACTGGATATAAACTACAGGCAGCCTGATGGGGCTTATAGTACAGTACATTATGATGCATTATAGATGTGCATTATACAGTGCATTATAGATGCATCCATATGAACTTCACTTTACTTAGAGCACACATTGACGACTTGTGATCTCACATGAAACATTATAGCATCGTATGAGCCCTTATGACAGTTTATCATCCAGGTCTGTGCATAGAGGGGTATAGGTACTCAAAATGTACTATAAGCCCCATCAGGCAGCCTGTAGTTTATAGCCAGTCATGAGCACTCATGACACCCTTGGATTTATAAAGCATTATAAGCTAGATTCATAGTTATTCATAACTGTTAATATAAAGCATCATGAAGCATTATGAGTGTAGTCATAATACGTTGTAAGTAATTATAATGTGCGTTATAATTTGTTATAAATGCGCTTATAATGTTGGCTTTAAGTAAAGTGTTACAAAAACTTTTTTGTCCTCCTATACATCATAGTATGTCCCTCCCATCCAATACTAGATGTGCGTTACCAATCATTATGTATATAGAGAAGATATAAATGTTTTCTGTCCATCCTTCTCAAAATAACACATTTTCACACCTCTGTAGCTATAGAGGTGAGTAGGATGATGCTATCCCAGTGGGGCTGTCATTCAAGTGTAAAGAAATCCCCCACACTGTCAATTTCACCAACAAACTTACAACTTACATTCTTTTCCTGAAGAAGTTTGGAGGACTGAAACGTTGCATTACTGTAAATGAATGAATGAATGTCCTCCATCTTTCCCATCCCTGTCATTCCAGGATTCAGGACTCTGTCATCTGCCTAGACCATCTGGAGTCCTGGGCCAGCTCTGTATGCTGCAGCTCTGCAGAAGGCAGCAAGCAGCCCTGCCAACAGGGGGTGGGGGGACAAACAGGTATGTTCTCTCGGGCCCAGGAGCGAGAGGAGGCCCAGAATTATGTCACCATTACATTACATTATGTCACCAGTACATTACAGAGGGGGGCACTTTCAGATGAATTTGTCCTGGGCTCAGAGAAGGCTGTCAGAGGCCCTGCCTGCAAGTCCACTCTCCTGCCACGCTGGTGGGCCAGTGGAGCCACTAACACATCCCCAGGGCAGAGGAGATGCCATGCCGGGCAGCTGAGCTGAGTAATGAACCACCATGGCTGGACGGCTGGGCTCCTGGGCTCCACAGCTGGGATGCAGACCTCAACATATGCTGAACTGGATGGGTCACCCGAAATGATCCCCAGCCATAACAAGCATGTCCTACACCTCTGTGGGATGTGGAGAGGAGAGGAGAGGGGAAGTCACGTGTCACCCCTGGCCCCGATCAGTGGTCCGGGATGTAGACGTTTCAGGGTGCTGCTGCTGGTTTGGCGGCTATCCAGAGATTGTGAGCCACTTTGCATTCATCTGTCTACATCATTTGCTGCATGCTCACTGAAGATAACAGACTACAATATGACAGATGGGTTATGCTATTGCTAATGTTCATATAACTTGACAAGAAAAGTGAGAGAGAGAGAGAGAGAGAGAGAGAGAGAGAGAGAGAGAGAGAGAGAGAGAGAGAGAGGAGAGAGAGAGAGAGATAGAGAGAGAGAGAGAGAGAGAGAGAGAGAGAGAGAGAGAGAGAGAGAGAGAGAGAGAGAGAGAGAGAGAGAGAGAGATGTACTAAATAACTTTTGACTACTCTAATGAGATCAGACAGGCAAAGATACAGGGTATTTCTCAGAACCTAGTGCAGTGCACTTCCAAGTGTATTAGTTTAATTAGTCACGCCCAGTGATTGGATACTCTTTGGTGAACTCTACAGAATATCCAATCAGTGGGTGTGACTAATAATGAGTATCCAATCACTGGGCGTGACTAATTTGGCTGATACACTTGGAAGTGGACTGCACTAGGTTTTGAGAAATGCCCACAGACCTGTAAAGCAGGCTCAGGATCAGGCTGATGAAAACTGAATACACTCTCGGTGCACACATGTCCCCACAAACAGTAAACATTGTGTGCTTTTCATTAAAGAGTTAAACGGTCCATGCTGTTTGGCACAACAAATGTGTAGGCCCACATATTATACCTACATACTGCTTCCCCCACATAAAATGTAATGTATTATCTATTCCTCCCCCCAATCCTCAACAATACCATTATTCTGTAATCCATTTTCTGTAATGGGAAGGCTGCTGCAACTTATACTACAGTATGCATTACCATCACATTATTTATACCAAATCCCCCCCCCCCCCCCCACACACACACACACATGCTAGAGTGCCCACACTTATACAGAAACTAGTCATGCAGAATTAGTCATGATTACAGAAGCCGAAAAACAGACAGCTGCAGCCACATTTTGTTAAGCCACTTACACCTGATGTTACTCTGCACAGTCCTCTTAACACTCTAAAACCCTGCTCTGGTCTCAGAGCCATTTCACCTGTGTCCTGATCCTCTTACGTAATGGCATGGCATGTATTTGGATGCCTAATAGACTTTCCTTTTTCCAATGACTGCCTGCGTCCATCCCTCTCTCACATCATATTGGGCAAATCTGCTGGAGGAAGACCCAGTTTAAATGGTAGAAATGTAATACTCCAGGGAATGTCCTGACATCTGAAATGTTCATTCCTTCGTATAGCTGCAAAGCAAAGTAGAATTTCGGTCCACTTACAATTTAGCAATGAGAGGATTTTTCCACCCCACTCTGCATGTCACACCATTACCTTGCTTCACACCAGAGTATTCTCCAAATTATCTAAAAAAGAGATTTGATTTAAAAGCCTTTCAGTCTACTGATCGCAATGTGCTCTCCCTGAATGTACAAGAGCGACTCAGTTAATTCACATGTGCTGAAAAAATAACATAGTAAGTCATACAAGATATACATAACTAAGTCATGTGGCTTAGCGTGTAGCAATAAAAAACATTCAATCTCAAAAACTAATTGTGAAACATTGTAACATTTGTACATTGCACAGCATCCCATCACCCCGTTAAGAACCATCAGGTCTAAAATCAATAACTATTTTCCAATATACAGTATGTACACTATGTGTGACTGTATATGCTGGCTGTAATGCACTGAGCTGCTTTGCATGCAAGGCGGGACTAACTTGAAATGTGGCTTTTATTTGACCTTTTCTGATATTTCAGTCCATCTAAGTACACTTTGAAGAAGACAGTTAGTCCTCAATGAGCATACTGATGACTGTCTAGGCGAAATGTATGATTTTCATGCGAGGTCAAACCTCCCTGTCCGTGGGCAGCCTGTCAGAATCTAATGACTTCAGCCCCACTCAAGGCTGCCTTTGCAAAGCAAAAACATGACACTGTCAGATCACTGATTTCTAACTATAAATTGTAAAATGAACATTGTAATAGCACATATATAACTTTTTTTGAATAATATATGCATTGAGCTAAAATATACATATAAAATAATAGTATTAATACAGCATGCCCATATAATCTGACTTGAAAAGTAGAAGTGATTTTGTTAAATGTAATTTAACCCTCTACTGCACAACGTTGCCCTCAGGCACACACAATGTTTTTCAAAGCCTCATACCCAGTGTGTGTCTCTTTAAATGATCAAAACCAATCAGAATGCAAGAAAATACATGGAAGAACAATTTAGAGTGGTTTGGGTGACACTATGTTGTAGCATTTGAAGGCAGGACTTTGTCTCTTGACAGACAATCACTGGGCCACTTGGGGTGCCAAGGACACAAGATCTAATATTTCATAATTAGTGTAACTAAACATGATAAAATAATGAAATAAAAATACCTTGATGTGCACAAGGCTGTATGAAGACTATTATCAGGTTTTAAAAAGGGTTTCACTTTGTGATTGTTTTGATTTTCTTTGTGCGATAATGGGGTACTTTTTGGGTGACATTGTTATTATTGTTTTGTTTGTGTGTGGTTGTGTTACCACAACATCACATGCATTTTATGCGGTAAAATGTCTTGAAGTACTTTTTAAAATTGACAATATCTTATACATATCTTACATCTTATATTTCATACACATTTTGACAAACAAAATGAATGTAAGAATGCTTCTAGATGAGCGCATCAGGATGTACATGTTAGAGAAATTCCATCTGAAGTCAGGTAGGCCAAAAGTAATGAGGGCAGCAATGTCAGTGATGAACATCTCAATGTAGAGGAGAGGGAGTTTTAGTGGAGAAGTGGAAATAGGGTATTAACTAATGATCATTATTCCTCTAAATCTATGGGGGAGAACAATAGGTACTACAATAGCGGTACTGGGTACCTAAAGAATCAGACTCATTGATTAAGTCAAAGCACACTAACTCTTGTCTCTAGTCTATCTATTATAGTCTCTCTCTACAGGATATTAGTCGACTCTGCCTTCCTGCTTGGGAGGCACATCTTTTGTGATTTACACACTCACTGTGTTCCCCACGCAACTCCCACTATACTGCATTTATTCTGGGCTTCACCCATAACTGGGGTCCTGAGTCCTAGAGATAAGCCCTATCATTGTGGTCACTTGCATGGAATTATGCTCACATGTGGGGGTGTCTATAATGGCATATCTAAAAGCAATCCCACTTCTGACACGAGCAAAACGGGATAACATTGCTTGTCCAGCTTCAAACACAGGCCCTTGGGGTGCCAAATGTGCAATATGACCACCACACCAAACATCCAGTCTCATTAACATGACATTTAGGGCACACACACAAACCTAGTGATGATCATTCCATCACTGTGCACCTCTGTGCACCACTGTTCCACCACTGTGCACCAGACATATGTATGTGCTTATGTAGGTCTGTGCTTCAGACATGCATGTATGGCAGCTAAATGGTTTCGAACATTTCTTTGTGATAGAACTTAAAACATGTAATACTGAAGGGTGTCATCTGATCTGCATCTGAAATGCATAAGGATGCCCATAAGGTTCTATCTCGGGCCCTAATTTCAGTATTCTTGAACTACATAAACTACCTGTCATCCAACCACAGTCAAATTGTACAAGTGGTCATACAAAGCGAACACAAACCCACAGACTCAAGTGGCTTCTTGCTTATCTAAAACTGTAAAGATTTCTTAAAAATGCTTATGAGAATCAATTCGCCTTGTCATTCAGTTGAGTAAGTGGTTGGTTACCGCAGCCACAACACTAGCCAGTACACACGTTCATCGCACTGCCAGGCACAACTGCTACAACAACTCAGCGAGGTGAGACATATACAGGAAGCACACATAATTGCAATCACACTGACACCCCAACACAAAGATAGTACAAACATGTACTCTTCATGTACTCTTCCTATACTGCACCAGATTTAGACACGCTTAGAATCTTCATTTGGAATGCTGTTTGTTTACACCTGATTTAATGCCAAATCATCAATACTCAACTAAATCATAAAAAGCATCACTATAACATTACAGAGAGGCCAAAGTAACAGATTAATACATGGTCATTACAATTTTGGGACAGTAAGGTCTGCACTGGGTTTAAGTAAATGAGACCCTCTTAACCCCAATCGCTGCTTTACTCTGTTCTAACTTTGCCGGGTTTCTTTTCATTTATTTCCTTTTTTCTCAGGTATAAAACACATTTCGCTCCTGATCAATGGCCTCCTCATTCCTCTGTCACTCACCAGGCTTTCATTTCACCCCCAGGGATCTAATTATACTGTGCGAAAACGGAATACTGCTTTGAGCTTTTTATCTTAGCCACGGTCTTTTCAGCAATTTCCTCATTTGCTCATGGCAAAGAGTCAACTTGTAGCCTGTCGGGATGCATCACCGTGCCCTTGACAAAATTGCATCAGCCAAATTTGCCAGGATTCATTTAGGAGCAAAAGTAACTCAAATATGCAGTAATGTCTAGTTTTAAAGTTGGAGACCTTACCTCACATAACCTAACTTTGGATGTCTAGGTAGCTTGTTATACTATATTCTAGTAATGTGTCGTTCACAAACGAACCGGTCGTTTTGAACAAGTCTTTGAAGTGAACGAAGTGAACTAGTTCCCCGCCTCTCGTTCACTTCGTTCATGGCTAGAGATGATATAAAACCCGGAGGATCCGGTTGGAGAGCCGGGTAAAGACCTCATCCGAACAGACCGGATGGCTGTCGTGCATTGATCCGCCAAAGGCGGGTCAGACGGCAATTCATTAATATGTCAACAAAATGGCAGTTAGGCCTACAGCGCGAGAAATTGTGAAACCGGAATATATCCTCTTTAGTTGACTACAACAGCCATTCTCTAATCTCCCTACTATGCTGTTCAGTCACGAACATTCACTGAGTAAAACTGAACCAACTCCCGCCTCGTCATTCATCGAGCCTGTTTGATCCGTCCAGCCTGTTGTGGCCAATTGAGTCGCGGATCCCCGCTCCCTATGTGTGTGCTTCTGACTCTGTTGAGCTCTACATTTCTAAATGTTAACAGTGCCCAACGCTTTAACATCTCACTCTGTAGGCTACTCTTAGGGAAATTATAGTCCACAGACGTGACTCTATCACTCACTGCGTTACAGCGTAGGCTACAGTCTTTAAAGCCACTGCTGTCACTCCCCTCGTCCGAGTCACTCAGCAGCGGCGCCCTCGGCGACTCGGTGAGACAAATCCTGACTGAGTTGTTGGTAGCAGCGAATCCCCTACGGATCGGATCAACGCTTAAGTTTCGTTTTTGCCACGAGTGTGCGAGTCGCAAGGCAACTCGGCAGCGGAAGCGAGTGGTCATCTGCTGCTCGCCTCCTGACTATCCCTGCTCAACTAGACTTCTGCTCCCAAATATTTGACTTTTAGTCTTCTTAAATACAAACACACACATTATTTATTGCAAAATCAGGAACATGCCGTTTCACTGCTGCCAAAGGCTGTTCGAGTTGTGGTTGCATGTTTAGTGAGGAGAGGTGGGTCGGATCGCAGCATGAGTTTAGGAACTGTGACATTCATAAAGTGAGTTTTGTTGATCAAACTGTCTTACTCTTTGATTTATCAACATGAATTGATAAATGGAACAACAAAGGCATAGCTATTTAACGGCAGAAACGTTTAAAAAAAAATACATTATTATTATTTATTTTTATTTAGGCCTATTTTAAATAAGTGATCCGTGTGATCCGAGTGATCCGTCTAATCCGGATACTCTCCTTGGAATGATCCAATCAATCCGGACGCCTCAAAGATTCGAGTTAAGCACCTCTATTCATGGCTGAATCACCAGTCTCTGTCACTACTGTCAGTCAGTAGCAGAAGTGGTTGTCCAATGAGCATTTAAATCTGCGCAAAGGGGCGCCACTTTATCTTTTAATGTGATAGCTTACACATAGCAGGTATTTAATTCATAATTTAGAGCTCAGTAGCTCACCTAGTCCACAGAGACAAAGGCATGAAAGAATCGCCATGCCCTTCACTACTATATTTCCACACCTTATAGATTTGAGGGCCACATTAACATGCCTGCTACAAACCTACAATGACCAGATCAGCCCTGCATTCAACTACAAGTCTTTGAAAAATGAAATTACCCCAGGAATAAATATATAGTCAGAGGATTGATGAGATACGTCAGCAATTTCACCAAAGTACAACAGCAGAGTCTACAAGTTTTTAATTTTCAGAATAATGGTTAAAAAATGCTGCTGCAAGCACATGTTCCCTTCTAATCTGCAATTTTGCTTACTTGGGCATTGGACTATCCATCAGAAAATTGATGGAGCAATCCATCTTGACCAAAGCAGGTTACATACAGTAAATACAAACCCCAACTCCGGTGAAGTTGGGACGTTTGGTAAACTGTGAATAAAATCAAAATGATATCATTTTCAAAACATTCAATCCATTCATTAGATGGAGACTAGTGAAAAGTCAACATATTAAGTTTTCAAACCAAGAAAAAATTGTTTGGGGGACATACAGTATGTATTCATTTCTAATTTGATAACTGCAACACGTCTCAAATAAGTTGGGACGGGGATCAGTGTAACAAACATCCTAATAAGATAAAACAACAAAGAAGAACATTTCAAAATGAATTGTACTGATGGACAATATGAGTGTCCAGGTATAACACCATCACAAAGAGGCTGAGTCACTCAGAATTAAAGATGCAGAGCAAATAACTACCATAGTTATTACATACATTTTTGAATTCCCTTTGATTCACCATGATTGAGTGTATAAAAGACATATTTTTTTCATTAAAATCATTGTATAGATTCATGATATCATGAAATATATATTGGCTGTAGTCTCACTCTAGCACTCCAAGAATTACGACTATTGAAAATTGACCATATTAAGAACGCTTCATGTGTGAAAACGATAGAGGAGTTTACCATTCTACTATGCACCCGAGCTCACTTGAAATAGACCCAGAAGACATGGGAAACTGGGGTTGCAGTAGTGCATTGGTTAAGTTGTTCTCACTCATCTGTAGAGTTAAATACAGTGCTGAATGATATAAATGGGTTTTAAACAGCCTGAACAGCCCGCATGCTCTATATTTTGAAGGGACATCTTTTATTACTGCCACATAGTAAGGACAAATTATATTCTCTACTATGTTTTAACAGTTTAACGCCATCATAAGGACCAGCAGGTGATAAAATGGCGGGCTTTTGGTCAAGACCTGTCACACTGTAAGCACTACAGAAAGGAAAACATTGCAAAACATGACAAGGAATACACCCACCATTTAAGGTGGTGAAATCTGTCTAAGGTAGAAATTAACACTGTTTTTTATATAAAATAATCTAATCGGTTAATGTATTTAACTGTTAAATGTTGTCTTTTGTTTTGTTTTTAGTCTTCCTCGACAATTGCTGCCTTTTATTGTCCCCATCCCAACTCTTTTGAGACGTATTGTTTTTACATATTCATGAATATCCCCTAAAACAGTGGTTCTCAATTGGAACAGTCTTGGGACCCACCATTTTCCACTCTCATTCGGTCGCGACCCAATTTTTTTTAGCGTTCAAGTCTATTCAATGCAATTCTCAAAATGTAACCAAGAATCGAATGACTGGTTGCACGCTGTCTATCTTGCATAAACATTCAGATTGTATCTATGACAACAGATGACACTGAGTTCACTAGCCTATCAAAATAAAAGTTGTAAATTGTTGCAGGAAAAGTTGGATTATTTTTTTTTTAGAATTACGTTTTTTTTTACACCAAGGCTCCGCGACCCACCCGTGACCCTTCCGCGACCCACTTTTGGGTCGCGACCCACCAGTTGAGAAACACTGTCCTAAAACAATAATTTTGGTCAGTTTTGATGGCTGATGTGTTTTCTTTGTGCCATTCTCCACCTAATGTAAGTATCAGACGTTTTGAAAATGGCAGTATTTTCTTATTATTCACAATTTACCTTGTATCCCAACTTCTATGGAGATGGGATTTGTAGGAGAAATCTGACACCAGGGTCTCCCTTATGCCACACACATTTGTTAACAGCATATCATCAGTGGGAAAAAACTTGCAATTGTGTGCAGTGGCGGGGACCCTATCTGGTAGAATGTGTAATATTTCTTCTCCTGCTGTTAGTGTAAGGTATTTTAAGTCTCCATGAATAATCATTAATATATTAGTACAAGCCGCTTGACATCTCACGCTGGGTGTCTTTATCACCTCTGCATGATAGAATGCAGAGTTTAGTGTTTGTACAGTATAAGGAGTTATGACTGCCCAGTTGGGGGCCTATTTCCCATAATCTTATCCAGCATTGTAGAGGTTGTGGCATGTGTTGGGGGGGGGGGGGGGGGGGAGATACACTACAGTTATTAAAGAAAGGCCAAACAAAACCAATGTGTACTGTGCAATGAAGCTAGTTCTTTATGTTGGCTGTAGCTCCCTTTGTCTGTCCATAAGAGTGCAGCTGTCCACACCAGTTCATGCCCAAAACCTAGCCCTGCAGTAGCAAATGGCCAGCCAAAACTGTTGACTTCTCAGTTCAAATGTGTTTGTTTCTTTTTTGTTGGGTAATTTATGGTTCATGTATTTAAAGATTGCCAGTGGGTCTGCTAATGACCAGCACAGTCAATGGAGAAAATAATTTCAAACATTTTCACTAATATTTATGCATAGCTTTAGCTTAGTCTTTTCAGCCCTGATTTTACAATACACAGCATTTGCATGTTGATTATGAACAAGTTGGAATAACTGATTAGATTATGTTTTGGAAATTGATAATCCAGTCAAAAAACTCAATTTTAATAACAACCCACACAAATATATTTTCATGCTCCACTCTGTTAAAGTGTGAACAAACCGGAATGGCCAATCACAGCAGAAATACTATTTGCATTAATTTCCAAAACAAATCAACACTTTTGAATATGTATTGAGAGAGAGAGAGAGAGAGAGAGAGAGAGAGAGAGAGAGAGAGAGAGAGAGAGAGAGAGAGAGAGAGAGAGAGACTTTCAGGAAGAGAACAATGTTGTGCTTTCGTTTCCATGATGAATTCACAGTGTGGAAAGAAGAAAAGAAAACCGTTCTGCAGTAGTGTATTGATAATTGAACTCTGTGGGTCATAGTCATAGTGTCAGAGTGTAAGGCTATATAATTCTGCAAATTATTCATGTCCTGTCTCTCATGCTTATGTAAAAGTATGTACAAAAATAAATGTCATGGACCAGAGAAAGATTGACCCTTTAATGAACACAGACAGGGCAGATTTTCACAAGACAAAAGTTTTGTCGCCTATCGAACATAATGTGAAAATGAGCAGATAAGTAACTTCAAAACATTTCAAATACGCAGATCTGCTGTCATACTTAATCACTGATTCACTCTCACCTCTCCAGAAAATCAACTTTGGCCTTAGGTGTATGTTTGAGGTCATTGTAATCATGGAAAGCAACATAATGAAGATCAATGGAGTTCAGTGAGAGATGGTGACATATTTGCTATTCGTAGACTAATACAGTTTTAACTTCATGATTTAATCAATGGTAAAAGCCCTTGCACACCAGCAGCATGTATGCAGCTCCACAGCTGTATCCCTCCCCAAAAACATCATCATTTACAGGCAACTACAAAGAGAACTGGTGTGATGATATATGATAGCTCCAACATAACTCTCCACCAACTGTATAGAAAAACACATGATTACTCCTGAGTCAGGCAAGTCACTCTGGGAAATGAATCTACAGTGCAGGTAAATGGTACAGGTCTTGGTACAGGTCCCCTGTTATACCTCCTCTCAGATCTGATTGAAATTCTGCTGGTGTTGCAGCAAGTGGAGAGAAACGTCCTTGACAACAGACCTCCATTTGGAGACATAATTACTTTCAGATCATCCAGTTGAGGTTTATAAAAGCCATGCAGCTTCCTCACAGCGCATCAATGAACTATCAATTGTATTGATTATAGTTGGGGCAGCAAGTTAAATCACAATCATAATGGTTCCTTTTTTAACCTTTGAGCAAATTCAAAAATCCACTTGTTGAAAATAAAATGAAATGAGAGCAACTGTGGCGGTACTTTATTTCGACGTAGTGTTTTCAATTTGCATCAAATGATTGTCTTAATACACACAAACATTTATGAAGCTAATCATAAGCAGATGTGACTGCAGGGACGTGGGAGGGAAGGTGAGGAATAAATCTTTATCTCCCGTGCAAAAAATAAACAAATATCTTGAATAAATTACACTAAAAAAGTATCCATTGACATCCTCACAATGGCTGTTTAATACTCAGTATGCAAAACGGTATCTGAAAATAAATAACTACTACAATCCTCTGGAGCGGAGCGAGACTGTGGCACCTAACAAACAAGATTTATTTGCTACGACACATTCAGTCCTGCTAATGAGTCTACTGCAAAAGCTAGTATCTGAGCAGATTCATACATCTACACAGACACTGTACACCATTACATAGACACCACACATACATTTCAATTCCTCATGACCACTGGATGTTTCTGCAGGTCTCTGAAAACAAAAGAAGTAATGGCTGAGAGAATGATGAGTAGGTTTATAGGTAGAAAGATTTTGGGCGCCATGAAAGATTCAAATTTTGGGGCCCCTGTCAGTGCTGTCTGTGCTTGGGCCCTTAGAATCTGTAACATCTTTCTCCCCCTAGCGGCACCCATGGGAACAATAACTGACTCCCTCATGGGCACTTGTTCAAACTGTCCTGCATACAAGTCTCTCAAGAGAAGCAATGTTCTGGTTCCAGCCAGCTCCACTCCACGCTACATTTGGAAAATAGAACTTGAGGGGATTTTGAACAGCAACGACCGGTGTCCCGTTGAAATGAATGACAAAGTAGCAAATTAGCATTGGCCGAAGGGGAGATTTTGAACTGGACGCTGACGGCGTGAAAGGCTGAGTAGAACACACCCACTGAGACTAAGCAGAAAGACAGCAGTCTTCTCGCTGCCGTTCTGCCACGCTCCAGTGTGAATCTTGCCTAATAAAGTGTGACAGTGAACCGGGAGCTGAAAAAGTGAAATACAAAAAAAATATTAAGACCAAAGAAAGTATTGAGAAAGTATAAAGTCTGCAAGGCTTTATAGTATGCTCACAGCATGTGCCACAAAGCCACTGACATTGCAGTTTCCAAAGGTAAGAGTTCCATCTGTGTGTGTGTGTGTGTGTGTGTGCGTGTGCGTGTGCGTGTGCGTGTGCGTGTGTGTGTGTGTGTGTGTGTGTGTGTGTGTGAGTGTGTGTGTGTGTGTGTGTGTGTCTGTGTGCGCACATCCTGTGTGCGTGTGTGTGTGTGTGTGCGCTTGTGTGTGTGTGTGTGTGTGTGTGTGTGTGTGTGTGTGTGTGTGTGTGTGTGTGTGTGTGTGTGTGTGTGTGTGTGTGTGTGCGCTTGTGTGTGTGTGTGTGTGTGGCTGTCATTTATCTCCTACATCGATATATGTTCCCTGAAACCCAATTACACAACACAGCAATTCAAAAGGCAACGGCCACAATCCAATATGTCCAATACATAACAGAGAATATAGAGAATACAGATTTGAATACTATAGGACATATATGACACATCGAATAAAAGTCATCCTTCTAAAATAATAGAGAGAGAGACAGAAAGTATTCCGCTTCAGTCTGTCAGAGAGTCTAAAAGAAAACAAAACAATAAAAGTTGTGTGTGCATGCGTGCATACACTCACACAGTAGTATGTGTGGAGGGGCTTACAGGTAGAGGCTGCATGAAGTCCATGGATTGAAAGTTGCATTAAGACTGACGTTCTGGACAGGACAAGACTATACAGTATGTCTGCTCCTATATACGACCTGACAATCAAAACTACTGCATAGTATCCAGAAAAGGCAGAAGACAAAAAAAAACCTTAAGCACATACAGTAGCTGTCATGTGATGTGGCAGCCACATGAAAGTAAAGCTCTTCCATCCGTAGCTTGATTGACACATTCTGGAGTGAGACAAAATGAGGGAAAAAAAATGAGGGAATCATTTCATTGCACCATGGCAACATATTCTGCTGTGGTATTAAGGTGAAAATGATTCCATGTGCTCCTAATGAGGATGTGATTCTGTACAGTAGGCCTAGAGCTGGCCATCCTTTGACATAGTAGTAGTGATAGAAGGATAGCCAATTTACACCAAAATCACACCAGTTAATGTTAATGTGAGATGGGGGATAGCGGAATGGATGAATAAAATGAAAAGTATCACTATTGGCAAACAACCATATGGGTTTTCAGGCTAATCTGCGATTCTCATGCAGTAGAACTACAATTTATTCAAGACAGGCACATAGACATAGTTACAAAATGCAACAATACATGAGAAAACGTCTCAGTAATGACTTATTTACCACATTTGTCAACATTGCACTTTTTTGGCAAACTGCAAACAAATCACTTTCACACGCCGTCAGCACAGGCATAATCCATATCTTAATCATTCCTCTGCCTTTTACGCCAACTTCCATTGATTAATCCCCTGCTTAAACAGTATTTAGCAGCGTATTGATGTGGAATGAGGATCTAGAGAGCTAGAGTGTATTTGGAAAATAGGCTTGAGCACAATCCCTTCGCTAGGCTCAGATGAGCTTCTTACCGGTACACTGACTGATGCCTGATGACGCCCACACTTCACACAGCACCTCCCTTGACAAGTGAGTGATATACTTAAAGATTTTACTCCTGATATCATCGGTAGCCATTCACTTGATGTTGGAGGCTGGGCGGACTTACGTATTTGGTTATGGTTAATGTCTTTTGTTATTAAATGTTTTTTCCCGTCCCTTTCCATTCTGATCAGTGACACTATGCTGTAGTGAAAAAGTGCATTATTCAAATGGATTGATAAATATTTATTACGCTGTGAGTAGAAGACATTGTTTCTGCTCCTGTCTCAACCACCACACCCACACGTACGCACACATGCACGCACACACGCGCACGGGCGCACACACACCCAACCAACCAACCCATCCACCCACCCACCCAAACCCACCTATACACACACGCCCACACGCACGCACACACACACAAACATATCCAGTAAAGTATCCAGTGAAACTTGGAGTGACTGCTGAGGGACAGTTTTGGAAGTGCTTAACAAGACAGAACGTGTTGTCAAGAACGGTGTCTGAGGGCTGTCCAACTCTACTAAGAGCACTAGTTTTACATGGCAGAGCAACATGGCATCATCCAAAGCATTGAGATAACATGTTGATTTGAACTGTCTATCACGTGTGTGCACTATGACTTTGCATGTTAGCTCTCCTTGTGATAGGATAGGGTGAGAGGTGTTTTTTGTCTGGGCCCAATTTTGCCATTGCCCTATTGTTTTGCTGTTCTGGGCAAAAGTAAAGCAGCAGAAATGTTGCAAATACTGACAGGTTAGGGTTAGGAATGGATTTGGTCGGGTACACAGCTCAGCATTTTCGTTTTAGCAACAGACAATTTAGCACGTTTAGCAACAGAAGTTTGCTGTGGTGGGCAACGTAATCATTATCATTCGCGAATTACGAAGTAATTCAAAATGAATGGTCTGGCCTGCGAGACTAGTTCACTCCAGGGTCCAGAACGAGCCATTTCAACACAAATGGTCAAAGAAATAGAATAATAACAAATAAAATTCCTGCTTGAATAGAAAAAAGGAATAAAAAACATCCTGTCATGTGTCCAAGCAACGGAGACTGGATTAATTGGCTTCTGTCATTCTTTTGCTTAGGGTGTGGCAGAAACAGGTGGAAACAACTCTGTGTGGTCATGTCTGGGTGGGACATGGGGCACCATGGCACTGAGTGGTCATGTTTGATTGGGACAGACATTGCCATGGCCCTGACATTCACAGATGGAGCCAACTGTGTACGCTGTGTGGTCATATTTGAATGGGACAGAGGGTACTATGGCACATTATGTGGTTGGTCATGTTTGATTGAGACATAAGGTCTCATGGCCTGGAACCAACCCTGGCGGAAACAGGTGGAAACCACCCTTTTGCACTGTGGGGTCATGTTTCAGTGAGGCAGAGGGTGCCATGGCATGGGAACAACTCTGTACAGTGTGGTCATGTTTGACAGAGGGTACCATAGCATGGGTGTGGGCTCACCTACCATTCACCCCTGGCACAAGAAAGAGCCCCATGGGCCATGGATGGCACAGGACAGAGCACCATGGGCCGTGGATGGCACAGGACAGAACCCCATGGGCAGTGGATGGCTGGACTCCCCATGTCCCATCAACCCTGTTATTTCCCCCCTGCAGCCACCTCCACTGGCCTTCCGCCCCTACTGCAATCAATGATGATCATTCACTCAGGCAGGCGCTCTTTACATCTGTGGCTTGGGCAAGATTAGCAATTGTTTTTGTTTCACATTGTTTGTTGGTATTGGTGCTGAATCATTTTTTTCTCAAAACATGTGTTTGAAGGATAGCTTGAAGCAATTCTTATTTTCTATTTGACAAGAGAATTGAGGGTTTTAAAAACAGCATTTGTTATTGATAGGCCCTACAGTAAAATGCTATCTGCTGTTGCTGTTTGCCAACATCTGATCAATATGTTTCACAGGGGAAAATACAATTCAGGTGAACAATTTTACAGGGCATGGTGAAATGAATTGTTGCATTGTTTTATATATTATCATAAAAAAATGTACACACTTTCTGTGTTCTTCACTGAGATATTGTTATTTTTCCCAACTCACAGAATGGCCTCACATAATCCTACTTCCAAGCTGCAGTAAAAGGACATTCAGACAAGCTCATATTGAATTTTTCTCCCTACTGGAAACATTGCCATGTGATAAACATATTAACTAGTCCCTAAACCTTCCTCTAACCACCCACAACTGCACTGCTGGAACATGGCTGGCTGGCTAGTTGGCTGTGCTTCCAGATGATTTTAAATAGCCTACATCTTCTCCCATGGACGTGCATAAAGTAATAATATCTGACTCCAGGGGCTTTCTTCGCCGTGGTTTATTTCATTTGTGACAGGTCTCGTTCATGATTCTTGCAGGAAACTATTAAAACCTCCATAAGTCTGCAGGGACAGGGGGTCCTTCACCCTGCACCCCCAGTAGGCAGCTATTCTAGAGGCATCTTCTCTATTTTGGGCTCTTTGATTTTCACACTGTTCTAACCCTTGCCATACGTTGACGTCTTTCTCTGGCTCTTCTCTTCTCACTCAGCAAGGACAGCACATGACAGATTGCTGGGTGCCGCCACTGCCAAGGGTGCACCTCCCTTTTCAGCTGACAAATAGACTTCTTTCACTTCATCTATTTTTCCTCCCACCCCCATAGCACCTTTGCCACTACACCGCCTACTTCAGATCGCGATTTTGGATTTTCCGTACTGGGTTTTTGATTGAAAGAGCCTTGTGATACTATATATCCATGCAACCTGAAAATGGGAAAAACAACTTGTTTTGTTATTGTGATATGACTCATGTGGCTGTGCGCGTCTTACAATTACTGACCTGAATTTTCTGAGGACAGATATTTTCGCACAGGTATCTTTGAGAATCTACAAAAAAAAACTGCTTGATATGAATGAGCAATGCAAAATAACAAAAGTAAACTTTCTTCAAGTGAACTTTGCCTATTCATCATTCGGGCCAAGTGATATGGAATTTCAGAAAGTTCTGTCGTTTTTTATCCATAACTGGAGGGTAGCAGGAGATGTAAAACAAAAATCTTCAAACCACCTTTACATCAAAATGATCCTTCATGATCAGGCTATTACCCATATTGGATGAGGGAAACCCGGGTATGAACACTTTTCCACACAACTGACCTGCTCACTACGTACATCTATTACAGGGGGTGAGTGAACACTGGAACAGAACATGTAAAATGCATGCTAAGCCTATGTTTGTGTATACCAAGGGGGACTATGGCCTGCATAAATGGTGTCCTTTCTACACTAACATAGCTACAACATCACATAGCATAACCGTGCATATTCATATATGTCTAAAAATAGGACACGGCACGACATTCTGCAAGCTAAAATAGTGTGGATGTAGGATAAGACAAACGTTGCACATTTGCCCGCTTCAAATCTTCCATTTGTTACAGACTTTGTGGTGTCATTTACTGTGATTTGTGTTAGAACCAAGTTATGACAGTTCATTGTTCAAGACAAATAGTACCAACAAATTGCTTGAGAGCCCTTTTTATTCAGTAATAGAGTGAGAGTAGACGTGTAGTGTATTTCGAGAAAGTGAAGCTCAGCTTGGTCAGCAGTAATGGATGATTGCTAACAGATAGCCCATTTAGATTAAACAAGAACATGTGAAATATTATTGTGACAAAAGTGAAAGGAAAATGATGTTGAGCATACACATATACTGCATATCCAAAGGAGAATAGAGGCATTTGTCATCATTTCATTATAGTCACATATCATCAGACAGCATGTCCTACACACATACTGGTGCGAACAATTTGCATAAATATGCATTTCTTCCATCTCCCAGACCCTCAAATGTAATTTGTTCATCTATCCATTTCATGTATGTATGAAATGATCTGGCTGCTGGTATATTACATTGGACGTTCTGTAAAAGTGACCAGTATGTGGGTTGAAGACAAATGAGTGGGACGATGCAGCATTATCAGGTTGATGTGGAGTGAACTAACACTCATATTACACATTAATTTGTCTTGTTTCAGTCAAAGCATTGAAGCCCAATAGTGCTTGCAAACCTTATAAGGAAAAGTAATTTAGCATATGTTAATATGAATATATGAATGTAGTATTAGCCTAACATCTCAGAACCATTCAGTCTCAGAATCATCCGCAGTTGTACTATTTTGTGTTTATGCAACTCAGACACTTTCTATTCTCCATGCCCAATTGATCAATTAAAGTAAGGGTGATTGTGCACGGCCAATAGAGCCTCATGGAGATTATGTCAATGAGCCATGACTTGGGAGAGAAAACGTCTGTCCCCAAGTACCCCACCTATCAATAAGTTGCAAGTCACAGAGGTGATAATACCTACAGCTTCATCGGATGGTCAGAAAAACAGTTAAGCCTTTGGGAAGTACAGATATTTCAATTACACCTGCTAACACAGCATAAAGAGATAGATAGTAACATCTCTATGAAGTCAATGTCTGAATTTGGTTTACTCCCACTGACAGCATCTTTGTATATTCCCTCACGTTCCAGAGATCAGTCTCAGCATCCACCTATATTGCCAGTGATGATGCATAACGCTTGGCAGGGATCTGGCCTCTTTGCTCTGTACAAACAGCCAGGTTATGAGGGCAAAAACCAACAACAGCTCTGACATCAGCCAAGTCAGGGTGGACCTGATCTTCACCTATCGCAAAACATAAAGGGGAGATGAGAAAGGGAGCTTTAGGCTCTGGCTGCGGAGGAAGGACAGAATCTGGGGGAAGAACACCTAAGCCCTAGGCAAGCAGCTGCAGGGAACAGCAAGCCTATCTCCCAACCACCTTGCGCATTCGGCACCTTTCACTCAGCACTGTTGCCGCCCCAGCAACCAACGCACCCGAGCACAGCTGATAGGAAGGGGTTAAAGCCAGCAGCCAACGAACACCAAACAGCTCAACTGCCTTTTTTCATGTTATTTATTATTTTATGCTTATCAAATGTATGGAACGTATGTATTGTTGGTGTGAGCTGTACGTCAGGAGCAGATGGGCAGTGAGACTGGGCACTCACTGTTGGCCCACCGGCTGGAGTTGACGGTGTTGTGGTTCAGGGCCGAAACACCGCAGAGAAGGCTCCTGACGATATCTGCTTCTGGCGTAAGGCTACAGCTACCTGCGAAGGTGGTTGAGGAAGGCACCTCCTGTGCATGCATTATGAATGTGTATTCCCTATGTTTGTCTAGTAATTGATGCAATAAAGATGTTTGTGTCACAAGTCTTATTTTCTCTCGCTGACCCATGGGCACCGGAGGAGGTGCGACAGGCAGCAATGCCCAGCAGGTATTAACAGCTACCTGTACAATCCTGAGAAAATAAAATCACTTTTATCGCACCATCTCTAATTAGAATTATGAATGGCATATGTCTTTACTCTGATTCTGGAAAAAAACCATCAGTCTTGGTGCTTTTAGACCTGCATTTGACACTGTGGCACTTGACACTTTGCCTTCAGTCCCACTAGAGGCTGGAAGTGGAACAGTAGCAGTAAAACACAATACCCAACCTACTGCTCGTTTGCATGACAAACAATTAACATGCATATTACTGGCATATGCCATTAGACACCAATCAATAGATCATTCCCAGATATCGTGGTGTAATTTATTTGTGTCTGTAGGGTCACATTTCATTAGCCTCTAATTAATTAACCACCTCCCATAACCCTTCCTTACACCTGTACCCATCTCATGGTGTGTGTGTGTGTGTGTGTGTGTGTGTGTGTGTGTGTGTGTGTGTGTGTGTGTGTGTGTGTGTGTGTGTGTGTGTGTGTGTGTGTGTGTGTGTGTGTGTGTATGTGTGTGTGATATACATGTCTGTGATCAGATAAATGGAACAAGAAGTACCACTAATCTCCTTGCCTCTCTGTCGCCCCCATTAGAGCACCATAAAATGCTTTGTATGATTACTTCTTTCTTAAAGGATTTTAAACAAATTGAAATAACTTTCTGTGGTAGGCAAAACAAGATGCTTCTGAAAAAACTGTAAAATTTTATTTTTCCAAAAAATATTTTATGCTTTTTTATGCCTTTATTTTTGGCAGGACAGTGGAGGAGAGACAGGAAATGAGTGGGAAGAGAGAAACAGGGAAGGATCGGCAAATGACCCAGGCCAGATTCAAACCTGGGGGATAGTAACCCAGTGCCCTACCATTAGGCCACAGTAGGGCAAAACTGTTCAATTTTCAAGTTAAACTGTGCTCTGCTTCTCTTTTGCTCTCTCCACACTGTACAGTTCCTTGGCCCTGAAAAATAAATAGAGACATGGAAAAAAAGAAGCCTGAGGTACTGTATAAAGTCTTCTGTATTTATCATCTTTGTGCAAAATGTGGAATTTGAGTGGTGGAATCTGTTCTTTTGAAAAGACAAAATTGGATTTGAAATGCTCACAAGGTATGTCACTCCTTTGTATGTGCTGTGTGGTAAAATGGCCTGGACCCCGACAGTATCCTTTGACACAGAGTTCCCCTTCAAATGAGCCTGAACTACAAGCATTCTCTACAAATTTTCAGTTCATACTTTACTGTCGAGAAAAGAAAGAATCCAGCACAAATGAATAAATGAAAATCTGACACCCATTGAACCTGCCAAAGTTAATCACTTACCGATGAGAGCTCAGAATAAGAGGGTAGATGGCAAAAAGACTTTTTAAACTCCCCTCCTTTTTCTTTTCCTGGGGTAGCCATCTTTGCAGATGCCTGTCCAGAGAGCACATTTTGAACAATGTGCATTTTAACACTAAGTTTTTCTTTTACTTCAGACATGTAAAAATGTTTTATCTTTTACCTGGCATGTTTCAATGGTATAGCTTCCTTCTTCATCAGAGGCTAAAAGAAAAACTGAAGTGTTACTACTACAGTTAGACATAATGAACGTCATTCATCTAATGTGCATTTTAAATGTGTAAATGTTTTATATTTTGTAAATTCTTGTGAGGACCAAAGCCAAATATGTTTCATTATTTCACTCTCTGAAATTTGGAGTGTGTATAGCTTTGTTCTCGCTGGAGAAATTACTTCTCGTGATTGTGCCACTCTCGCAGGAGAGTGGCTGTCCACGCAGTGGACTGATCATCAAAGTTGATCATCATGTTTTGTTTTTTTTCACATTATTGTCAAGCTTACCACAGTACATTTGTGTCTAGTGACAGCAAAATAGGCCACAAGCAGGCCCGGGGGCATATTGAATTAATCATAGATTCTAGGAGTACAGATTCTAAGCTTAATGATGATACCTCACACATGAGAAGTCTCGTTCTGATGAACAATTGTGATATTTTGCATGGGGCAAAAGAGTCTTGGCCTTGCTTTGGTCTGCTACTTCATGTCCTTAGGACGTGATTAAGAAACTGGATGAAGGTTTTCCAGTGGCCTTGTAAACCATGTAAACTACCATCTTACAAAACATGCATCATTTATGGAGCTCTCTACTGCCCTTGTAGCCTCAAGCAAAACCGCTAACATAAATTGAAATGATTTACGCCAACAATATACACACTACATAATAGCTGACATTGGCACCTATTCGGTGTGTGTGTGTGTGTGTGTGTGTGTGCGTGCGTGAGTGTGTGTGTGTGTGTGTGTGTGTGTGTGTGTGTGTGTGTGTGTGTGTGTGTGTGTGTGTGTGTGTGTGTGTGTGTGTGTGTGTGTGTGTGTGTGTGTGTGTGTGTGTGCGTGTGTGCGTGTGTGTACGTGTGCGTGTGTGTGCGTCTGTGCGTGTGTTCATCACTATGAAGGTTGTCAGGGTGCTGAGTGGAGGTGGGTTGGAAAGGTTTGCTGGAGGAATACAAAGCACAATATGGAACATTATTAAAACAATGATCAGCTCGCTCAGGACAGCACACACGTTTAATCCTGTACGCAGTGTATTTTTTTACTCTGTCTCTTATACCACTCTTGATGTCACAGCACACTACCCCAAGGAGGATTACTGTAGGTGGAGGCTTATGTGATTTATTCCGTGTCAATCAAGTGGGTTCAAACAGGACATGCTCCATCATAGCAAGGGCGTAAATAATTAAACTAACCAACAAATAAATAAAGTAGACACGGCTTGATGCACCGACACATTACTTCCCCTTCAAGGGAAATTTGATCGCAGCTTGAACATAATGACATGGTGTGGAGTGCAGAACTAGTTGGCTTTTAAAAGCTTAGTATTTAAGGACTTTTCGTATTATGCAATCATGGGAAATTTGCAATTTTAGCCAATGCCAGAGACATGGCAACTTGTTATGGGCTTGAATGAAAGAAAGAAGGAATGGTGTGTGTGCGCGCACGCGTGTTTGTGTGTGTGTGTGTGTGTGTGTGTGTGTGTGTGTGTGTGTGTGTGTGTGTGTGTGTGTGTGTGTGTGTGTGTGTGTGTGTGTGTGTGTGTATGTGTGTGTGTGCATTCGTGCGCATGTGCGTGCCTGCACGTGCCTGTGTGTCTGTGTGTGTACGTGTGTGTGTGTGTGTGTGTGTCTGTGTGTGTCTGTGTGTGTCTGTCTGTCTGTGCATGTGTGTGTGTGTGCCTACATGTGTGAGTGTGTGCGTGTTTTAGGGTTTGTAGGGAGAGTCATATTACGGCAAGATATTCCATCTGGTGCTATGCATTTGATAGTTCATAGTTCTATTGTTCATTAGGAAACAGTCGCAAGATGTAGCTTTAGTCTACTGTAAAACCTTAGTTATTAAAACACAAGTTTGAATTTGTTATGCATGATTTTACCCTATCTCCTCTCTTCTCTCATGCACCCATTAGCATACAGTAATTAGATATGGCTATACGACAAGCCCATATATATTGTGTAGTGTAGGGCTGCACGATATTAGAAAAATATGCCATACACGATAACATGGCTGTATACTGTGATATCGATATTACTTGCAATATTTAAAGCGATGGTTCGGAGTAGAATCACCCTAATGCCATTTGAACCGTGACACCCATCTACCTTTACACCCGAAGTGTTTTCTGCCGCAGGCTTACATCAACAGAGTTGCCGTGTTATTCGATGTTTATTCCGGTTAGCTTGACTCAAGCGCATATGGATACTGGGCACCGTCTCCAAACTTTCCCCACAAAAATAACATGTCATGACACCAAACTTCTGCAGTAGCACAAATATGGTCTGTACTCACGAAACGAAGCATTTGGAAGTTTGGAAATAGTCCAGGAGTTTATTATTATCAACACAAGCCGAATAGCTTCTCTGCTGCTAAAGCTGCGCCAACGTTACTTCCGTCATCTAAGACAAGCATGTAAGAGTCCTCAACGAAGCTCATAATATGCACAATGAAAAGTGAATTCAGCATCAGTATTGATAACGAAAATCCTTGTCTAATTGATAGTAGGTAAGATTTGAAATATCTTTTAAGTATTGCCTTGAAAATATAAGCCTTAATCACAATTCAGTGAAAACTTTTTTAACACTCTCGTCTGGAAGTTTGTTGAAGACTTTTACGGGCTTGTCTCATATGACGGAAGTAACGTTGGCACAGCTTTAGCAGCAGAGAAGCTATTCAGCTTGTGTTGATAATACTAAACTCCTGGACTATTTCCAAACTTCCAAAAGCTTCGTTTCGTGAGTACAGACCATATTTGTGCTACTGCAGAAGTTTGGTGTAATGACATGTTATTTTTGTGGGGAAAGTTTGGAGACGGTGCCCAGTATCCATATGCGCTTGAGTCAAGCTAACCGGAATAAACATCGAATAACACGGCAACTCTGTTGATGCAAGTCTGCGGCAGAAAACACTTCGGGTGTAAAGGTGGATGGGTGTCACGGTTCAAATGGCATTAGGGTGATTCTACTCCGAACCATCGCTTTAATATATATGTTCCCTCTCTATTTGCCATTCTACACTTTATCATGTATGAAACAACTGAGAGCAATGTTTTATTGCCAACATTATGTTTTATTAGGAAAAAACATGGCTAATATACAGCATCAACTTAAAATGTCAACATTTTTAATGCCTTTTTTTAACCTTCTCACCAAATTTCCTGTTATTAAAAAATAAAAAACTGTTTGCGATACATGTATCGCAAGCCGTGATATAGCGATATCGATACATTTTCTATATATCGTGCAGTCCTAGTGTAGTGTTATATAACCAAGATACACATAACTAACTTCAGGTTTTTCCAAGTGTGGAATAAGAGCTCAGGCATTTGTTTCTGGTTGGTGAACTCTCTTTACAAGCTTTACAATCCGTCGGGGCATCACTAACTCTATCCCACTCCCACTGTGCCTTCATTAAGCTGTGCCTATGGCCCAATCGCTCTTTACTTGTTATACTGACTGCACTGTGAGTTCCTTTGAGGAGGGTACAATGAAAGTCATTACACAATCTGCTGGAGGTTTAGTGGGTTGTGTCCAGAGGATAATGGAAAGACATGCCATGCTGGTTTTCAGCACACTGGCCTTGTTGCCCTTCACAAGCACTGTCCAGCAGAAACTAAGCCACTAACTGAAAGCATCTTATCCTGACCCCCACACCCTTTGTCTCACAGAATCCTGAACTGAGGGAACAGCAGGTAAAATATATGAGATGTAGGTTCCAGTGTCTCAAAAAAGAGATTTGCTATGCTGTTTTAATTTGCAACAGTATGCTGTGTTGTTCTGTGCCTTGTCCTCTTCAGCATGTGATGAACATGTGTAAAAGCCACAGTTACATATGTTAGGAGGACATCATACACACCTTCTCCAAACACACCACTGGTGACACACACTGTACACACAGCAAATGCCACTGCCTTGCCTTCGTGCTATAATATCGATAACCTCAGTAGAAAGTGGTCAGTCCTAGATTTAAGCAATTCTTTTTTTTTATGAAATGCAAATTAAGTAACAGGAAACAAATTGAATAAAGTATCTCTATCGGCATCCCTTCCTGTTCACTGCAACACCAACAGATATTTGATGACAAAAGCCCCAGCAAATGAAAGGAACACCGTCTACCAAGCCAAGTTGGTTTAACCCATTGTAGCCTGGAGACACATAAACACACACACACACACACATTCAGGTTCTTGAGATTTGAGGGTTTCTCTTTTTCTCTTGTGTGTGTGTGTGTGTGTGTGTGTGTGTGTGTGTGTGTGTGTGTGTGTGTGTGTGTGTGTGTGTGTGTGTGTGTGTGTGTGTGTGTGTGTGTGTGTGTGTGTGTGTGTGTGTGTGTGTGTGTGTGTGTGTGTGTGTGTGTGTGTTGGTGCTTGCATGCGTGCATGCATGTCTAGTAGGTATGTGAACATGTGGTTGTATTTGTAGCTGTGTGTGCAATAGTCCACATGTGTCAGTGAGAGTGGCCATCTGTGGGTGAGCAGGTGTGTGTGTGTGTGTGTGTGTGTGTGTGTGTGTGTGTGTGTGTGTGTGTGTGTGTGTGTGTGTGTGTGTGTGTGTGTGTGTGTGTGTGTGTGTGTGTGTGTGTGTGTGTGTGTGTGTGTGTGCGTGTGCAGTGGCCCCAGGCGCTTCACACAAAGTGAATCCATCAGAAACTGATTTAAGCATCCGACTACCGACATCCTACCTTCACATGGGGTTTCCACTGTCAAGATAACGCAACATCCCAGGTTCCTTTTGGTCCTGGCAGAGGCGATATGTGACTGACAGAGAAGAGCAGCAAACTGAGGTGCTGTACGCTCACTAGATGAAGCGAGGGGTGAATTTTAATAAAGCAGTAATAAAGCTGGTGGATGTGGCTGCAGAGAACATGTCTAGCTAGGTTGTCATATCTTCCTGCTGGAGTCCAGTCAAGGTAATCTCACCTTGTCTGAAATGAGAGAACTGGCAAAGAAGAGCCTGTGGAGTTGAAAGGGACAAAAAGGTGGACTGTAGCCATATTTTGTTACATTTGCATTCCAGGTTTCGCTGTGGTCCAGATTCAAGCCTGCATGATCTTTGTTTGACAACATTTGAACATTTGACACAAAATTACCATTACTTTAGTAAAGTATGAGTTGTTATTCACCATAGAGGGGCTTGGGGGCCCCAAGCGGCTGCCTGCCTAGCCTAGTGACAAGGTGCTCCTCTGGGTTGAGGGCATTACATCATTCTGTCCTACAACCTGTGAGGTGGTTGCCCCCCTTTCCCCCTGTCATACCTCATTTAGCTTATTAATTAGCCACTAATCCGTATAATGAAGGAAACTAATTGAGGCAGAAGGTTACATGCACACAGAGGCACTTATCCACCTCCTTTGGTTTAGTTCCTATTTCTCAGAAGAAGAAGCAAGAACCCTATAGCAGACCACACTAGCTTTTGTAAGATTCTTAATTTCACAGCAACATACATTCAGGACATGACACCTCTGGCATTCATCACCAAGTTAGAATCAAATGCAAATATCATTTTAATTTTAGTGTTACATTGACATAATTTGATCATTGTTTCTTAACTGCCAACTCTCTGTGTGTGATTATGCTGGACAACGTCCCCAATTGACACCAAAGAAGTAACACCAAGTGGCATACCAAAGACAAAAGGAATACCAACGAAATAAAACATTGTACTATCAAAAATAAATGACAGATGACTTGTAGAAGCAACTCTCCAGGTGGTTAAACAGCCTTCATGTCAGAGGTCTTGAGAAAGACTAACAACACCTGACCTTTTGTCATGATCAATCATGTGTGCCATCTAAAATTCACAGTGAGCTGCGCACGCGCGCACGCGCACGCACGCACGCACGCACGCACGCACACACACACACACACACACACACACACACACACACACACACACACACACACACACACACACACACACACACACACACACTGGCCTCAGCTAGTGGAGGCTGCTTTCGGAAAAACCCTTTGGCTTCATCAGCCCCCTCCCCTCTGCATTTCATGAGAGGCATGGACTCTGACCGACATCACACCACAAGGTTTCAATTCTGTGTGTTCTCCTGCAGGTGAAAACAGGCTCTATCACAGCCGTGGGTGTCCATCAACAGTGTCAGCCTTCCTGGCCTTCCTCCATCCAAATGTCAAAACATCAGCAGCTGGCCAGGTCTGCTGTCAGCTCAGCCAACATGGGGACTAACTCAGGGAACTGTCAGTGCTTCTCTCTTCAATATGAAATATGCAGATCCCCCATTTCCCCAAGGAAATAGGCAAAGCCTCTAACTCCTCAATGAAATAGGTAGAGATCCCCACTCCTAAAAGGCAGACATTCCCACTCCATAAACACATAGACAGAGCTCCCCACTCCATAAAGACATAGGCAGAGCACCCCACTCCTTAAAGACATCGAGAACACCCCACTCCTTAAAGACATAGGCAGAGTTTCCATCTAATCTGTGGTGGCTCCCATTGTGTCCCCTGCCTGAGAGGACGCTCCAGTGTAGATGAATCCCAGATCCATAAGAAAACCCACCTCCACGAACGACTTAATATCCTACTGTATGCACAGTTTTTTTTTCTTTCTCGTACTAGCTTTATCTTAGCCAACATAAGTGAACGCCTGCCCTGGGACCTTTGGTCAATATTATTTAATCAAATTAGAGCTAACTGGAATGGGAAAAAAAGAAAATCCAGAATGTAACTCACCATTCTACTTTTTAACATTGCAGTGTCAATGGCTCTCAAATAGCCCAATTTGCCTTTTGCATGCAGATCACAACGCCCGTACTTCCCAAATTACCTCCTCAAAGAAACATTTCATTTTCAAACTAAAATGTCCCCAGACAGTCATTCACATAAAAGAGTTGGGAAAATTCCAAAAGGATAAAAAGAGATGCAAAGACAAGAAGGATTCTCTACAAGGACAATGTCATTTCTGGACAAATGGACCATCTTCATTATAATTTTATTATATTCATTATAATATTAATTTGAAGTCCAGAAATAACACAAAGTGGTCTGAAACAGATAAGTGCAAAACTCCATTTACCAAAGAACATTGTGAAGAATTTTACAATGAAAATTCATCTTGGCCTTCGGTAGTTATCCACATGTCCACCTTCTCCAAAGGTGCGTTTTAATCATCAAAACCAATCATATTCCTGAAAATAACTGTTTTGCTAATGATGAAGAATATAGAGGAATGAAGAATATAGAGGAATAGAGAATGAAGAATACAGCCTCTTCAACAGTCTTGAAGTGGTGGTAGTGTTTTTCCTCTTGTTTGTAGTAGAACAGTGAGAGGTAAACAACACAGCACAGCAAAGCAGTAGCCGCCTCTCATCAGACATCAATGACTGTCTGCCCCTCAAACTGATTCCTACGTCTGCAGCTCAGCAACTCACACACACGCTGACATTTCCTCTCCTCTAATACCAACGCTTTTATAACATCTAGAGATTAATGATCTCATTAGCTGCTGACTCATTGCAATAAACTATTGTAATATTTTGCATGGGACAAAATCATCTTGGCATTTCTTTTGGGCTACTGATTCATCTACTTAATAATAAAGCACACAAAAATGACACAAATGTATTTGAAATAACATGGCCTCAAGAATTTCAGGTGACCATCCCTCAGACAAAGCCACCAGAACATATAAACATGGGATCATTTACGGTGCTCAAATGTCCATGTGACTTCAAACAAAAGCACTAACATACATTTAAATGGTTATTGCCAAAACATAGACAATCTACACTCTACACAATAGCTGAGATTGGCCTATTTGGCTTGTGTGTTTGTTCATGCTTGTTTACGACTATGAAAGCTGGCAGGGCGCTGAGTGTAGGTGGGTTTGAAGAGTTTGCTGGAGGCAACGCAGGATAAATACAAGGACAATTATTGCCCATTAAAATAATGCCCAGCTAGCTCGGCACAACACGCATATTAAATCTCAGACGTGGTTTGATTTTTTCTCTCTGTCTATCTCGTACCACTCTTGATGTCACAGCACACTGCCCCAAGGAGGATTACTGTAGGTGGAGGCTTATGTGATTTACTCCGTGTCAATCAAGTGGGTTGAAACAGGATGTGCTGCATCATAACAAGGGCGTAAATAATTAAACTAACCAACAAATAAATAAAGTAGACATGGCTTGATGCACCGTCACATTGGTCCCCCTTCAAGGATAATTTTGTCACTGCTTGTGCATAATAACATGGTACAGTCTGTGTTTAAAAGCATGTACACAGTGTAACAGACTGGCAAGGTGGGTATTTGGGCAGTCATGCAGTCATGGGAAGGTTGTAATTTTACCCAATGCTTGTCTGAGATATGGCAACCTGCTGTGGCCTTGATTCAATGAAAAAATAAATGGTGTGGGTGTGAGAGTGTGTGCATGCATGTGTTTGTTTGTATATGTGTTGGGGTGGCAGGGTATGTGGTGGGGGAAGATCCTTTCACGGAAATATTCCGTCTGGTACGAAATGCATTTCACATCTACTGTGCATTAGGAAACAGTGCCAAATGAGTCAAACATATACATTATTAAAAACTAAATAAATGTCTGATTTTCTTTCACTGTGCCTGTACCCAAATTTCTCCTCTTTTCTCTCGTAAATCCATCAGTAATATAACAAAGAGATGACAAGAAGTGGAAGAGTGACGATGTTCTATTTCCAGTTGCAAATATTAAACAGTGTTTGATTTCTATCTTAGAACGTCGCACACAATGAGGAAATCTTGCCCGACAATGACTTGCGAGGGTCCTGGGGGATAACGTTCCACTGATTGTTGTAAGGGAGGTTTTCAGCTGAGAACCGGGCCGATAGTCGTGCAGTTTGAGCCTAGCTTTAATGCGCTGTGCCACACCGACCTTCTTAAGAATTTTCTGAGGGTGTAGAATAGGCCTGAGAGCTCAGGCATTTCTTTCTGGCTGGTTACTCTTGCTACTTTTGCCATCATTTGGTGCTTCAATAACTCTGTCCCACTACCACTGAGCCTTCATTAAGCAGTGGCTCTTATCATGTTACTGTGACTGCACTGTGAGTTTGTTAGAAGAGGCTGCAATGAAAGTCATTACATAATCTGCTGGAGGTTTAGTGCCGTGTGTTCAGTGGATATTGGAAAGACACATTGTGCCGCTTATCTGCACACTTCGCCAAGTCGCTCATGACCACTCTCTGAAAAAATTTTTTTTCCAGCTGGCCCACGGCTTCTCATCCCTTCCTCCACACCCTTTGCCTCACAGAGTGCTGGAATGAGAGATCAGGAACAAAAAGATGTGAAAAGATGCTTCCAGTCTCTCCTTAGTGAAAAAATAAAGATTTGCTATGCTGCTTGCCTGTCCTGCTCTGTACCATTTCCTGTGGCTCACTTGACAATACAATGATCTTGTGTAAACACATTTACTAGTACAGTATGTAGGTCAGGAGCTACTAGTGACACACACACACACACAAACACACACACACACACACACACACACACACACACACACACACACACACACACACACACACACACACACACACACACACACACACACACACACACACACACACACACACTGTTGATACTGCAAGTGTCACTGCTTTTGTGAGGTAATATCGGTCACCTGAGTGGTCAGGGCATAAATTAGCACACTCTCTCTCTCCTTCTCTCTCTCTCTCTCTCTCTCTCTCTCTCTCTCTCTCTCTCTCTCTCTCTCTCTCTCTTTCTCTCCAGTCTTTATTGTGTTGCTACTGCTTCCACCACTGTTGCTGCTGCCACTACTGCGAGTGCCGCTCTAACTGCCACTTTAATCTGAACCTAGTAGAGGAGGGCAATGATGTGGAAAGATAAGAACTTGGTGGATTTACGGTCTGCACAGTACTGGTCTTTGATAAATATATCAAGCCTGCTTATATGGAAGCCGAATATATGAGGCAACCAGATAGCCTATTTATAGCTGCACCAGATAGCCTATTTATTTGGGAGAGGAAGGAATTTCAGTGACTTTTTACCACATATAAATTAAGGGAATTGTTGTCCATATAATTTGTCCATAGTGTGTGTGTGTGTGTGTGTGTGTGTGTGTGTGTGTGTGTGTGTGCGTGCGTGCGTTAAGGGTGGGCGATATATATCGTCTGCGAAATTATCGTCAATGTTGTTTTGACGATGAGTAATTTTGCAATATCGCAAAATCAACAATCAATCAAAGGCGCTAAAATCAACAAAGCACTGTGACAGGACTCGTCCAGACAGCGGCAACAGCCAAGTCTGTCAGCAAATAGTAATGTTGTTGTGACCTGGAGAATAAGTCTGTGAACCAATGAGCAGACAGTGCTGAGGGGGGCGGACTTCAGCATTTTGGCAGACTTGGGAGTGGAGACAGGAAATCTCACTTGAGCACCACTGCTGCTACTGGGCAGTTGAGGGGAGTTGCTGTTATCCAAATAGTGGATTTACATGAGGAATTCAACCATTAAACCAGCCATTGCATGATGCTGAGGGCGTTTTGTTGCTTATGTGCTTTAATCAGCAACCGTCTATGATTATGGAAAGCCAAGTAGTTAAGAAGAGAAATAGCTTTATCTCTGGTCTGAGAAATTGGTAGTTAGCCTGCTAGTTAGCGAAATATGCTAAGTAATGTTGTTCTCTACAACTATTAGCGTGGCTGTTACTCACTACTCAAACAATTACCTGCATGTATAGATATCATAACTGCTTAGGTGGACAAGGAATGTTCAGTTAGACTGGCACAGTGAATTAAATTTAGGGTGACCAGATTTGTGTAGTCTGAAACCGGGACAGTTTGTGCGTGACTGAAGGACAATATTTGGCGGGCGGGTCTGGGGGTCCTCCCCCAGGAAAATTTGTATTTTTTAGATGCAATTTCCTGCATTCTGATCAATTTTAGAGGGAGGGATGACAAATCGCAACTGACTCCTTCAGACTTCCTACACAAGCGCTGGCTGCCATTAACTGTGGCAGGTAAAAATGTAATCTTTTCCATATATTTACCCTGATAAACATGGCGCAATGTAGTGGGTGACCAAAACCGGGACATATTTGTGTCCCGAGAGGGTTTGCTCGGGACCTGGGACACACAACTCCAAACCGGGACTGTCCCGGTCAAACCGGGACGTCTGGTCACCCTAGTTAAATTACAATGTGTGAAATTCAACACATGCAATTTGCAGCTGCCCTACTTAGGTTCTGCTTCCTATGAATGTCATCTTGCAGAATCATAGGCAATATATCATACAACTATTTTATTTAAATGGATATGTTTTCATACCGAGTGATGAAGCACTACTTTACAGAAAAGAGCATGTTATATGCATATTAAATTCAAAAAGAGACAGCTCTTCAGCACAGCATTTCTCCCAACTCTCACTCTGTCCCTTCCCAGTTAAAACACAAATGCAGCACTACTACCTCCAGTGCAGAATTGAAATTAGTCTGGAATCATGCACAAATAATAGACAGCATAGATGTGTAGCTTTGTTATAGGCTACTGCCATGCTTTGTGATGTAGCCTTGTAGTGACATGTCATCATTTATGCAGACCTCTTGGTAACATGCATTTTAGGCTACATAGACCTACAAATGTTCTGCTTTAGGCCTACTCACCCTGCCCTTAATGCCAATCCCATATTACGATACAACACATTGATTACCACCCCTGCCCCGCCCTCCTGAAATAGGCCCTACTTGTTTTTGCAAGTGGTTTTGGAAATTATCGTCAAATTATCGCTATCGTGAAAATTCTACAAATTATCAAGATCATTTTTTTTTGCCCATATCGCCCACCCCTAGTGTGCGTGTGTGTGCGTTTGTGAGTGCCACAGCATCAGCTGGTCTTTTTATCGAAAGGCCCTCTGGGGCAGTGTCACCCCCACTCTCACTTGTCCTTCATCACTTTCGCGATAACTAAAGAAATGGGAAAAGTTTACAAAAACGAATTTAAGACCATTACAGCACCATCTGTTTTGGTTATATCTCTCTTTCGTCTGCGGGTAGTTCATTTTCCTCCTTAATTGGTAAGAACAACAAAAGCAATAAAGAACAATGTGATTTTCCAATGGCACAACATGCTCAAATGCTCCCTGTATACTGTGTCGTGCGATAACTCAAGGCCAGTGCAAACTAGAAGAATGGAATACATGGGAAAAAAAGAAATAAATTCCTACACAAAAGCCCAACTGTTCCCACCATATCTTTCAAGTCAGTTACCCTGTTGGATTTAGCAGACTTTGGGGGAAAGAAAAGGGAATCCATGGAGCATTAAACACATTAGCAACCACAGCTGTGGCTTTGTGCGAGCTGGAGCAGCCTGACTTATACGTATTCTCTACTAAGTCTTCAGCGTCTGCTTCATCATAATGAGGAGAGACACATGGGGATTGCGTCAAACATCCTCAAAATGCCAAGTTCTGTCCTTTTCTGTATTTTCTTTCATTTATGTGTGTTCTTCTTCCTTTTGTCCCATCTTATTGTTTTACTACCACACACACACATTACACATTCCTAGAATAGAAATGTACACATATACAGACACATGCATGCTGCATACACGCATACACACACGTACACACACACACACGCACGCAGGCACACACACACACACACACACACACACACACACACACACACACACACACACACACACACACACACACACACACACACACACAGACACACTGGTAGGAAATAAATTAAATGTAACACAGTACTGAGAAACCAAACACAATCCCCACTTTAAGTGAAAAATCACATTTTCAATGGTGACAAACACTGCTCATGCAGTTTATCAAATTGTGAACATCCTACTTGTGTTTACATTTTGCAAGAGTCTAAACTGACACATTCTGATGCCGATAAAGTCTTAAGACAATCGGATAAAGTGATAACTATGTGGTGTAAAAAAATAACTGTGAGAAACCAAGTTCTTCTTCTCTTTGATGTCAGGATGAGAACTTGAGGAGCTAAATAAAACCACTAATCTGCATTGCCTGGCTTCAAGCTAGCGCAGATTCACAGGGATGATAAATTAAAGCAGATATGTCAAGGTGGAAAGAGCACCTCTGGCAACACCAGCAACTGGATATGAATCAGATCTTCCACATGCCACCTTTAGGATGCAGACACGCATTTTTGTATAAATTTGTAGTATCTTCTGCCTCTGGCAATCTAGCTTCCTGATTCTCGCTTGCTGGCTTTCTCAAACAGCTGAGCGTAAACCCAATTTTTTATGAAGAATTCAGGCTAAGTTCAAGCATTAAGCTTATTGCCCATTTAATACCCCAAATCACACTTGGAGTTGAAAATTAACTCAAACCATCAAAGGCAGGACACATAACACAATCTTCATTTAGATGTAATGGCTTTTACAAAAAAAACCTTTAGCATTCCTTACATTGAATCACCAGACCTGTCATCACAACATAGCAAGTTGTTGTCTAATGCTGTTATTATCCGTATTGAAGACATTTGCATCAACATTCTTCCTACTACAAAGTGATCCAAACCCACAACCCTCTATTCCCAAGACCAACTTTATAAATCAGGCCATAACTGAGTGTGGTACTATGTCTGAATGCATTACTGTTTCCCCTCTCAAAACCTCCAAGAGGGAAATTTCCAGTAGAAATGCAGAATATATCCTGAAAATAGGCATCTTTGCCTCTTGCAAAAAGTCAGAAAAGAATTCACAGGCAGCATTTTGTTAACCATGTTGCTGAAGTCACCAGAAAGTACTGTATGTAAGCAATAATTTACAAATGCCAACTGGGCGTTTCTCACAATATTTGTGCATACCTTTCAGGTAGGCAGCTAACACAAGCTTTGCCAAGCCAAAGTCCACCTTGCAACTAACTTTTCAAATATTTCAAATGGTGTAAAGGTAACAACTGAAAACAAACGAAAAAACTGAATTGCAAGACTTCTGGAAGTGTATGAAACTGTGAAAATCTATCCTGACTAGATTAAAGGGTAAATGTGCCAGCAGATGTGTCAGTGACTGGCATGCAGGCTGTGGCCGGACTCGCAACTTGGGGATAAAGATGAGGTATTAAAGCCCCTGCTGCCTATATGGCAGGTGCTCCATCTTCTGCTGTCACTGTTGGCTCAGACACCAGATCCATGACCACAAGTGTGTGTGTGTGTGTCTCTGTGTGTGTGTGTGTGTGTGTGTGTGTGTGTGTGTGTGTGTGTGTGTGTGTGTGTGTGTGTGTGTGTGTGTGTGTGTGTGTGTGTGTGTGTGTGTGTGTGTGTGTGTGTGTGTGTGTGTGTGTGTGTGTGTGTGTGTGTATAAAATATCCTCACTGTATGCACCTTATCATTCATTTGCAGACATAGGCCTACATTGAAACCATTGATACTACTGTAGTATGGCATTTGGAGCCCCATTGAAAAGCCATCAAAATGAATCATCAAAATGTATTGTGAAAGTGTATAGGGCTCTGCACTACAATGCAAAGCATGTGACTAATAGTCGAGAACAAAATCAATAACATTGCATGGTATTTATTCTAAATAATGCAAATTACTAATGTAGTTGGAAAGCTTTCAAAGGACATCAAGAAAACATAATATTAAACAAGCATAAATAACACTCAGATAAAAAACAGGTTTCGAGTTGCATTTGTCACACAGCACCCCATGCAGTCAACAAAACAAACCTCAAAGGTTTTGTTGATATTGCTTTGCAACTCAAGGGCAACACTGGAACATTTCTGATTAATGTATGCCTCACAAACATCAGAGTGAAGATCAATAAAATCACTTTCAGGCTACCACATGGGGATCAACATAACTCAGAATTGTTTTTGTACTTTAGTTTGGTTAGTTTGTTGGAATGATTTTTCATTAAAAACCATGGCAGAAGTATATGTTTCAATTAACTGGAGTATTTGACTGGCGTTTCAGATGGCAACAGTAACTCATGTCTTACTTATCTATTAGTTAAATAATTATATGCTATGAACTTGTGACACATGGTAATAGTTATCTAATAGTTAAGTAACTGCTTACCAATGTTTAACATATGCATTAATGACAATTAATATGTGTTTAATGTGGCGTTAAGTACTGATTATTAACTGTTACTAAAGTATTAGGTTATAGCTAATTTGCTGTTAATTATGGCCCCTTATTTGGAAGTGTTACCTAATATGGTTATTTCTCTTCCAACACTAGCAGATATCTCAGGGATATTTTTATGAAAGGAGTGCTGGGACTGAGACCAGACATGTCTACAATTCCGTTAACTTGAGGATTCTTACACCAAAGAATTGCCTGAGAGAGAGAGAGAGAGAGAGAGAGAGAGAGAGAGAGAGAGAGAGAGAGAGAGAGAGAGAGAGAGAGAGAGAGAGAGAGAGAGTTGTGTGTGTGTGCAGGCTTGCATGTGTGCAGGATTATTCAACGTATTCTGCCCTATAGTCTTGTGTCTGGGGGCCTCTTACTGAAAGCAGCCTCTTCCCTCCAGGTGATGTATTCTGGCCAGTGGCCATAACTGCCTCTCTATCCACCACTACAGGTTGTTTGGTATTCCTCGCAGCCTGTTGCTTACCCATTAGAAATCACCATCAAGATTTCAAACCACGGTTACCATGGTGACAGCACAAAAAACATGTTGAGGTTCCACCAGAATGAGGGAACGAGTAAGTACATGTATGTGTGTGTACGTGTGTGCCTGCGTGTGTCAATGCATCTGTGCCCATGTTCATACATGCACTCGTGTGGGCGTGTGTGTGTCAGTTTGGCAGGGCAGCAGACAGTAGTGGTGTGGCTTACTAATGACTGGCCTGTTCTGTATGCTCAATGTGTGTGTGTGTGTGTGTGTGTGTGTGTGTGTGTGTGTGTGTGTGTGTGTGTGTGTGTGTGTGTGTGTGTGTGTGTGTGTGTGTGTGTGTGTGATTGTGTGTGTGTGTGTGTGTGTGTGTGTGTGTGTGTGTGTGTGTGTGTGTGTGTGTGTGTGTGTGTGTGTGTGTGTGTGTGTGTGTGTGTGTGTGTGTGTGTGTGTGTGTGTGTGTATTCTTTCAATCAAATTCTAAGTATTATGGCGGGGACATTTGCATTTTTTATACATGAAAAGGTGGATCTTTCATGCCGCCATTTTGAATTTCCAGAAAAATGAATTTTTAGCTGTAAAATGTACTTTGCTCACATACTAGTAAATACTAGTTCATTATTTAGTAAATATTCATGAAAAGATCAACTTTGGCAATAGGCAGCAAAAGTTTCAATGAGCAGCATATTTTAAAAACACACTTGTATTAAACAGTACTTGCTGCAATGTCTTAACGAATATGTATGATGATTTGACATGAGATGTGATCAAGACTCTCAGTAAAACACTGATAGGACCGAGACTGTGAGGAAAGGGATAACTGGCCAGTTACAGTATCAGAGCAGAGCTGCTGGAGCTAACAGCAGATTTTCCACAGCTGTGCTGACCAGATGGAGGGCTATTCATTTCCATCAACTTTTTCTACATCAAATAACAGAAAGCACGCACGCACACACGCTGGCACGCACGCATGCATAAACACACGCATGCATAAACACACGCACGCACGCACACACGCATGCACGCACGCACGCACGCACGCACGCACGCACGCACGCACGTGCAATCATTCTTTCATGCAGACAGGTTAGTAAAACTACTGTGGCATTGTGCAAGAAATCCCCACTTAAGGCCCATGTAAGTTTTCTTTCCTCTTCAGTGACACAGTAAGGGCCTGAAACCTTTTGAATTCACAGTCTGTCCCAGGCACGTTTGTCGTTTGCCCAGGCCGCACCTCTTGGCATTTTATAAGAAAAGTGGAAGCAGTGAAGCACTGAAAAGCACATCCTGCAACTTTGGGAAGTGGGAAAGAGAGAGACAAGGAGATAGAGATGGGGAAATGGAGAGTGATACGGTGAAAAGTGGAGGAAAGAGGAGTATTCTTGATAGTGTATTTACGTGCCATAGTGCAATGCACCAAGAAACGTGGTTGTGAGTGTGTGTGCATGAAATTGTCATGCGCGCAGTTGCCAAGACCCATGGCAATCCCTTATCTGTACAAATGGGATGCGATGTGGGGTGGACTGAGCCATAAATGTATACTTAATCTGTAAGACAGTGTAAGACACAGATTGGCCATTGGTCAATCTCTGTGCGAATGATATAAAAAAAACACCAATACAATCAAGGCAATCAAACAACTGCAGCTCAGCTTAAAGGGAGAAGATCCACCAAGTACTGAGAACAAACAACATTTGAATATCCTAATGGAATCAGGCCCTGGCTAAATTCATCAAGATCTAGGCTTTATATTTACAGTATGCTCAAAAGAAAGTCTATATTAACGACCTTTCTAATGCATTGTTGCTCACCACAATGAGAGGAATGGACACAAGGATCACACCACAACAACAGTACGTTTAACAGCAACTGTATAATGGCCTTCCTTTCGCTCTTGGCTCACTACAATGAGACCAATGGACACCAAAAAATGATTAGCGTTGGAGAACATGTTGGCATTAGGATGAAAGAAATCTGATTGTAAAGCAAATGACGACCAAATTCAAGTCACATATGAAATAGCCATTGTTTTTTTAATAAGACTGCAATGTACTGGCATACAAGGCTACATACACATCAGTCCCCAACAGCTGTCACAATGTGCTATTGGTTGAAAACGTGAAAGGCTCCAAGCATTACATTTACAGTATTTTAAACGTTACTGTAAAACTGACTTCCTGTTCCTTTTGTCTCATCACAATGACACCAAAGGATATAAGAAAACACAATAGCATTGCAGAGTATGGGTTTATTAAGATTAAACGAATCCAAATTAACAAAATTGGGAAATTAAAAATTAACAGAAAGGCAATACGAAGTTAAAAAAGATTTTCTTTACCTTTGTTGGTGGAGCAATCCATGTATAGCAGAAGGGAACAGAGAAAAGAAAGGAACAAAAATTCAATACACCAGTTTCAAAGATACAGGTGTGAAAATGCACTCTATTGGGTTTACAGGTCACACACACAATAAAGCATTATGGAATTTAGACACGTATGTGTGTGTGTGTGTGTGTGTGTGTGTGTGTGTGTGTGTGTGTGTGTGTGTGTGTGTGTGTGTGTGTGTGTGTGTGTGTGTGTGTGTGTGTGTGTGTGTGCGTGTGTGCGTGTGTGCGTGGGCGCTTGTGTGTGCTTTTCTGCTTTGCTCCTGCCTAACTTCAATTTCTTTACTTTCTTTTCACACTATATCTTGGATTTTATTTGCCATCAGTTATACACAGTTTTTAACAAGTTTAGAGAAGAACAACAGAGGATTTTATTCATACATTAGTGTTTTTCACAAGAGAACCTAGAAGTCAAAACAATTGCTGAGCTGAAACAATAACAAAATGCGACAACGACAGTCCAAAAAATGGATACTGCTGGAACAACTGATTTCTGCCCTGGAATCCTTACTGGGTGATCGCCTATCAAAGACTGAAGGAAGTCCTGAAACAGGTGCCGCTAGTGCAAAAGCGGACCAACGACTGGCCGGTGTGACATATGTGACGCTGGACGAAACACCTGGCAAAAGCTTCGCAAAGCAAAATGTGAGTAGGCCTACTGACTACTGGGAAAGCAAAGGGGCTCGACCCAAAAACAGAGATAAAATACTTACTTCAACACCAGTGCGGTCTGCTGCTGCCAGACCAACATTTTCAGGGCAGCCCATAAAACTTCAAAATCGATTTGAGTGCCTTGAACAATTGGAACCAGTTGCTCCCAAAATAAAAACTGAACGTACACCGCATTGGAACAACAAGAACAAAGCTAGACGGCAGCTGCCTGCCTCTCCTACAACACTTGTTGTTGGTGATCTCAGTGTAAAAAATGTCAAAAATGGAACTTTTAAAGTGTCCTGTCTGCCCCATGCATCCGTACGTGAGACCAAGGATAGTATCCCACAATTGGTGTCTGATCACAGATCTATTGATCGCCTTGTTGTTCACTGTGGGGCAGCGGATCTGTTCAAAGAGCAAATAATTGTCCGAAAGGATTTTAATGACTTATTTTCAACTCTAAAAGATCTGAAAATTCCATCCTTCATCAGCGGGCCAATACCAGCACCCTGCTATCGCGACTTTGCGTTCTCCAGATTAAATTCTTTAAACACCTGGCTGTCAAGGACATGCAGATCCAACGGTATCAGCTTTGTTGACAACTTCGACCGTTTCTGGAGACGCTCTGTACTCTTAAAAAAAAACAGTGCAGAACTGAGTTGGACCGGCGCCAAAGTGTTGACAGACCAGTTTGTTTACAGAATTGAGACCTTGGGCGCTGATAAGCGACCTGTATCTGTATCCACTCAGACACATGGGTATTTCAACAAGCCCTCTGTCCCTGCCAGTGTGCAAACTGAGCCACAGACTGGCGAAAGCACACGCACAGATGACGTAGCCAAGTCCCTCTCTGCTCATGTGGAAAAAAACGACATGACTGACCCACCAACACACAGAACTCGCCACAAACTGAACCAGCTTTCGGAACAGCTGGAAGACCTGTCACAGAAACTGGCAGCAAACCGCTCGCCGGAGATCAAGTGTTCACCTCCTTGTCGGACTGGCAAAATGCCATTGGCATCACCAATTCCACCTACCAGGTCTGCCAAAAAGCGACTGTCAACACAGGAAATAGGAAATGTGGTTTCCTCAAAACCAGACTCACCCCCCAGATGTGGCGAAACGCAGCCACCAGCATCAAGCCCTGGCAACGGCGACAAAATACAATCACCAATGGAATCACAACCTTCCCGGAACGACGAAACACCATCTCCATCTCCCAGACTGAGATTTCCAGCAACTATGGCGAGACTACTCCCCTTTGCCAGATCTACCTTTTCTACCCCCAGACATTCCTACCAAGCCTCCTATGCGGATATTTCTCAAGGTCAACCTCATTATACCCCAAAATCTGAAAGAATACTTCCATCCACGACTGCACCCAAAAAAGGCAGAGCCCCACCACCACCTGTCTGTGCTCTGGAGTACAATAGTATCAGTGATGATGACCTTGTTGAAAGCACAGTCTGATATCAACTGGGTCCCTACCCACATAGTAACAGTGGTTTTGAAAATAAGCAGATAAGGGGACCCGTGGACAATCTTATTCCAGTTCTTACAACCAAGCGAAGCCTCTTGAGGACACGTAGGCCTATACATTACCCCAAGAGGGCAAGCATGGAATATCTCAGTGCTGTCCCAAAAAAACTCACTCAGAATACCACAGTGGAAATGCCTCCAATGCTCAATGTTAAATTAGCTTTACAGAATGCCAGGTCTCTAAGGAACAAGCCTTTTATTGTCAATGAGTTTATCTGTACCCACAACCTTGATTTTTTATTTTTAACTGAAACATGGCTGGAAAAATCCACTAGTTCTATCACACTTATAGAAGCAACTCCGCCACACTGTCATTTCATTAGTACAGAAAGGCAGAATAAACAGGGAGGGGGAATAGCAATTATTTTCAAGGCACTGTTTCAATGTCAAAAGACAGCACTAGGTGAATTTTCATCTTTTGAATACTTAGCTGCAGTTCTAAAATGTTCTTCTGACATACTGTTATTAACTATCTACAGACCTCCAAGACTTTCTGCACCACTCTTCTTAAAGGAATTTGGTGAGCTGTTGTCGAATGTTTGTGTGGACTATGAAAGCCTTTTTATAACAGGCGACTTCAATTTTCACGTGAACGACTTAGAGAATGTCTATGCTAAGGAATTTTGAAGTCTTATTGACATTTTTAGCCTTACACAGCATGTAACAGGACCAACACACAACCAAGGTCACACTCTATAACTAATAATAACAAAAGGCCTCAATGCTTGTGCTAGTGTCAAAGACTATGGCTTTTCTGACCATTACTGCATTTTTTCTGATGTTTCTATGTACCCTCATGTTCAAAGGGAATCTGTTACAGTCAAAAAACGTATAATCAACTGTGAGACAGCCTCACTCTTTCAGCAAGCACTTTCAGAGATCCAAAGTCAAACTTCAGAGAATGCTGATGATCTCATGGTTAATTTTAATGCAAGGATGACCCATATTATGGATGTTATTGCCCCCGAAAAAATCAAAACAGTGGGACATAAAAAAGCCCCTTGGAGAATGAATCCCACAGTTATATTGCTAAAGCAAGAATGCAGGAGGGCTGAAAGACAGTGGCGTAAATCCAAACTTGAAGTCCACTACCAAATCTATAAACACACACTCTCGAAATACAACCAAGAAATTTCTAAGGCTAGACAATCTTTTTTCTCTGACATAATTAACAGAAATATTAATAATGCACGCGTCCTGTTTGGCACTGTGGAAAAGCTAGCAAGGCCCCCAAATCAAATGCCCTCTGAGTTCCTCTCAGTCAGCAAATGCAATGAGTTTGCATCCTTTTTCAAAGGTAAGATTGAAAAAATACGTACAAACATACTCACACATGTGCAACCGACCCAAGATTCGGACCAACTTGCTACGGTGAAGTTAAATCCTAACCTCATGAGAAATTTTAATTTAGTTGATGTGGACATTCTTAATAGAACGGTACAAAGTCTTAGCTCCTCTACATCTGACTTAGATATTCTACCAACAGCCTTCTTCAAATCCATCTTACACCTAATATCACCAGATGTACTTCAGATCATCAACACCTCACTACAAACAGGCATATTCCCACGCTGTCTGAAAGAAGCAGTTGTGAAACCCTTACTGAAAAAGAACAACCTGGATGCACTGGTACTAAACAACTATAGGCCCATATCCAATCTACCATTCATGGGTAAAATAATAGAGAAAATTGTTTTTAACCAATTAACTGCCTTTTTAATGTCTAATAGCTATTTTGATGAGTTTCAATCTGGTTTCCGTGCCTACCACAGCACTGAAACAGCTCTTATCAAAGTTATGAATGACATAAGATTGAATTCTGATGCTGGCAAATCATCCGTCTTGGTACTACTTGATTTAAGTGCTGCTTTCGACACAGTTAATCATTCTATACTACTACATAGACTGGAACACTGGGTTGGCTTTACGGGCATAGTGATCGACTGGTTAAAATCGTACTTACAACAAAGAAGTTTTTTTGTCGCCATTGGAAGACATACTTCGTCACCAATGTCTCTGGATTGTGGGGTCCCCCAGGGCTCCATTCTGGGACCACTACTGTTCAATCTGTATATGTTGCCACTGGGACACATTATAGAGAATAACTCCATAAATTACCATAGCTATGCGGATGATACCCAGCTCTACTTATCTATGTCCCCCAATGACTACACCCCCCTTGAATCACTCTATCATTGCATGGACCAAATAAACAAATGGATGTCTCACAATTTCCTCCAGCTGAACACAGAAAAAACTGAAGTAATTATATTTGGGAAAAGAGAGGAGAGACAAAAGATTGCTACTATCCTTGAAACGAAGGGACTGAAACCAAGGGAAACAGTTAAAAATCTTGGGGTCCTCATTGACAGTGACCTAAATTTCAACAGTCACATGAAAGCTATTACTAAGTCTGCATTTTATCACATAAAAAACGTCTCTAAATTTAGGGGCCTGATGTCTAAACATGATCTGGAGAAGCTAATACATGCCTTCATTTCTAGTAAAGTCGATTACTGTAACAGTCTGTTTACTGGCCTCCCAAATAAGACCATTAAACAGCTTCAACTGGTACAAAATGCAGCTGCAAGGGTTCTTACAAAGACAAGGAAGTTTGACCACATTACTCCAATTTTAAGATCGCTGCATTGGCTCCCAGTAAGCTACAGAATTGATTTTAAGGCAATGCTACTTGTGTTTAAATCATTAAATGGAATGGGACCCACATATCTACTGGATATGTTTCAGCTGTATGCACCGACCAGGTCACTAAGGTCAACGGAGAAGAATTTGCTGGTGATTCCAAAAGTCAAAACAAAGTGTGGAGAGGCAGCCTTTAGCTTCTATGCTTCAAAGCTTTGGAACCAGCTTCCAGATGACGTAAAAAATGCACGCACTATTGATAGCTTTAAATCTAGACTCAAGACAAAGCTGTTCTCAGATGCTTTCTTAAATTATTGATGTTTTTCAAGGTTTTATGTTTATTTATGTTTTATTTTATTATTATTTTTACCTTATGTTTTATCTTAATGTTTTAAATGTTTTTTTGACTCTAATTAATTTCCCTGTTTTCCTTTCATTTACATTTGTTAACTTTGTGAAGCACATTGAGTTGCACCTGTGTATGAAATGCGCTATATAAATAAACTTGCCTTGCCTTGCCTTGTGTGTGTGTGGGCGCTTGTGTGTGTGTGTGTGTGTGTGTGTGTGTGTGTGTGTGTGTGTGTGTGTGTGTGTGTGTGTGTGTGTGTGTGTGCGCGCGTGTGTGTGTGTGTGTGTTTGTGTGTGCGCGTGTGTGTTTGTGTTTGTGTGTGTGTGTGTGCGTGTGCGTGTGTGCGTGTGTGTGTGTGTGTGTGTGTGTGTGTGTGTGTGTGTGGTGTGTGTGTGTGTGTGTGTGTGTGTGTGTGTGTGTGTGTGTGTGTGTGTGTGTGTGTGTGTGTGTGTGTGTGTGTGTGTGTGGGCGCTTGTGTGTGTGTGTATTTTGTACAGCAGTGTTGGAGAGCCATGGCCTTTCTGAGTCTCTAGAGGTGTGACTGAAAAGGTTCAGGCCGTGTTTGGCTCAGATACAGCAGGCTGCTTGGCAGACCAAGTAACAGGCCCCTTTGGACACGGGGAAATTAGGGCTGATTGGAGCCTATGGAGTGCCGGACGTGACTCCGGGTCTTGGACATGGAGTATGGAGCTGCATACCTTCATAAAGAGTGGAGTTGGAGAGGGGGGAGTGAGGGTATGGACATGTAAACAAACTAACAAGCAAACAAACAAACAAACATGACTTAGTTACCAACTACAGTATATCCGATTGATTTTTTTCCTTTTCCTTTTTGCTTCCTTTTCTGTCTTTCTCTGTGTTGGACGTCTAAACCACCAATATAGCCTGCCTGTGTAGTGAATGCAAAACAAGGCATATGCACACAGATACTGAAGGCCTACATACTATATACTGTATTGATAACTGTGTGTACATGAATGCATACATTATATGTCCACACTTCATTCCTGGAATCCCATTTTCAACCAAGCTTCCATTCAGAACCATTATCCAAGATTCACCCCCACACCACCCCCTCTCTCCATGACAACTGTTTACACAACTCACTGATGCCAGAGACCGTGAGCTCACACTGATGCCAGGCACAGAGCTCACACTCATGCCAAAGGCGTACACAGTCATTCCCAACAGATGCACTAATGTGCTATTTCCAAAGCACATTTACCAATGTGAGATTTCCTTACTGCACCTGGCTCTACAGTGGTAGCTGTGTGCATATGGCATCCATCCTATTTGAACTCTATAGGCTACTATACATTTGGTCGTATTCCCAGCAAAGTCCATACACACAGACAAAGCTCCACAGATGATCAGAGAAAGGCCTTCTTGTGTTAGCTGACATTTCATTTCAATGGAAAGTGTTTTTCTTTATTTTTCTTTTTTGACCAAAAGTCAGGAAATCCTGTTTCTGTGTTTCTGAGTTTGTAAGGGACCAAGGGACAGGCCACAAAGCCTGTGATCAAAGGCGTCCTCCAATCCACAAGGCGCCTCTCTTGTCCCCAACCACCGGCTTTGTGCAAGCATCACTTCACAGTTACTGACTCCCATCTAGACAGGACAAAATCTAAAAACCAAACTGAGGCACAGACAATTGCATATACCTTGTGGAGGGTCAGAAATACGTAGAAGGGGAAGGAGGTCGAAAGAAAGAAAGAAAGAAAGAAAGAAAGAAAGAAAGAAAGAAAGAAAGAAAGAAAGAAAGAAAGAAAGAAAGAGAGAGAGACAGAAAATGTGTGTAACTCTACTATGACAGAGGAGCAGACTAAAATGAGAAACAGAATCTCACACATACTCTTAATATCAGAGAAAAAGAGGATGAAAACCTGAGAGAGAGAGAGAGAGAGAGAGAGAGAGAGAGAGAGAGAGAGAGAGAATTACACAGGATCCTGGAGGTCTATGGCTTACAAGTGGCATGCGTTTTTTCTTTCAAAAAAAAAAAAAAGAAGATAGAACATAATACACATGCAATATGTATAAAGGATTCCCATATGAAATATTCTGCAAAGGTCTGTACAGCAGGGATTGCTTGCTTATGGCAAATGATAGAAAGAGGAAGATAGTGGAAGAGAGGAAATAGAGGGTGCATCCACAAAAGGGATTGCAAAACATAAAATGTGTCTAGAACACTCAGACAGTGCATGTCTGGTCTGACTACTAACTACTGAATGGATGACAACATGGACCGACTGAAATACATTTAGCTGAAGACACAAACATCCCCTGTTGTTGTCGGTTCCTATAATTACCTCATTACTCTCTGAGATCTGCCCACACCGTATCTCGTAACTGTTAAGTTTAACACAGGCTGCACTATGCATTACCACACTCATGGTGAGTATTGAAAAAACACACAGTAAAAACACAGCTTTGCTGAACATTAAAAGAGCAGAAGTGACACGTTAATCGATTCTCTCCACTCCAACTACAACAACTCCGTACAGTAACATATCATGTCTTCTGTCTCAACATGGGGATGGGGATGGGAGTGGAGTGGGAATACAAGGAGGTAAATAGGTGAATAAAGAATAAAGAAGAGCTAGAGCAACACAAAACCATGACAAGTGTGGGGCTGAAAGAACATGATTATTTTGGGTGGGGTTGGGGGCTGGTCATGTGTGTGTGTGTGTGTGTATGTGTGTGTCTCTGTGTGTGTGTGTGTGTGTGTGTGTGTGTGTGTGTGGGTGTGTGTGTGTGTGTGTGTGTGTGTGTGTGTGTGTGTGTGTGTGTGTGTGTGTGTGTGTGTGTGTGTGTGTGTGTGTGTGTGTGTGTGTGTGTGTGTGTTTGTGCTTGTGCTTGTTGGGTGGGTTAGGCGATAAAGCCTCTAGCACAGCAGTTCATCTCTTGCAGCTTATCTGCTTCACTCAGGCGAAACACAACTCTAACCACAAAGCACCACCAACACCAAGCACCAGCCACCACCAAGAACCAACCACTCCCAAGAACCCACCACCAACCACCAGCAAGCACCACAGAGCACCCACCACCACCAAGCACCCAGCATTGCCACCACAATGAATGATGTGTTAGAGAAAGGAGAGTTGTTCAGTTGAAGAGCACTTCACGCGATAGTCAGTCCATCCCAAAAACAAGCAAGGACACCCACACACAGAAACACACACAGAAACACACACAGAAACACACACACACACAGACACAAACACAGGCATACATGCGCAAGCACACTCAAATGCACACAAACTCTCACGCGCAGAACACAAAACACAAAAACGCACTCACACACACACACACACACACACACAAATCCCTCTTTTGTCTGCCACCACAGGAAGGGAGAATGTGTGCAGTGTGAGACTACTGTAACAATTGAGGTGTTGTGTGTTCCAGGGCCAATTAAGGATAAAGTGGAGAGAAGGAGGTAGTGCTGTTCATGACATTAGGACGGTGGCAAATGGAGAGTGCTTCACTGAGACTTTGTGGCCAAACACAATCTGAACATCTCGGTTAAATAACACAACACTGAAAAATAATGAGGCACTTTGGATTGGAATATGCTGCTGATCCTGCCAGGCAGATTTATGGTATTAAGAATGGCTTTATTTCAAGAAGTGGAAAAATTCAATAAACAGACCATTGCTATGCAATGATAAAGGCCAAAAAAATATGGATTGCAATCACTTTCAAGGAGACATTATAAAAGGTTAGATTAAAATGATGATGCCCACCTGTGATTCTATGCATGCATTTCCTTCACTTACGCTTATTCATCTTGCATAGATGTTTTCTTTTTTCACGTTCTAGGGCGCTTTTTTCGACAAAGCAGAAAATCAACAAAACTGCTGAGATGGAGCGTCCTCTCACATACACGGGGCAATAATACACAAAGTGCAGGAGATGGTCATAAATATAGATGAAGCAGGCCCAGATGCCTGCTGCAGCATGAGAAAGAAATAATGTGAAAACCAGCAGAGATGAAAACCTCTAAGAGGGATCTGTAAGAGAATGGAATGTGACAGGAATGGTGATTTCACTGGTGACTGAAACAGACTGTGGCTGCTCGATAATGCTTAAGTCTACAGACACACTTTAGTGCCAATATAGCCCAAAAGGATCTCCACGCCAGTGTAGATTATACTGCTTGTCGAGAATGGTGTGTCTGGGCAAACAGTTTCTCTATTTGGAGAATCCCTCATGTGGTAAAGTCTGAGACTTGTACTGATATTCATTCTGATATCTACACGAGTCCTGCCATATGCACACAACACAGACATGAGAGAAACACATGCCATTGGATGAATTGTAATACTTGATAGAATAAACACAATAATTACATTAACATTTTATATGGCTCCATGATGGTATTTCGCACTAACAGAGAAATCAACTGTTAATGGTACACTGTGTGAGATTTTTAGTTGTTTATTTCCAGAATCCATGCTACCCATTCACTAATGTCACTTTTTTCATGAATACTAACCAGTACCATCAAATTCAAAGTATTCATTATGACTGAAAAAATTGCACTTTTCATACATGAAAAGGGGGATCTTCTCCATAGTCCGTCATTTTGAATTTCCAGAAATAGCCATTTTTAGCTACAAAAATGACTGTACCTGGGCCACTCAAGAAAATATTAGTTCATCACTTACTTAAAGGAATTATCCGGAGTTGGAACAAGTTTGCCTCATTTTTGCATGTTTGGGATGAAATACAGTCACTCTAGAGCAATATCAAGGCAAAAGGATGCGTTTTGAGAAAGTTTGATAATATCACGTTAGCCTCGTTAGCCATATCAGCTATGCAATATGAAATATGCGGGCATCGTTTTTCGGCGGTTACACACATTTCAAAAACACCACATTTTAACGTCTTGCACAGCTCAAAACAACGTCACACTTACCTCATAATATGTTGAGGGTATCCACACATAAACCGAAGTGTCCAAAGCCCTTCATGTATTCTTGAAAGGTCTGCAGAATGTGTTTTGTGAAGCTACTACCTTGACAATATCTACAATTACGGCCATGCAACTATTTGACACAAAAGTCCACAAAGGAGATTGCCGAGTGCGTCGCACCATCAGCTGTGGTTACTCGCTATGGAAATAATCATAGCTGATGGTGCGACGCACTCGGCAATCTACTTGGTGGGCTTTAGTGTCAAATAGTTGTCTTGACCGTAATTTAGATATTCTCAAGGTAGTAGCTTCACAAAACACATTCTGCAGACCTTTCAAGAATACATGAAGGACTTTGGACACTTCGGTTTATGTGTGGATACCCTCAACATATTACGAGGTCAGTGTGACGTTGTTTTGAGCTGTGCAAGACTTTAAAATGTTGTGTTTTTGAAATGTGTGTAACCGCCGAAAAACGATGCCCGCATCTTTCATATTGCATAGCTGATATGGCTAACGAGGCTAACGTGATATTATCAAACTTTCTCAAAACGCATCCTTTTGCCTTGATTTTGCTCTAGAGTGACTGTATTTCATCCCAAACATGCAAAAATGAGGCAAACTTGTTCCAACTCCGGATAATTCCTTTAACTTTCATGAAAAGATCAAATTTGGCAATATGCAACCCAGTTTCAATGAGCACCATAGTTGCAGTGCCTTTTTTGACTATTTCCTGCACAGTGTACCTTTAAAACCATCATGATTTCACAAAACTTTCCTTCAGCTCCCCTGGTAAAGCCACACATGTCACAACTTAAATGTAGGCTTGCAGTTTATTGTTATTTAAAACTGACATGTTGCCCAAGCTTGGCGCTTGCCCAATAAAACAAGTTAATTTCCACATCTGAAGATGCTCCGGTGATTCCTTTCTTCCCCGACATGTTGCCCACTTAGTCAGGCAGAAAAGGCCATTATGGTCTAATGTAATTGGTAGGCAAACATGGGCTGGTCTAATTAAAGACTTTAAAAATAAATTATTTACCAGTCAAGTCCTTGCACTTTCTCAGCTAAGGACACACCAGACCTTAGTACACAAACAGCAGTCACAAAAACAGATGTAGCCCTATGAATAATTAAGAGACTGTGAAATATGAGAAGGGAGACAAGCACATGAATGGTACTGACTATGTTGTAAAAGACACTTTCACCTTTATCTGAGGGCCACAGTTATTAATATAGTTAGGGGAACGTCACAGGGATGGAGTAATTGTTATATAAAAGCTATTGTGATATCGCCATCTGGCAGCCTTCTACCAGAGAGAGTAGAGCTTTCTAGCAGTTTAAGTTGGCTGTGTTATGAAAATGGCTAATTTCAATGCACACTCACTTACTACCTAATCTACTTTAGAACTATTATTACTGTGTGTGTGTGTGTGTGTGTGTGTGTGTGTGTGTGTGTGTGTGTGTGTGTGTGTGTGTGTGTGTGTGTGTGTGTGTGTGTGTGTGTGTGTGTGTGTGTGTGTGTGTGTGTGTGTGTGAGCATACTGTCATGTGAACCTTACACAATTGGTTCCTTCTTGGCTGCCTCCAGAAATGACGTGTGAATGTGAGAATATATATGCATGTGTATTTGAAAGCACTTTGAATCAACTGTATAGTTGATACTGTATATTGTGCTATATAAATAGGCTACGTTGTGATTGATTGTGATGGATAATATGCATGTTTCCATTAGATTCGGTGTAATCCTGATCATCCATGGAAAAATAGGGCATCAAAGGAACAAAAAATGACAAAAACACAAGTTGAGAAACAAATGGTTTTGCTCAGTGTCTGGTTTTGCTAATTGTCAAGTCGTAATCTTTAACAGGGGACTGGCTAGATGGCCAAAGTGAGAACAGAATATCCATTAGTGTGCTTGTTTGAAGTGTCAGCCATAGATGGATGCCCAGGTGTCAGAGCTACTAAGTTTAATTACAGTTCTGCTAATGGACTGATTAATGTTCCCTAAATTCAATGATTGTCACACAGAAAAAAAACCTCACGTCAATATAAATATTCAAACAGAAGGGTCTCTTTACGTGGCAGAGAAAAATGGGGCTTGCTCATTATCATTAAAATGGACATTGCACTTAGGACTGCAAATGAGCAAATTTTGTTATTAAAATGGAATGGGAGTTTAGTTGAGCATGCTCCCAGAAACCAAAACAAGTGATTAGCTTTGCATGGAAGCCGTCCCTTTCAGCCAAGTTATGGGAGGAAAGGTGAAATATCAATTATTTCCCTAATGGGCAAAATGCACCAGCTACTAAGCAGTTTCATCATGTTTAACAAATAGTCTTAAAAAGAAGAAATTGTTAATATGTCGGTCTGGGTGACCATTTGAGCAGACGTGGTGTTATGACTCTCACTTCCATATTCATTTTACTTCACAGTCACATTCAGTTTTACACATTTAATACTGGATTGCCAAAAATTACCACATGATAATGCCCATTTTGTAACATGTTATCAATAAGGTAATTGAGACAGCCCTACAATGATCATTTCTGTGCAGTATCATTTACTGTACTAATTCATATTTCCTCAGATTCTTCACATGTTCAGAACCCATAAAATACATTATCCTAATTAAATATGCACTAAAACTATAATTTGTAAAAGCCTGATGATCTCACATGTGAATCCCCTTACCAAAAACTCACAACAGTTTCCAGATACAAATGTCAATATCTGTGTGTGTAATGAGTTTCTTCTGGGACTGTGACAATGCCGCACAAATCATGAAAGCTTAGAGTTAGAAATTGCTCAAATAAGAAAAAAGCATATCTGCTGACAGTAAACAGCACTAATGCACAGAGTTCAATAGAGCTACAGAATGTATAAAACATATTTGAGGTTGGGGGACACAGCCGACAATTGATCATTCTTCTGGACGGCACAGCTTTTGCTGAGCTTTAGGAAGCAATCACCCAGGGGAAGCAAAAACACAACGGTTCATTTCACTGCCTTTAATAAGGATTGCTGAAGATTACATTGCCCCTGCCACATTGTCTGAAAGCTAAGAGGGAAAGGTCTGAAGCATTTGCATTTGAGAAAAGTGTCTCTTAGAATGTAAATTTTGAGCTGCTGCTCCTGTCAAAAATGACAGGCGAAAGACCTGCAGCCAACAAGGTGACACCCAAATGAAAGATGACAAGGTATGCATAAGGCTTTCATACTGTGTGACTACGACAACCCCTTCCTGTCATAAAAATGACAATTACTTTTTTCATTCTATATTTATTTCAAAGTGACAGGTATCAGAGTGGATGTGTTGGAAATACATGCATTCCACAGCAGTTCCATGGTGACTGCTCTCAAGTAGGTTATTGCAGCCTCTTTGCAAAGATGAACCCGTTGGCGGGCCTGTCCATGCATTGCTGTAAAGACTCATAACATCATAACAACATTGCTGTGACATTACTGACAGCATTGACCAACAGATTAAGACATGGTCACTACAGGGGGCGCTGTGGCACAGCGCACTAAGCCCCCCACATTTGGGCTTGCATGCCCACCCACGGGGACCCCGGTTCGAGTCCGGAGAGGGTCATTCCCGATCCTTCCCTGTCTCTCTGTCCCATTCGCTTCCTGTCACCATCTTCGACTGTCCTGTCAAATAAAGGCATAAAAGCCCCTAAAAATATATTTTTAAAAAAATAATAAAGGCTTGGTCACTACAATTTTGGTGGCAGTAAGGTTATAACATAGGCTCTGCGCAAAGGGGTTAGAATAAATTATTAAGGGGTCTTTTTTATTATTATTATTATTTTTTACTTATTACTGTGTCATACACACATACTGTGCAAATATTTTTTAAGCTGTGGAAAAACATCCTCTATTTCCTATAGGCAGAAATGGATGTGCAGGTGTGGAACACATGCAGTGAAGTTCTTTTCATGAAGAAGAACAATGAATTCAGAAAACAGGCAAGTCCACCTTCAGCGAGGTTATGAATGAGGACACAGAGAGTTGTATGGCTGCATGTGCTGAGTATCTGATTACCTCCTGACCCTGTGAATAGCCTACATCAGAGGCGACCTTAGCTACAAAGAATCACTGGACTGTGTTCATAGCAAGAGCGTCATAAGTGATAGAAGCGACAGAGTATGACCATTAAAAGCAGAATGCAATTATTCCTATTTGGCTGCGGCGGCCATCTCCGAACCATATCATAGCTAATAAGCATAATATCTGCTGCAGTTCAACTACAAACTGTCTCTGAAATCACCTCTTGTCACCCAAATTGCGTTTACTTCTTCTAGTCCTAGTCCTAGTTTAGGGCAGTCATGGGTGAGCGGTTAGGGCGTCAGACTTGCATCGCAGAGGTTACCGGTTCGACTCCCGACCCGCCAGGTTGGTGGGGGGAGCAATCAACCAGTGCTCTCCCCCATCCTCCTCCATGACTGAGGTACCCTGAGCATGGTACCGTCCCACCGCACTGCTCCCCATGGGGCGCCACTGAGGGCTGCCCCCTTGCACGGGTGAGGCATAAATGCAATTTCGTTGTGTGCAGTGTTCACTTGTGTGCTGTGGAGTGCTGTGTCACAATGACAATGGGAGTTGGAGTTTCCCAATGGGCTTTTTCTTTTTCTTCTTTTTTTTTTAGTCACGTCTGGTGTATTTGTGCCATGAGTCTGCTGTAGGGAAGGACAGATCTGCTAATGATATGTGGCATGGGGAGATTCTCTTTATTATCTCTTCAGCACTCTGAAGCACTCAAAGAGTCTCCTCACAATCCCCATAATGAACGATGAAACAGGGAGCCACTCACCTCAGTGAGGTCACTCACTGGAGTTCAGCCAAGTCATTTGGCTCTGAATCTAACTGATGAGTGATTAGACTGAATCCATACCCACTTTTTAATCTCTCTGTTTCCCCCCAATATATTCCATAGCATGGCATAAGAACGACTACAATCTTTGATATGCATTCGGCGTTTCATCAGATCATTACGCTGAACCTTTTTAAAATGCAGACATACACTGTACTGTCATAGAAAATCAATCTTAATCACTGTTACAGTAATGAATGAGTGCAATTATAACTTCGAAGTATACAACATGACAAAGTTAATATTTTGCCCACATTAAGTGGTTACAGGTTACTAAATGGGATTCATCATACCTACTGACAGCAGGTGTGAATAATGTTTACTCCCACATATTGGCAGGTGATTTCAATAATGATTTAATCGCTGCAAGCAGAAAGTCTATTATTGTGTGAGGTTAGAGGATCCAAAAGGTACTCTCTCCCAGAGAGCCTCTTTGGCGCTACAGTACATGGCTGGATTGGCCATAATGCATACTGGGCATTTGCCCTGTGGACTGTTGATAATTTTGGCCTGATCTTTCTCTCAATGTAGTGTGACCAGTCGTCATGCCGCTACAGCTGACATATCTGAGTCAAATAAATTTTGGCTGCTGTGGTCAAAATAGCGCGTAATAGATTACTAAATCTGTTGCCGCGGATTTAATTGTCTCTCTCAGTGCCTGGGGGACAGGTCTTGACTGAAAATGCCTGGCCTGCTTCTTCATATCAGTCCAACCCTGAGTGAGTACAATAACATTAATATTCTACTGTATTCCTTTTGTTTACTACAGGAGCCAGATGGCACTACTCATAGTTGGGAGTCCATGTTTTATTGCTTTTTAATCTACAGTCACTTACTAACTCCACATCAGCATCAGAGGCAATATGAAGCCATGATGTACCCTCATCTACAGATATGTGTGTGTGCTGTTGAACATAAAAAAACATCCCAACGTTGTATTTCAGCAAGCTATGTAAGGCCATTGACTGTATAGCCTACCTGAAATATCAACATCAGAGGAAAAGAGCCAGCTTTGAAAAGTAGAATTTCTATACTGAACACAGATAGGGAAAAGGACCTTTATGTAGTTCATGGCTAGGCCAGGCAAGGATACTTGACAGAGCGCTTAAAGCACCATTGTCAGACCCCATGTCTGTGAAAAAGAGCAAGTGGAGAGCAAGAGAAGTCATCCGCAGCCCATGTCAGTCTTGTAGACAATGTCAGTGTGTCATAGGAACATGACAGGGGGATTATCTCTTCCACTTCAGTTCAGTAGTGTCACCCGGTGGCACGACTGAATTCACAGAACATGAATAGCGAGTTCCCCATGAAGCTGGTAGCTGTCATCTAGGCTGGACATGTTGAAATGATGCCAGCCTGTGAAGGTTGAGAAGGTGCATGTGGCAATACATCTGACAGCCAATGCAATACACAGAGGTTGTGCTCATGTGTGTGCCTCACATGCACACTCAGACAGACATCTGAAATGAGTCAGTCAAGGGTGAAATAAGCTGAACAAACCTTGGAATCTCAACTAAGCACATCGAGCATCCAGAGAGCCTGTGTGTGTGTGTGTGTGTGTGCGTGCGTGTCTCCACGCATGTCTGTGTATGTGTGACTTGGTAGTGAAGCAGCTCAGTGGTGTTTTGGACCCGACAGTAGACACTGATAGGGAGCTTGGCAAGATTCATGTAGTCAGGTAGACCTGTTTCACTACAATCATTTCCATGGTCACCGGACAATATGTTGCAATACGTCTGGGCATTACATTGCGATAAGTCTTGGTCTCAGCTTAATCACGTCTCAACCAAATCAAAACCCAACCAACAGGTTAAGCATAATGTAATATCAGTATAATATAATATACTATAGGCCTACTATACTATGCTATGCTATGCTATACTATACTATACTATACTATACTATACTATACTATACTATACTATGCTATGCTATGCTATACTATACTATACTATACTATACTATACTATACTATACTATACTATACTATACTATACTATACTGTACTATACTATACTATACTATACTATACTATACTATACTATACTATACTATACTATACTATACTATACTATACTATATGAAGGAGTGAGGCACTCTCTAAAGAGAAACAATTTTGCTGAGCACTCTGGAATCATAAAGAGACCAGCACTCAGTGGGTGCTCACTCTCCAGTTCTTTTCCCCCTTTTCCATTTTTGACAAGACAGTGGAACAGGATCCCCATGCCGCACTTCACAGAGTAGGAAGTGTCTACAAGCAGCGCTGCACAGAGCACAATGTGTAATGTCAGCAGAGAGAGATTCTCTCATGACAAGATGGCCTCTCTGTCTCTCTCTCTGTCTCTCTCTGTCTCTCTCTGTCTCTGTCTCTCTCTCTCTCTCTCTCTCTCTCTCTCTCTCTCTCTCTCTCTCTCTCTCTCTCTCTCTCTCTCTCTCTCTCTCTCTCTCACTCTCTCTCTCACACACACACACACACACACACACACACACACACACACACACACACACACACACACACACACACACACACACACACACACACGACAACTAGAGGTCTCCAGAAAAAAAAAATGATGGGAAGGAAATTAGTTGGCATGCTACACGTGTGTCTGGTTGCTCAAGTCAGTGAAAGCACTGATGATGTTCCCACCAAGTCAGATTGCCATGTAATGATAAGTGATCAGCACAACAGGATACTTAATCTTAGTCTCCATCTGGGAGATGGATATGTCAGATGGTGGCCTGTCTTGTCTCTGTCTGCCTGTCACAAATGAAACAGACTCATGGGACTCATCACAGTCCCAGCGTGGTTGCAGTGTGTGTGTGTGTGTGTGTGTGTGTGTGTGTGTGTGTGTGTGTGTGTGTGTGTGTGTGTGTGTGTGTGTGTGTGTGTGTGTGTGTGTGTGTGTGTGTGTGTGTGTGTGTGTTTCAATAAGCTGAAGCTTGGAACATTTCACACTCCACAGTCTCCTTGGCTGTGTAGAGGTGGCAGCAGTGCCCATTTTTTAAATCCAGCATGCTGTCCGGTCAGTAACCCTGTCCGAAACCCACTATTTAACTCCATAAAAGCCCCTCACAAAAAAATGTCTTTCTACTGTGTGTGCGTGTGCGTGTGCGTGTACACTCTTGTGTGTGTGCCTGTGTCTATGTGTGTCTATGTGTATGCGCATACGTGTGCGTGTGTGCGTGCATGTGTTGCGTGGGAGGGACCTCTAGGCCAGCAGATCACATCACATCAATAGTAACACAATATCACTCAGTTATTTCTGATGTGCGACTCACATTACATGCTCAATTAAACATATTCAATTAGCACTGCACCGTGTGGGGAACACTGGCAGCATCAGATTAACATACTTTCCTACACTGTCCACTGAACTACTTCACTGTTAATGAATCCGGGAACATCAACCAGTGAAATAAAGCAACAAAAACAAAGACGATAATAACACTGATAGGGGAAAAAAAAAATGTGTGGACGCCCTCAGGATATTATTGGCCCATCCTTTGATATAAATTATGTTTCCTTTGTTCTTTTATGTGTATTATGCTCACATTTATTTAATAATTTTGTCAAATTAATTGTGTAAAAGAGAAGATATTCGTAGAGTAAAGCACTAGTTTGAATAAGTGCTAGAAAAACAACAGCTCTACATATTCATTTATTCCACATTCTCCTCACATTACATAATGTTGGTGCATGGCAGCTCTGTCTTCTATTTGTTAGTCTGCCATAGTATACATATAGTGTGTGTGTGTGTGTGTGTGTGTGTGTGTGTGTGTGTGTGTGTGTGTGTGTGTGTGTGTGTGTGTGTGTGTGTGTGTGTGTGTGTGTGTGTGTGTGTGTGTGAGTGTGTGTGTGTGTGTGTGTGTGTGTGTGTGTGTGTGTGTGTGTGTGTGTGTGTGTGTGTGTGTGTGTGTGTGTGTGTGTGTGTGTGTGTGTGTGTGTGTGTGTGTGTGTGTGTGTGTCCGAGTGGACAGAGGGTGTAATGTGAATGTGATGCTGTACGTCTACCCTACATTGGACCTCTATAGTGGGGGAAGCGAAAGAGTGATAACGGGTTGAAAGTGTAATATTTCCAGCCAAAACTCAACCTTCATTCTACTGACAAAAAACCTGACACAGCCAGAAACACGCAGACATCAAGTTCTTAAAGTGATACTGTCCCATTTTTGGAAATAAGCTTATTTTACACCTCCCCTTGAGTTAAATATTAGGGTTTTACCGTTCTTCTGTATTTTCGACCGTTCTCTGGGTATGCCAGTGCAGATTTGACCCCCATGCTAGCAGTTAACATTGAGTCCTATGAGACCAGCTCACGGCTAACTGGTCTCATAGGACTCAATGTTAACTGCTAGCTTGGAGGTAAAATTTGCACTACCATACCCAGAGAACGATTGAAAGTATAGGAAAACGGTAAAACCCTATTATTTAACTCAAGGGGAGGTGTAAAATAAGCTCCTTTCCAACAAGGGGACAGTATAACTTTAAAGTCGTCTGGAATGGAGGTGATTTTCTGACACAGCTCACTAGGCAGCATCCTTTCCAGGATTATACTCTAAGTCAGGCCTTTATCTGGACATATGGCTTGATAGCCTGAAGAGTCTCTGTTTAAATATGTATCCCATTCAGAGCTACAGTGCCTACCAGCATCTGTGGTACAACACACAAAGTAAGGGCAATACACAAAGGATTTCAGTTTTTAGATGCGTCCCACGCATCTCTATAAGAGGCTTTGGTGTCCGTCCGTCCGTCCGTCCGTCCTTCCGTCCGTCCGTCCGCCCTCCCGTGATGAGTTTCTGAATTGTGATTCCCTCTTGTGATTCCCTCTTGTGTCCACAAGGTGGCAGTCGCTCAGTTTTGGCCTGGAGCTCATGCGTGCAAACCAAACGTCTACCATAATGGTTAGCAAACCGGCTACGCAGCTGATTGATTGCATTATCTGACACAACTGCAGAAGCACAGAAGTCTGTATGCATATTCCATCCATGTGTGCCATGAAATAGGAAGGCATGAGACATTTGCAGATAGCGTTTCCTATGTACACATCTATGGCCAAGAGACCGTGCTCTTTGCCAGTGAGAAAAACATGGCGGCACTCCCTGTTGATTTTCACATGAAAGTTTTGCTTAATTTAAAGTCCCTAAGCGACTATAAATGTTGTGGCTTCCATATATTGATGTAAAAGTGCCCCACGAAGTAATGAAGCACAACAAAGTTACTCCACATTACCATTTGACCACTCGTTTTTCTATGCTAACAGGGTAGCTAATGTAGCATTGTAAATGATCCAGGGAGAAAGGGGGAAATGTTGTGATTTCAGTCCGCCTGAGGCAACGATTTTCGTGGGGAAGATGACCTGCATCTCGGTGGCATTGAACCACGCCCCCGTGCCTTATTTGGCTCGCTCAGCACGTGCGTCCTCAGTCCAATCGCAATGCTTTATTTTCCCCAGACGTTTAATCGCATTTAAGTGAAAGTGCAATGTATACACATCGCAAAATAACTCTTAATCTGATCTATTTAAATCGCATTTATTAAATCGGACTTAAAAACATCATGTGCACGTAGCCAATGTCTCATTGATTAGTTTATGGAACTTACGGTTTGTCTGTTACGGTCCACGAAGACAATATCCACGTGAAAACGCAAACGCCTGCAAACCACTGTTTTGACAGAAATACAGTTCACCTGTCGCCTACTCTGTTTTCTTCCCAAAGCGGCATTTAAAAGTATTCCATGAAATCCAACATCAACGTCACTTCAAATAGGTGACAGCATCATGCACACACATGAAATAACACTTCAGTGAGGGGGGGACATCACTGCTCTCATATTAAAGTGAAAAGAGAATTTCACATTTTAGTTTATTTAATGTAGGCCTATGCAAAATTGCAAATAGCCTATTCATTGAAATCTGTCCAGAAAGGGTTGTAATGTTTGCCTGTTTTTTATGTTTGTAATTATTATTTTTTTAAAAATAAAAAATCGTGATTAAAAAAAAAAATAGCCTAACAAAAATAGAGATTTTATGTTAAAAAAAAATGTGATATGGGATGGACCGATGGCCCCCCTAAGCTAAATTCGCCTTAGGTCCCCACATTGCTAAATGTAGTGTAAGGGATTATTTTGAAAAGACAGTAACATGTAATCAGCAATGCATTATAGTTTTTCAGTAAATTGCCCAACACTGTTGAAATCCTATGGTACTTTTTCAAATCCAGGCTTATACAGTACATGGTAGGCTTATTGATAAATTGCCTTGACAGGTTATGAGGAGGCCAAGGGGGCGTTTGGGCAAAAAAGGTTCAGAACGGGCATAGACGGACGCATCTGTTGTCCGCCTGTCGGACTTGTTATTGTATATTGCAGTTTGGGCTTATTTAAAATGTTGCTTGGAATGTGAGAATCACACTGGGTATTTGAAGTATTTGTCTCCAGGCATCTTTTGTATTCTACATTTTAAGTTTATGCAAATACTATTCATATAGTATTCATAAGTTGTTTTCTGATCTGTATACAATAGTCAAGAACAAAAAAATACACGTACTCATGAAAGCATTGACCAGAGGTTACAAACAAGACAGATGTTCCACAGATCTCCCTTTTTCTCCTCCATCACAATGAATTCATAATGACTGATTAAATTAAGAGTTTTTCTCCAGCTTTTCACAGTATGCACATAGATAATTGTTTGCATCAGTCTACTTTTTCTTATGTGACATAGTATGGCAAAAAAAAGAAAAAAATGTTTGACAGACTTCGATTTTTCTTGAAACTATTCTATTGTGCTTTGTTACATCCTTCTGTTCTTTTTCTGTTCATTTAATTAAATTATCGCTCTTTAGCCCAATGGACTACTCTGATGTTCATACCCATATAAAGGAAATCTGTTTTACTCATCCGTGGTTGAGTTTGGTCTCTTTGTGATTTAATCTGGTCTCTTGTCTCCCGCGAGCAAGCAATAAGCTAGAAGACATAACTAAGAGAAATGAGGTCAAGTTGAACCAGTTGAGCAGTACTTCAAAAGAGAGATAAGCAGATATATCTTATTTTAGCTTACCTCTGGGTCCTAAGGTACACTTAGGAGGCGTAATCCAGAAACAATTGATCACAGAATGATATGAAAATCTCAGAGACTCTGGGTCCTAAGGTACACTTAGGAGGCGTAATCCAGAAACAATTGATCACAGAATGATATGAAAATCTCAGAGACAGGCTTCAACCACAGCAACACTACTCTCCTATGGGCATGTTCACTCTTTAGTGCCCTCACATCCTATCTAGTGTAGTATTCAGTGAATTAGTCACCATTTCAGACATAGCCTATATAGTAGGGATAAAAATAATCATGATTTAGGTAGGCTACTACAGTATATGACTTTGGTTGCTATTATCATTACACACCTGACTTTGGTTGATGTTAGCATGTTAAGTCTGATAGAGTAGCTCCCTGGCATCAGATTAAACTTCTGCAATACCATTTGGGCTGGCAAGCTTTCATCACTACATGCTTGACCTCTATTGGAGTTAGCAAGTGAGTCTGATTGATAAGTGTCTGGGCATGAGACTAAACTTCTTTAATACCACTTTAAACTCTGTGTGGACATTAAAGTTGTGTTTACCCATTAGCTGGGAAGGACAGGCTGTGAGTTTGCCACCAACTGTGAATGTTGCGATTTGCAGGGCTGAGGTTGCAGTTATGTAAGAGTATAGTTATACCTTATTGCCTCTGCGTAATGTGCTTGCCTTGGTCTAATAGGTGAAAGTGCCCCAGGCCTCCTCACAACACATTTTTATTTCCGCCTTTCCTGGCAAAACTTCATGCTGAACACACTGACACTCTGGCCAAGGTTTCCATACTGCCAGCACACAGGACACCTTGGATCTCTCCATGTTAACCCAGCCCACCTCCTCTCTTTTTCTTGTCCGCTCTTTCTTCCCTTCATTTTTTCTCCTCTTATCATCTCCTCCCCTTGTTCCGTCACCTCTCCTGTCTTCTTCTGCCACCCTCGTGCTCTTGTCCTCCTCTTCTTGGCTCTCTGTGAAGACCTTTCATCTCCTGCTAATCATGGTCCTGTGTCTGGATGAACCCTGTGACCCGCTGTAGGACCAGCCAAGACAAGGGGGCAGAGATGGCAGGGGAGGGGACTCTCTTGTCTGCTCTTTGTTCCCTTCTTTTTTCCCTTTATTGTTCCTCTTCATTTTTTTCTCCTCTTATCGTCTCCTCCCCTTGTTCTGTCACCTTTCTTTCCTTCTTCTGCCACCTTCTTGCTCTTGTCCTCCTTTTCGTGGCTCTCTGTTCATCTGTTCAGACCCTTCATCCCCTGCTAATCATGGTCCTGTGTCTGGCTGAACCCTGTGACCTACTGCAGGTCAGTAGAAGAGAGAGAGAGAGAGAGAGAGAGAGAGAGAGAGAGAGAGAGAGAGAGAGAGAGAGAGAGAGAGAGAGAGAGAGAGAGAGAGAGAGAGAGAGAGAGAGAGAGAGAGAGAGAGAGAGAGAGAGAGAGAGAGAGAGAGAGAGAGAGAGAGAGAGAGACATGCACACGCACACACACATGCCAGCTCTCTCAGAAAGGATCAGTGAATAATCACAGCATGGCTATTTAAACATGTGATCCTTGACAGAGTCCACACATTCCACTGCAAACCATATCAGCTGCGCTTATTCAACATAGGCTAGTATATTTCTTGAGTAGGGCACAGTCCCTGGAGCAATGGGAGTTTACATGTGTTAATCCACAGCAGCAAAGATTGGAACTCGCACAACGGTAGCCTATGCAATAACGTCTTTATTTCTTTACATATTTAAAGTGACAGAAGTGGTACCTACCCACAAGTGCAAAACTTTTCTGTCATCAGGCCTTCCAAACAGCACTTCATCCATAGATGAGGTTGCAGGGCCATAGCAGTTATTTATTCGCTCAGTCCTGCTACTAGCATGTCAGCCAACATTGACACTTATCCCAAGGTCAACTCTACAGTACTGTTTGACATCATAAACTGTTGATTTACTGTAGTACACAAGATGCAAAATATCGAAATATTTTCTGTGTTCTGAAGTATGTGACACAAAGATAGTGAGAGTTAGAGAGGAGAGACTGGGTGACGGAGGGATGTAGGAAAGAGAGAAAGAAAGAATAGACACCAGTTCAGCAGCATTATCCATGAAGTGTAGCCATTCTCCAATCGAGCACATTTATCTTTCTTTCAAATGCTTCTGACCAGACTGCTGCCAATGAATAATAACTGCTTGTCACACAGCACGAGGGTCCTTTCACTTTGTATTTAGATTAATTTACATCACTGGTTTGACTCAGCAGTCTGGTAGCCAAAGGAAATAAAACATATTCACAGAATAATATGAACATAGTAGGTCCCGCAGTAAAACAAATAGCTGCCAGCAGCTCAACAGTCCAGAGCAGAGTAAGCAAGTTTTTGTCCCTGGACTCACCAGCTGTGATTGAGTGAAAGATCAAAACATGTATACAATATTCTATACAATATTTTTGCACAGTGACTGTTAAACAGTTTTAGTGAGACATTCATGTCGACTTGTGACAAAATTCACTGGGTTTGAGGAAAACAGCAACTTTGGTGCAACCAAGCTTAATGATCAGTGTGTGCTATCGGTAACACTTAACATTAACGTCCTATTCACAGCTTTATAAACACTTTATAAATAATTAACTATTTATCAACAAAATGGTTACAAATGTTTTTAAATGGGCAAGAAATACTATGCTAATACAGCAGATACAGCGCAGTCGCAGCAGTCCTGGAAGTTTCTCCTCCAAAGACCAGAAGGCATGAAACCACATAAAACTCACACAATAGAAGTTGATTCCCACTCCACTGTGCAGTCATAGTTTGGTTACTCATTAACAAACATTTGTAAATGTTTTGTTAAATGTTAATTGTTATTAAATGTTCATCAAGTGTTTATAAAACTGTGAATAGGACATTATTGTAAAGTGTTACCTCTATCTGTTTCCTGAAACATTTGCTCAGGTCCACACTGAACTCCTGCCTAGACAACCCAAGCCTGCTAGCCCCTCCTCCTCTAAAAACTCACTGTATGTGGTGTGTGTGTGTGTGTGTGTGTGTGTGTGTGTGTGTGTGTGTGTGTGTGTGTGTGTGTGTGTGTGTGTGTGTGTGTGTGTGTGTGTGTGTGTGTGTGTGTGTGTGTGTGTGTGTGTGCGTGTGTGTGCGTGCGTGTGTGTCACATTTCCCAAATCCTAAGTGTACTGACTGGTGTGTGGGTGGACATCTCAGTGCTGAAACTGGAATCATTTATAGAGGGAAAAGTCCCAACACAAAATAGTTTGGTTTCTTCATGAACACGGGAGCAGAAAAAATTTTATAAATTTATAAAATTTATAAAGTTTATAAACCCATGAGAATGTTAGCGTAGGAGGGAAAAGACACAATGTCCACCCCCAGTACTGTATAAATTGTTCCCTGGATAGTTTTCTGTCTCCTTCACCTACATGACTCTCTTATTACACCCTGTCCCTCATACAGCTGTGTGTGTGTGTGCGCGCGTGTGTGTGTGTGTGTGTGTGTGTGTGTGTGTGTGTGTGTGTGTGTGTGTGTGTGTGTGTGTGTGCGTGCGTGCGTTCGTACGTGAATTCGTGCGTGCGTGCGTGTGTGTGTGTGTGTGTGTCCATGCTTGCTAGTGCAAATGTGTAAAGGTTTGAGGGAGGGGTGAAGAGTAGAGGACTTCCCATAGCACCACCCAGCTAATATCATTAACGACAGGAGACAAGGGAGAGTATTGCCGGGATGTTGAGCTCACTCTCAGATGGCAGGGAGAGAGAGAGAGAGAGAGAGAGAGAGAGAGAGAGAGAGAGAGAGAGAGAGAGAGAGAGAGAGAGAGAGAGAGAGAGAGAGAGAGGTGGTTGTGGTGGATGGGAAGATGCAAATGGGCTGGAAATAATCTGCAGGGCCTTGCCTGAGGTACCAGGAGCCATGACAGGAGCAAGAATTGTAGTAGCAAATCAGAAATCAGCAGGTCAGAAATGAGAAAAGCTCCACATATTATAATGAAAATAACTCTGCGGCAGTGTTGCCAGATTGAACGGTTTCCCGCCCAATTGGGCTGCATAGGATGGGCATCTGCAGGTAAAAATGGCATTTGAGCTGGTTCTTCTACCGATATATGAAAATCAAAGAAATCAATGAAATTTAGTTGAAATTGGGTGATATTTGGAGCTTACAGGTGGGGTTTGAGAAGTTTTTGGCTGAACATCATCAGTCTCATTTGGCAATTCTGCTCTGCTGCCTCAGTTTCAGTCAGTAACATTTAATAGGAAGCAACAACAGCAGTAATGGCTCCTTTAATGGTAAGCAAGAAGAAGCCAGAGCTGTCAGAGAAAAGAAACAAGAGTGCTTAGGCACCTTTTCCCCTTTCTCTTCTTCACCCCCCTGAAGCCCCCCCCCCTCCACACACACACACACACACACCTCTCTTCCCACCCCCCTAATGCACACTAGTCAATACCAGCAGGCCTTGCATATGAGTGTGTTGATTATCCGACAGGTTTCCCATGAGGGCTCCATTCATCTCTCCTGTCAGCTGACATAATGCTATTACAATATTGCCATCCCTCCAGTTAATCCATCATTTTCAAGGCAGGTTACATTTACAAAGCGCTAAAAAATCAATTCCCAGTTATAGGTGTGTGGGAGAATCTCTAGCAGTCTTTTTGGTAATGACCTCTAATTCTTTCCCCATTCAGTCCTTTCTTTTTCTTTTTATCTGAATAATGTGAAGGTAGTGGATTACCGCATGCACACATGCACGCATGCACACACACACACACACACACACACACACGCACACACACACACTAATACACACAGGACATGGCAGTCATGGGTAAGCGCTTAGGGCTTCAGACTTGTATACAAAAAAGGTTTGCTGGTTCAACTCCGACCTGTCAGGTGAGGTGGGGTCGGGGGTGCACTTTTTGCAGCTTTGTCCTTGAAATCAATTGTGCAAGTATCTCTGACACTTAGTTCAAAGACTGACGTTTGTCTTTTCTAGGAGTGAATAATAGAGGATACTGGCAAGTGATAGTCAACCTATCCTGTTTACATTGAACCATAACAAAAAAACTCCAACGACTTCTATATCATATTCTTCTATATTCAATAAACAGAAAGTTGTAAAATTATAACAAATCTGGTCATAATGTCTGTAAACTGAATAAATTATATAAAATGTGTTTATCCCATCTGAATGTGCCACAAAATAACACAGAGCTATAGGGGTAATTACGAATTGCCAGTGGTCGATAGGTAATATTTATCCTGTGCGAATCTGGCTTTAGAACCCCCAGCACCAGCAGTTTTACATAATTGGCCTTTCAGCGAGATAAATATTCAATAACCTCCAAAACAATCCCCCTCAAGCACTGGCAATATCATCACAGCCTCCTCACTAACAAATAAATGAATAGATGAACCACAGCAGAGTTGATTTAGCTGAGTTTCTTCTTCCCAGGAGGAAGCATGGTGCCTCACAGTTACTCCTTCCCTCCTATGATGCCTGCAGTTTATTTGGCATGCTGCAGCACGCCGGTGTTGGCAGGAAAGGGACCCCAGAGGGCACAGATGCCAGAGAAAACACGTTTGGTGCAAAAAGGAGAGAGAGACACTTTTCACATCCAGAAGCATCTGACCTTTCATACATTAAAGTTTAGACCACTAGGGCACAAGAGTGTGTGTGCGTGCAGGCGTGTGTGCAGGCGTGTGTGCTGGCGTGCGTGCAGGCGTGCGTGCAGGCGTGTGTGCAGGCGTGCGTGCAGGCGCGGCGTGTGTGTATGTATGTGTGTGTGTAAGTGTGTGTGTGCGTTTGTGTGTTTTTCCCTTATTGCATCATGCGGATGTTACCAAAGTCAGAGAGATGAATCCTCTACCTGACGTGACTGAAAAGGATATAGTCTCTGAGGCTTTGGGACATGAACTGACCGGAGCACGGCTGCACATAATAAAATAATGAGCGGAGCAGAGATGTAGACATATGTGGGTATGTTGCAGGACAAAGTTTAGTCATTTTACTGCAGTACAGAGGACAACATGGATGCATAAAATCCTGCCAGAAAAATCCCAACAAATGTTTGAGGTTGTCAAACTGGGCCTAGTTAGCCTAGTTAAACACAGATTTTTTGCTGTTTGGGTTTGACTGTTTGAAGAGAAACAAACATGTATATCCCTCAGCAGTTAAGGTTTGTTTAAATGGGTTTAAAGGGAACATATATTACAGGAAGGCAGTTTTTTGTCACCATCGGAGAATACGTCTCCAACAAGTATGATGTGCCTTTTGGAGTTGCTCAGGGTAGTTGCTTGGGCCCTCTCCTCTTCTCTCTCTATATGTTGCCCCTGGGCTCCATCATCAGAGAGCACAATGTTGATTTTCATAGCAATGCCGATGACACTCAACTATATATCTCTGTCGAGCCTAGCCAAACCACTGCCATTCATGCCTTGACTAAATGCATGTCTGCCATCACAGATTGGATGAACAGTAACTTCCTAAAATTAAATGAGGATAAAACTGAAGTGTTGCTCATTGGGCCTAAGAAAAAACGTGCAAAACTCCACTCAAGCCTAGGTGACTTAAGCATGCACATTAAAGATAAGGTTACTAGCCTAGGTGTGGTCATAGACTCGGATTTGAGCTTTGAGCCTCACATCAACAAGATAACAAAATCTGCTTTTTTCCATCTTAGAAATGTCAACAAAGTGCGCGGCTTGGCCCCCCGACAAGACGCTGAGAAACCTATTCATGCCTTTGTCACCAGTAGGATAGACTACTGCAATGCTCTCTTCTCTGGTCTCACAAAAAAATTAATTGACAAATTGCAACTCATTCAAAATTCTGCGGCAAGAATCCTAACAAGAACCAGAATGAGAGAGCACATCTCTCCTGTCTTGGCAGACCTGCACTGGTTACCTGTCTCATACAGAATCGACTTTAAGATTCTGCTCACAGTATTTAAAGCATTAAATGGACTTGCCCCTAGCTATATCTCAGACATGCTCTCTTTTTATGCCCCTGCTCGAGCTCTCAGGTCCACTGATGCCAAGCTGCTAAGGACCCCCACCCCCCGCAGAAGAAGATCGGCGACGCCGCGTTTGCCTGCTATGCGCCCAAGAGATGGAACGCCCTCCCCATCGAGATCCGATCAGCCACCTCCGTCGACTCCTTCAAGAAGCAGCTGAAGACCCACCTCTTCATCCTTGCCAACTCCTAGCTGCCAAGGCGTCATAGTGTCCCAGCTGCCGCACTTACTACTCGCAACCAGCCCTGGCAGGGGGCTCCCCTTGGTGGCCGCTGGTCTCTGCCTGAGGTTTCTTCCTGACTATAGGGGGTCTTTTTTTCTCAGACCTCACTGAGCTTTTTTTTCCCCCTTACAAACTATGAATCAAGCGAAAGGGAGTTTTTCCTCACCCCTGATGCCACCAGGGGCCGCACCTGAGCGCCCAATCTCTGTGTGACTATCTATGACTTATGATAGGCCCAGCCACTATGGACCTTACACATCTAAGAATCCTGGTCCTAACCTACGTTGACCTTATGACTCTACATTCTCTGTCTATCTCTTCTTCCTCTGCCTTCCTGCTTTTTCTGCCTCTGCTCTATACCTCTCCTTTTAAATCTATCTCTATCAATGTTTTTTTCCCATTTGTTAAGCGCTTTGAGTTACATGCTTTGTATGACACAGTGCTATACAAATACAATTATTATTATTATTATTATTATTATTATTATTATTATTATTATTACTGTGCAGGAAATTGTCAAAAAATGTACTGCAACTATGCTGATCATTGAAAATGGGTTGGCTATCGCCAAATTTGATATTTACATTAAAGTTTACGAAGTAATAAACAAATATTTTCTAGTATGGTCCAAGTAGATTCATGGAGAAGATCCCCCTTTTCATGTATGAAATGTGCAATTTTTCCAGTCATAATGAATACTTAGAAATTGATGGTGGTGGTATTCATTCAAGTATTCATGAAAAAGGTAACATTAATGAATGGGCAGCATTAATTCTGGAAATAAAGAACTAAAACTCTCACACAGTGTCCCTTTAAATTACATAGATGATCCACTGAGGGGTGCAGTTAATTGATAAACTCTGCCATCTTTGGTTCATGACCTTGTGCTAATTGATGACAAGATGCTGGTGTCCACTGCACTTTTCAGCCCACTTGGTTGTCAACAAGCAAACAGCTTTATGTCATATTCACAGGCCTGGTGATTGAAAGCCTGGAGGGTGAGTGAGTCCGTAGGAAGTTAGCCTTGACGCTTGAAAGCTAAACATAATCCGCCTTCAATCAACTGCTCACAGAGAGCAACTGCCTTCAGCAACAACTCAAATTACGTGTGCACGTTTGCGCGCATACACACCCATCCAATCGTCTCAATCCCCTTGCATGCATTGCATGCTGTCAGGATTTGGCCCCGTTGATTGACAGGCAGATCATTGTCCTGATTGGTTAGCGCTCTCAGTGTCCTTCACTGGATCGCATCATTTCCAGACTATAAAAATGAGCCAAAGGCAATCGCTGGAGCTAAATATGTCCTCAGAGCATTTGGGACACTAATAATAGCAGAGACCAGGGCTATATGCTGCCAAAACGTTACACAGAGACAGGGAAGGAGAAACTTAAGCCTCTTTCCACACACAATATGGCCGTGTTGTATCGAGTTGAGTGGTGGTGTTCAGTCCGCCTGGTTTGTATTTCCATTACAGTACAAACCGTGTTACCTGGAGTATGGTTGAAGTTGACGTTATCATGCAGCATTACTTTACATGTAGGTATAATGTTGATGCAGTAGCAAAAACTGCAACTAATACTCCACCATATCTTCTGCACTGTACCTATACAAGATACACATTCGGTTTCTTCATCAGAAGTCTTCAAACGGAAATGCTGGGGGTGTATTAAGATCAAACTATTTATTATTTGCTGGCTAGACACAATAAGTAACCCTATTGTTTACAGTCAAGCCACTTCTCAAATGTTGAGGCATATAGTCCCTTCCTGAGAGTTTCTTAAGGGCCGTACACACACGTCGCTACTAGTTTCGCTCAGCGAAAGTCAATAGAATGTCAATGTGTTCCAGCGAGTCTCGCTGGCAAGTAGGCAAGTGCTGTACAAGCGATGCGATGTGGGCGGATAGCGAGTTGAAAATATTTTAACTTCGAGCGAGGCGAGTAAGCGAGTAACCAATTGGAATGGTTTGGTATGGTAATTCTCGCCTGTACATTGGCAGTTAAAGCCACGGGAACTTTCAGCGAACGTTCCATGAAAGAGTGGCAAGTAGGCGAGCAAGCGAGAAGCTAGCAATGCGTGTGTATACGCCGCTTTAAAGTGTTTATGAAACGAAAACAAAGTAAAGGAATTTGACCATTTCCAGGACAGATTCTGAAAGTTCTAAGCCTTGTGAATAAAATGGGATATTGTCTGGGTGATATTTTGTTCTAAAAGTCATGTTAAAACGTTCCCAAAAAGTGGTTTTTTCGTGACATGCAAATTTTATGCAAATGATATGCGTGACATAGAAGGGGTGAGTTCACCTCATTCCACCTTGTTCAGATCAATGGCGGCTAGTACCAAAACAAAGCGCAGTGTCAAGCAGTGTGTTGCTGGAGGGCCGAACGGTGCCAGCTGCAAAAATGGCTACTTGACAGAAGGAATATCTTTGCACAAGTTCCCTTCTGTGAAGAATGATGGAACTGTGGCTAAATCAAGCTAGGGCTCTGTGGATCCAATGCGTGGTTTTGAAGCAAGCTCGTGGTCACTGTTGTGCTCGGCACATTTCCACCCCTTGTGCTTCACCACAAATGTGGAGGTCGCGGGCATGGTTGGACTGAAGAGAATGCTATTGCCTCAAGCAGTTCCAACAATTGACATCGCCGGCGTGCAGACTGAAACTGCCCCTGTAACTGCTCGGGCACGAAGACAGGTGAGTGCACTGCTTTGCTTTAGGCTACTCGTTTTACCTTGTCCATCTGCTTTGTATGTTGTTTTCAGGAAAGGGTAATGCACATTACATGCCAAACCGATGTGAATGCTCTCGGAATATGCACTTTTTATTGATTGCCATTCAACTGGTCAATAAATTGGTTTTGGGAGGATATCCGCACATCAGCGTGGTGCTCTCAGTCGAGGACAGCCAACTCACAGATTGGGCTACTCAGGGCTTTTTCTGAACGGGGAAATAGGGGCGCTCCACCCTCATACCTCCATGGGTGCACCCTCATACTTTTATATTTATATATATATATATATATATATATATATTTGAGCGCCCCTAATAAATTTCTCATTCATGGGGGGGAACACCCCCCTTCACCCCCTGTAACCTGCCATGATGCTCCCTCATGCCAAAAAATCCTAGAAAAAGTCCTGCTACTGCTTAGCGAATAAACAGAGATGCACATAGCGTAGGCCTACTTTGAAGCGTTGATTGTTTGTTTTTAGTATTGTGGTGCACGTGTGGCTGACGTTTGGACACACCTCGTCCTCAGAGTCCGGCTGAGGGACACGCGACGCCTGTGACTTTGAGCACAAAAAATAATAATAATGATAAACGCTAAAAATATGCTGAGGACTCAGGCTATATAGGGCGTTTTTCCAACAGCCTAATACCTCCGTTTTTTCTCTAGTTGATGATATTTTTGCATGTAGCCTACATGCATTTCAATCACACTATATCGCGCAATTGAATCAAAATGCCCCCCATTTGTCAACAAATACACACGCCATGTCATCTGTGGGTCATGGCAAAGCGCCCTTAGCAACCGTAACCATAAACAAAACGAACTGTCAGGCTATGTCAACAATCGTCACTTCGCCTGTCAGACATGTCACTTTCTGCAGATGTATCAGTGCCTCTGAAATAGATTTGTGCTGCTGTTTTTTTTATCATGAGGTTGGATGTGTGGTTTTTCGACACGCTGATGTTTGTATCAGAATTTTGATTCCTTTATAAGATGTGGGTCCATCAAATGTGTGTTGTTTTCTCAGATCGCCATACTAGCAAACCAGGGACTCCCCTCTATGATGTCACAGCCCAGCTCATTAGTCACACCAAATTTCACAGAATTCACACTTTGAGTTGCCATTTACACAAGTTCCTCCAGGATGATTGGGTTCAAAGTCTCATCGATGCTATCAGAAAAAACAAGGCTTTAATGGGAATGACCGTTTGTTTTCGTTTCATAAACACTTTAAACTTTAAACACTCAAAGCAGCAGCGAGCCACGCAGCCATGAATAGAGGCAGACTGCTTTGGCCTAACCAATAACATCAATACCACATTATAGGCCTCAATTTCTCATCACAGCAGGACACCAGAAACCTCTGCACCTGATGGGAATGTGTAACTAAATCCATGTAAATGACATGCAAATCGACAGAGAGAATGCAGTTGATGCAGAGAGAGGGGGAAAGGGTCATAGAAGAAGACAAAAATGAGAGATGAAAAAATAGAGTAAACAAACAGAGAGAGAGACAGAGACAGAGACAGAGACAGAGACAGAGACAGAGAGACAGAGAAAACAAGAAATCGTGAAAAGGTGGCGTTTGTGTTTAAATATTCCATTAAGATTTTTCTCTCTGATTTGACATGACACGGTGGCAGGGGCCTGTCCTTGTCACGTCTGCACTTTTTTCGCAACTCATTACTTTCCACGGTCCACCTCCATTTCCATTTGAAAATAGCAAAGCAGTATCATAATCGCACAGTATCTAACAAAAGAAACAAATAGGCAACAGCCAAGGCCACCATCACAGTCGTCCAAACCCACAAGGTATAAGATAGGCCACAAACTAATTGGAAACGAGTGAGGGAAATAAATGAGAATGCTTTGTGATAAGGTATAGTGGAATCTGATGAAGGCAGCAGCAGCAGCATCATAGCAACCTGTGTTGTGTCTCCTCCACCATCCACTTAAAGACAAACAAAACAGTTTCTTGGGGGTAGTCTCGGAGAAGAAGTTGACACAATGACACCCAATTACTGTGACATTACAGAGTGGAGATAGTGTTTGCCCTTAGTTGGGCCGAAGTGCTCTCTCTCTCTCTCTCTCTCTCTCTCTCTCTCTCTCTCTCTCTCTCTCTCTCTCTCTCTCTCTCTCTCTCTCTCTCTCTCTCTCTCTGTCACACACACACACACACACACACACACACACACACACACACACACACACACACACACACACACACACACACACACACACACACACAATAGAACTCAATAAATTAAATAGAAAATAAATACAGGGTTTCAGTACTTCTGTGCTGTGAAATCTTATCTTTGCATAAAAAGCCACATCACTGTATGTTGTGTACATGAAAGACACAGGCAGACATGTGACTGTGCAGTTGATTCTGCTTTGTGTCCCAGTCTGTTTTTATCCTCCAGTGGTGGTACTGGAGACAGTGATGGACAAAGATGGCCCGAGGCTCCTTGGGTTACAGTGTGATAGGACAGGCCTCAGACATGAATGGCACACCAGGCCAAATATCTCTTAATATCATTCCACACAAATGTTTGTGGGTGCATTAGAAGCCTCTGCGGATTAACATAAAAGCACTTGAAGCTTTTTGACATGCAAACGATGAAGGCAGAAGTGGGTCAGCAGCTGCCCTTCAAAGTGAAAAGGGAACGGCAGGTAATTTATATGACCAATTTATTTCACCTTCCGCAGAGAAAAGCTGCTGATGATATACAAGCTCTTGAATGTTATTTAAAGAGATGGTAGGATTTTCAAGTCAACACATTGTTGTTTCATGGAAAGAAGCTGTTTCTTGGAAAGAAGAGTGTCTGCAATCTATCTGTAATAGATGGCCTTTTTTTGGGACAGCCACAGAAATTGTTTGTACTAGACCTACATTTGAAGGTAGATCTAGACACTGTAAATATACAGGGTATGTCCCATGACTAAGTAAGCAAGACAGCTTCTGTTTTAGTTACCCCACGAAACTTGACATGACATTTTTCTGTTCTCCCTCATTAATTTTTCGCCTGCCTTGGACTTCCTGCCTGCCTTGGCTTCCCAATGCAGCATCATCATCCTCCTCAACAGCCTGAGAAGAAATAGGTGGGATGACCTAGTCTAAGCTTTACAAGCTCGCATTAGCAAATGCACGACAAGGCACTTTATCTCACGTAGCCTTAGGTGCAATACACTTTGGGTGCTATTTCAGGCTGCCAACGGAGGCTAATGGTAATTATGTACTTGCACATTTTTGTTGACACTAGAGAGTCTGTAACCAATTTTATACACCGTATATCCTTAATTATGTACATTAGTCAGGCAAGCAGAACAAGATTTAGAAAAGTACACAGAGCTGCCGCTGCATCAATTACGGCATTAAGGATACGGATTATTCCACCCACTAATGTATTTCAGCACACAAAAACTTTGTATGAAAGTAAAATAAAGTGGACACAGTTTGCATTATCTGTGTCTGGTATAGCTTATCCCAGCTCATTTTAGATTTTAAAAAATGGCTCCTATAATCCTCCGTGCGAAACATGGGTAAGCTATGATGCATCCAACCATTCGCTTGTACTGTAAATGTACTCCACTGTAGGTAGAGTCAGGGTGAAAGCGGCGTTTTACATTAGTGTGTGGCAGAGGAGGGTCTGTGCAACGTGTCAATCACCAAAACACTCCCCTTATCTGATTGACTGGTGAAATAATAATGGGTCTATATGTGCTACACAAGTTTCTGATTATTTTTGGCCCATCCGTTTAATGATTTCTGTCCACATTGCTGATGTGTTTGCACAGAGGACAATTAATCATGCTGGAATTGGTGTCCAAACAAAGAAGAAAAGCAGTTGTGTATCAGCTGCATAGCACAGCCCTAAGCAGTGACCTAATGAAACACGGGAATGCATGGTAGAGTTCTTTAATAAAACTAATACAGCCCTCTGCCTTGATCAGAGTTGTCCACCTGTGTCAACAAGGTTTTAGCCCCCGGTAGCAGCCATTTATCAGAACACTCTCCACCAGGCATGTATCGATCACCATGCTGGTTTTAAATGCAGTCTATGAAAAGAAGCAATCATGAAAAAGGAAAAAAAACACAAAAGTGCTGAAAGGGAACAAAATGGGCTGAACATTACAGGAAATATATCACTGACGCCATCAGCCATGGAAGACCATTGTTAGCATGGAAAATGACTGCTGAAAAGCCTAATGGTTATGTTCTTTTGCTACACCAGGCCTTCCCATTTATGAGTGGTGTATGGAGCCCAGTACTTCTGTGAGAATGTAATTTGCCAAAGTTATGCATGAGATGACTAGCATGGGGGTGAACCAATCATGGGAACAATGAAATGTAAAATCCAAAGACCTCAAGACAGAAGGCACAGCCACTAATGCACAGCCATTGAAAGAAAGAAAGAAAGAAAGAAAGAAAGAAAGAAAGAAAGAAAGAAAGAAAGAAAGAAAGAAAGAAAGAAAGAAAGAAAGAAAGAAAGAACAGATAAATACAGCCTTTGCATCTACTTTAATGAACTATATGTTTACTTGGCCATCTTGGTGCATTTCCCCCCAAACAAACAGCTGAGAGACTAATTGCCAAAACAAACATGGGCATATGGTTGCAGCTAATTTTGTTATATCAGGGGACAAATTAAAACTTGGCACAGTAGGCCAAAACAGTCATCTCCAAGTTGTGGATTAAATGGTCTTCATAATGCGATTTCAGGCCATCATTCACTGGGCCCGGAGAACTCTCTGAGGGATAGAGTGCATTAAATGTCCCATCAGCATTTAACACTCAGCCCTGACCTCCATGGCAGACAGCACTCTCAGTGAACAAACGTCCCGTTCCTATGCCTCTCTGCTTCTCCATTACATTATGGTAAATTGGACTATTTTCTTTGTCATTAACAAAAAAGGCAATGTCTATGACCTGTTTATCGGTCAAGGTACTTTGAAGACTTTGGTAAAGGATTGTTTTCAACATAAGTAAGGAGCTAGATAGTGTGTTTATTTTCTGTTCCTAGTTAAGAAGCCATGACTTTGCATACTTTTGACACAGAATTGTCTTCATCTGCAAATAAAAAATGACTATCATTTTGCGTGTGTGTGCGTGCGTGCATGCGTGTGTTTCAATGAGAACATTTCACACTCCACAGTCTCCTTGGCTGTGTAGAGGTGGCAGCTGTGCCATGGCCTTTTTAGAAGCCAGCATGGTGTCTGGTCCTTATGACCCAGGAGGAGTGAAAGCGACTGTTTAACCCCATAAAACCCCTTACAAAAAAGTGTTTTTTTCCTCCTGCTCTCTTCCAACCTCCTTGGCTTCTCCCCCCCCCCCTCTCTCTCTCTCTCACTCACTCTCTTTACACAGTCATTTCAAGAGCACTGTGACAATCCTGCCACGCCTATAAACCAAGTCACTGCCAACTCTTCCTCCACTTCTGACTCAATTCTTGTTTTAATCCCCGATGCTAAAGTAACTGAACTGGCAAATGCTGCATGCCCACAGCAGTAGTCTGTCCTGATTGAACTACACCAAAATCAAACCTCAAGTTACTGAGTGAACCACTGAAGGAGATGGGATGTGCTAAAGAGATGTATACTGTTGGATGGATGGATGGATGGATGGATGGATGGATGGATGGATGGATGGATGGATGGATGGATGGATGGATGGATGGATGGATGGATGGATGGATGGATGGATGGATGGATGGATGGACGGACGGACAGGTGGATAGACGGACAGGTGGATGGAGGAAGGGAGAGCTGGGCCAGGGGGGAGAGATGGAGGGTCAACAAGGATGTATTGGTTTTACAAATGAATCGAGGTGGGGTTGATGATAGAGAAAATGCTGTGTGTGCTACTATAAAGATGTAGGGATAGAGGAAAGGGTGGAGTATAGAGGGACGGATAATATACAGTATATGGACTAATTGGATGATACTTGTGATGGAGGTGGGATGTAGAGGGTTATCATGAGGGATATAAGAAAATAAAGAAATAAAGGAGGCATGTAAAGGGATGGCAGAGATGTAGAAACAGATGGATGGATTGGGGGAGGAAGAGAGGGAGGGAGGGATAGAAGTTGGGTTGGTAAGAAATGCAGTGTGTGCAGGGCTTCATCAGTCACATCATTGCATTAGCATTAATCAATTGCTAGTGCTTTCCTCTCCTCTCCTGTCCTGTCCTCTCCTCTCCTCTCCTCTCCTCTCCTCTCCCCTCCTCTCCTATCCTGTCCTGTCCTGTCCTGTCCTGTCCTGTCCTGTCCTGTCCTGTCCTCACTTCTCCTGAACACATCTCCTCTCTCCTTTCCACCCCAGTTTCCTTTCTGCTTTCCTTTCTCCTTTCCTCTCCTCGGCACCTGGGGTGTCAATTAAAGGCCAACAAGAAGATGCTCTGAGGCTGGGAGGTTAACAGGGTGGACAGAACCAAAGGGCACGCACGCATGCACACACGTACACACGCACGCACGCACGCACACACACACACACCGTTTAATTGTATTTTTGTTGCACAATACTGTACAATTACAAGTTTTGTTTATTCTCCAAACTTACTTGATACACAAAAATAGAAACAAGAGTCCAATGTGATTGATGTGTGGTATGGAGACAACTTGAAATAGTATTAATATTCCTTCACCATGAGTTCTGTACAGATAGAAAGAATCCCTTGTTTTTATTGGATACTTCTGAATGTGATAGAATGATATAATGCCATGTCACGGATTGGCATCAGATTCAGGCAGAGAGGACAGAAGGCTGAGCCCTCTGTGTGGTATTTTTGGCTCTCACTAATGCCATGGGATCACTTCCACGCAGTCTGCAGTAGAAGGTATTCAGTTACCCACAAGGCCCTGAGAGCATGTTCAGCATTAGTCAGCACATTCAGCTGTGCTTGAACAGCCCTAACACCATATCCTTGGAGAATGGCTATAAAGGAGGCACTAAATGTTAATCACTGTATCATCTGGAGTATGTGACAAAATATATATATATATTTGTTTTTACAAATAACACAAGATTGTCCATGCAAATTGGAGTAATTTGTTGAGTATTAAATAAACTTCATCGGACCAGGACAAAGTCATCTGAAAGGTGTCCCCACTCAATACATTCAATGTAATTAGAACAGAATTCAGGCCTCCATCACTCCGTGGGCCTGGGACAACTGACCCCTTTGCCCACCCATGTTTGCTTCCCTGCTGACAGACTCTACAGCCAATTATAGCTAAGTGGGACACCTCTTTAGGACAGATCCAGTATACTAGACACGCTGGAAGCTATTAGCCACATGGAAACAGCATGGGTTGTATTTCGCATTGGAAAAAAAATCACAATGGGGGTTAATTACAGTTCCATATGCAGCCTCCTTTTTCCCCATCCTCCAGGACCAGCAGGCCCACCAGCATTTGCTCCCCTTTCTCCCTTTATCCTATCCCCAGTAGACAAATAATTGACAAAAAGTTGCAGCCACGGTTCAAGGACAATATGGTGTGGAGTGTGAGCCTTGTGTCGTGTGTCTGTGTTGGGAAGCAGTTTAGTCCTACATTGCTTTTTGCTGGTCGGCGTGCAATAGAATGCCAATGCGATGGGGGACCTGAGACGCTGAGTGCATGCCAAGAACATCAAGCGCTGTCTGACAGAACACCCATATAAACACACGCACACACACACGCACACACACACACACACACACACACACACACACACACACACACACACACACACACACACACACACACACACACACACACACACACACACACACACACACACACACACACACACACACACACACACGCACGCACACACAGAAACCTAGAATAGCTACACTGCCCACACTCGCACAAACACACACAGCCACCCGAGAGCTATTAACCTTCTGCCTGCAGGCCTCCGGTCACTGCACTGACTGGACTTAAGGAGTACACCACACACTGCTACTGAGAGAGGGCTCTGGCCAAGAGGGGTTAGAGTACATTCAACTGCATTTGTGTATGAAATGTGCTATACAAATAAAATTGCTTTGCCTCTATCTACCTAAAGCTACCCTCTTTTTTCCTCCCTCTCTCTCTCTCTCTCTCTCTCTCTCTCTCTCTCTCTGTCACATTCGATTACTCTCGTTCTGTTTTCTCATTCCCTCTTTCTCTTCTTTCCCTTTTCTTCACATGTCATTCTCCCTCTCTTGCCTCTCCGGTGATGTCTTCATCAGAATATGTTTTGCTGGATGATAGAAGCTCATACCGTAAAGGGTAAGAATTTCTCACAGTGTCCTTTTATTCAGCCCTCGTGCTCCTCTCGTCTCTTGTGGGTGAGACCGTAGAGACCAGAGAGCCTCTGCTGTCCTCCAAGACAGTCAAGGACTTGGTTACAGCACTCTGACTCTGTGTTCAGACACCACTCTATGCTTACATTATGCAACTCTCTATGGCTGCTGAAAGAGTCTCAACATATTCTACAATCATAAGAACATTAGGTGGCATTGAGAGTAAAGCATGTTTGCAATGCACTGTGTTATGCACTCATGCAATGACTGTGGTATGTCGCTAGAGTTTGACATAAAAAAAACAAATGCACTTGTAATTCAGCTCTTGAAAGTCAAAAGAGTTCCGAGTTTCAAGTAGAGTACTTACAGTGCACTAGTGTGAATTGCAACAAACATACCCAGAGAGGAGGAAGTGGAGAGAGAGAGAGAGAGAGAGAGAGAGAGAGAGAGAGAGAGAGAGAGAGAGAGAGAGAGAGAGAGAGAGAGAGAGAGAGAGAGAGAGAGAGAGAGAGAGTTTGTGTGCGTGTGCGTGTGCGTGTGTGTGTGTGTGTGTGTGTGTGTGTGTAGAGTGGGTATATGCTATAGTTGGACACTTATGTGTGTTTGTTTCAGTCTCTGTGTGTAACTATGGAGGATAAATGTACATGCGTATCTTAGTGTGTTTGTGTTGTGTATGTGCTTTTTTGTGCGGCCATGCAAAAGAGAGGGAAGCCAAAAACAGAGAGGAGTGAAAAGGCAGACTTTGGCAGCAAAAACCAACACTGTAAGGACTGTGTGAGTTACAGAACCCCCACAGGCATCACCATGTGGTCTGCTGTTTGGTGCAAGCAATAAGCAGTACTGCAAATTTCAGGAAGAGAGAAGCTGCATGTCAAGGCACGTCTTCCACATTTTCATCAATAAATCTGATCATACAGAAACATTGCACCCATCGTTTTTTCAGCAGTCTTAGTGTTGATTTAGCAAGCTTGTTCAAACCCACTGTAGTACAGTCCATGTTAAACAGGGGGTTTGGCTGCGTTTCCACTGACATGGTGGTGGTCTCTGGCAGCATCTTGCAGAACCAATCAACAGAATGATGACATTGTGAATGATGCCAATCCCTACCAGTCAAAACATCTGTATACAATGCTGTGTACCAGAGTGATAATAATGCTTTTCACTCCAAAAAAAGCAGGCCTAAGTCATGTAGCCCAGTGTGTTTTATTCACAGGGTGGCCTTCGCAGCAGCAGCAGACTGTTCACAAGATCTCTCAAATACTTAAGAAGCAGGTTACAGACATTTGCTTTGTGGGTATCAACACAGAGAGACACACACAGAGAGAGGTCTTTGTGTAATCCCATGTATTGTGTATGTATTCAATATATTGAAGAAAGCTGCATAAAAGGATTGCCCACATTAAAAGACTAAGCTTACTGCTACCAGCTCAATACACCCTTAACGTCTTGATTACTGTTGTGCACCAGACATTGATTTGTGTGGCTATTCAAAACTGAGAAGGAATTAAAATGTCACGCAAACAGGAACCGCATGTCCACCGCATTCAATGCAGGGAGGCTGACAGTAATTTCTCCCCGAGAACCAAGTCGTGCTGTGCTGCTTTTGCCATGTGCTAGGTGCAGAATCTCAATTGCTGTCTATTTAGGTCCCCTTCCCTCCACAGATCCACTCTTTTGTGTGAGCAGAATTCCCTGGTAAACCAATTAGGGACCTCTTCCCCATCAAGTATGCAGAGAGTGCACTGTAGGATCCCATAGGAGAGACTGGAGTACACAGAGGAGGCTCCCAGATTAGCGCTTACACAGCTGAGATAGAACCACCTAACACTGGCCTAAAATCAAAGCACATTAAACTAAGCACTTACTGAAATATGTTTTTTTTTAACAAAAGTATGACGTATGTATTGTATGCTGATTTACTGAGAGTGCTTCTATCATTTAATGAACAAAGATTCTTTCCTGAAAGCACATTTTAAGGTTGTGTCAATTCACATGCCCAACCAAGGTGACCCTTTTCCATTTTCTCACAGACAGGTTCCTTTTGATGCCAACTGAAAGGATGCCAAGTTGTAGCATCCTTAACCAGTTTTGGAGAAGAGGCCCTCTGAAGTTTGGGTGCAATTTTAGGCAAACCGAAGGGGATCACATGGGGAGATTCAAGGGAATCGTGTGAATTGACATGGAATGACCCTATAGACATGTCATACAATTGGTTCAATTTGTGACAATTCAACACAATCCATCGCCGGAAGATAAACACTGTGCTATCTACAGTAAGGCCTTGGCTCATGGACCACCCAGGACATCTCAAATTTCATGAATACTATTTTGACATGTCTTCAGAAACAGAAAAAAGAGGATCCTTTTTTGTCAACAGTTCCCAAGACCAGAGGGTTTCTGCCCAGGGCACCATTGGTGGGGCCAAGACTCCCCCTGTGGAAATGACAGTGATCTGTGGATGAGCACAGTAACATCCGGTACATTTCTGCTTGGCATTTGCCTTCAGTCCTACCATACTGTATTTCCACACTCACAGATGTGCCAAGCTTCTGTGTGAACTTGTCACACTTTCTCATATTCCCTGCCTGTTTTGTTTTGGTTTGCTGGTAATTCCAAAAGTCAAAACAAAGTGTGGGGAGGCAGCCTTTAGCTGCTACGCTACAAAGCCTTTGAACCAGCTGCCAGAGGATGTAAAAAATGCACCTGCGACTTTTTAAATCCAGACTCAAGACAAAGCTGTTCTCAGATGCCTTCCCTTAGCAGCTCTAAAATATCAACTTTTGATTTTAATATTTTCTTTGATTATAATTATTTAATGACTTATTTCAATATTCTTCAATATTCTTTTTTCTTTCATTCCTATATTTAATGTTTTCTTTCTCTATTTCTTGCTCTTCATTCCTTTACTTTTATTTCTTGTGAAGTACATTGAAGTGCCTCTGTGTATGAAAGGTGCTATACAAATAAACTTCCCTTGCCTTGCATTGCCTTGTTTTGATTGTCTGGAAACAGGTTCACAGCTTTACTCCTTTCACAAACACATGCAGTATATTCATTATTGCGTCAACAAAAACAACAACAAACAACAACAATAACAACATCAACATCAACATAATCAAACACAACAATAACAATAACAACAACAACAACGACAATAACAACAACAACAACAACAACAACAACAACAACAACAGAAAGTCCCCTTAAAGGTCCCATGTCTCCAAGTGTGAATTACCTCCCGCCCAGTGTGACTGGCACCTTAGGGGGGACGGCATGGGCCATTTTTTATACGAACAAGCAAGCTAATTCCATTAGTGCTCAGGGAATTGCTAAATCATTATGGGGAACGATAACAAGATTAACTTGGAGGAAAACAGATCTTAAGCCAATTTTATTCACATGCGCAATGACGCAACTGACAAAAAGGTTCTGATTAAAATGACTAGATGCCTGTCTACTAATTACGGCTACGATTTCTCAAGGACAACATGTTCTAGCAGTCCAGTGGATATGAAGAATTATGTGATGTGCCCCAAGAGCAACATACTATGTACAAAACAATTTATTTAAATGAAGGATTTGGGCGTCTCTCTGATAGCAACAGCTTAACGAGATTGTCCATACAACACATCTGAGACCAACATAGCATGTGTGAATGAGTGGTAGTGCTCAATATTAAGGAAGGATGTCCAGTTTTTTTTTTTCAGACCTGTGAGCCTTGACCTGAAGAAGGGATATAATCAAAACACATTGCTTGCAATAATTTACAGGAGTTCTTATCAATGCAAAATTGGGAAAATGCATTTCCACTCAGACGAAGCATGCTGCTTTTCCTTCCTATCCTGCTGATTTTAGACTGCTTATCATCGACCTTTAACTCTTTTCGAGACTTGGTCTGGCCAAGAGCATAACAATTAACATCTACCAAATGGCATGGTTGACCCGCCTCCCTTGGTTTACTACTGGTTGTTTGCTTCCCAAGAAAGTGGGAGGAGTTCCCGATTTTTCCAGAGCTCAGAAACTACATTTGTATTGCTCTTGGCCTGGAACAACGCTGAAGGTGTTGTGCTACTAGGAGGGCACGGCCTGGCTAGCTGATGTAAGGTGTTCATTCAGAGAGAGACCCCTAGCTCCCACCCAGACACATTTCTTCCAGAGCCTCCCAGAAAATCACCTTAGCTACCTATGTAGTCCAATAAGGTTGAACACATGTAATAGCTGGTTAACAAAATAACACATCTTACGTATAGCTGATTAACGAATAGCTATTATAGCTGGTCTACTGAAAATATGTGTATACTGAAAATAATTAGCCTGATAAACCAGCCTAAATGTGAGACCGGAGTAATTTAGTCTGGCCCCGATGAACGATACCTCCGAAGATGGTTGATGAGAACAACCTGTTGTTTTTTCAAACCGTGCCGGCACTCTGACCAATCGGAGATCTTTGCCATTGATGTGCTTTCCCAACGGTGTTGCGAGCTTTGTGGTCACTCCCTCAAAACCCCGCCCGCTTTGATTCAAAACAAATCTCTGTGTTGTGATTGGTTTTGCCAGACTCAGGGCACAGTGTTCAAAACGTTCTCAGATCCGAGGCCAGACCCACTCGCAGCTGAAAATTTCGGCGTCCAGCGGGTGACGCTTTACCAGGCTAGAAAATAATGTCTGTTTTATGCTAATTCAGAGCTCTGTTGAAACAAGTTTCCACACAACCAATGTTCCTACTGGCAACAACAAATCTCTCTCTCTCTCTCTCTCTCTCTCTCTCTCTCTCTCTCTCTCTCTCTCTCTCTCTCTCTCTCTCTCTCTCTCTCTCTCTCTCTCGCTCTCTCTCTCTCTCAAATACACATTCATCACCATTCATCACCAACCCCATGTGCTACAGTGCTCTTTCTGCTGGTGGTGCCATTGATAGAATTTCAATGCATCAACCCCAGGCGTATACAAACAAGCTAAATGCATTCCTGACATGTTAATAAATAAATAAACAAACCAACAAATAAGTATTTTGGATGAAGACAGGTATAAAATATAAAATATTCACTTTGCAATAGCACACACATCAGTTCCTTTTAAGTAAGGCAGATTTATACCCCCAGTGCACAACTTGAGAGACGGCTGAGAAGATAAACATCTTTGAAGGGCTGATTATTCAAAGAGGAAGATTTACTGCCTGCTGGTGTTCTCTAGTCTCAGTGTGATTTGGGCTACATCTTTCATGATCGAATGTAATACTGAAATCTGGAGAAAAAAAAACCAATGTTCTCATTCAGAATACATTGGGTACGATCTGATCCTATAACAGGTAATTGCTATACACACAAACAAAATGTCAACTTATGCTACATGTCAGTATACTGTACATGGCACTATGTGTGTGTGTGTGTGTGTGTGTGTGTGTGTGTGTGTGTGTGTGTGTGTGTGTGTGTGTGTGTGTGTGTGTGTGTGTGTGTGTGTGTGTGTGTGTGTGTGTGTGTGTGTGTGTGTGTGTGTGTGTGTGTGTGTGTGTGTGTGTGTGTGTGTGTGTGTGTGTGTGTGTGTGTGTGTGTGTGTGTGTGTCCACAACCTTCTACAAACCTGCATTCCTCAAATTTCCAAACTACCTTGTGTTTCTAGTTAAAATGTAAAAATCCTTCCTCTCTTTGTTTAAGATGTTAACATGAATGGCAGTTCATTTCCGTTATTGTCCAGTGGTTCCCCTCTGCATACCGTCACCCCAAAGCAAGGGAAGCAATAAGACTGTAAGCCGGTAGGAAGGCAGGCAGGCAGGCAGGCAGGTACAGGCAGGCAGGCAGTGGGCCACCTGGATGGATGGCTGGCCTAAGCCTTTCTCAAACAGCCTGCAGGTGTAGCCTTCCCCCCTGTGGTAGCTATAACACATGCCAATCCCTACACAGCTCCACAGCAGAGACCCCACAAGGCACAAGCACACTGTTTGGTCCACTTTCCTCCAACTCTGCCACTACCAATCATAACTCCCCAGCTTGTCTGGAATTCCCTGATTAAATAGTAATAAACTTTCCCTTTCACTAAATGTGAGAGATGCTCGCTTTACCATGAATGTGGCTGAATTTTAGCATAGAATGAAGCAAAACTTCAACATAAAAGGCATTAGGTGTGGAAGGTGCGCAATCATGATTAAGAGTAGGCTGGCCCATCAGTGGCCCTAACCCTAGGGCACTCGTCTGCTATGCAGCTGACCGGGGTTCGATTCTAGCCCGCGTCCTTTGCCGACACTTCCCCGTCTCTCTCCTCATTCGCTTCCTGTCAGTCCTTCACTGTCCTATCATAAAAATAAAGGCAAAAGACCCCCAAAAATCTTTAAAACAAAAGGTTGGTGAAAAATCATAGTTATGTTTGATACCAGTGACTCACATTCTAAAATCTGTTTCACTCTGCTGTATGCTACACTGCATGTAGCCAACAGTGACACATTTTCATAGATAGTCATAGATAGTTTTTAAAGCCATGATTAACAAAATCAATGTCACTTCACACATCATTCACTGACAGAAGAACTTTCTAGTATGATCCTTAACAGTGCAGTTATCTAAGTGCCAAATCCACTGTGATGAACATGTCTGATTATGGTACATTACACTTAGCTGACACTTTTATTTATCCAAAGCGACTTACAGTTATTATTTTTCAGGTTATTGGTTACAGCGCGTGAAGGAATAGGTGCCTTGATCAAGGACACTTCAGCCATGGATGGTGATCAAGGGAGAGGTCAGGTGGGATTCAAATTTCTTGCAAGCCCTCGATTGAAAGACAAACTTTCTAACACTAGGCCACGGTTGCCCCATAGATTAGCCACATTTTTCTGAACATTCTGGTAAAGAATAATCCTATGAAATAATCCTATTCCAAAAGTCTGATTTCCTCTACCACAGATACATATGCTCAACAGGTGGAACAATATGAATCAAGTTGCACTGGATTGCATCAGTTGTTGATAAGAACTTCTAAAGTTAGGATACAAGGTGTGTGTGTGTGTGTGTGTGTGTGTGTGTGTGTGTGTGTGTGTGTGTGTGTGTGTGTGTGTGTGTGTGTGTGTGTGTGTGTGTGTGTGTGTGTGTGTGTGTGTGTGCACATGTGCGTGAGCGTGTGCATGCATGCATACAATCGTGCATGCATACATTCGTGCATGCATACATGCGCGCACGCATGCGTTCGTGCCTGTGTGCGTGCATGTGTGCTCTCCTACTGTTACTGTCTGCTATATGGCCAAAGTAATTATTTTCAAATATGGCACCTTATACAACTACTACCATGGAAAAGTAAAGTATTGCACATTCACATTCACCATACTAAACCAGACACGAGCACATGCATGCACGCACACGCAGTTTGCAAAGCTAAAAGCCACAGGCAACGAGCACCTATAAAAGTAATGAAAACCAAAAAGACAGATAAGGGAAAAACAAGAAATATTTCTTTCAGCGCGATTCTTATTAAGTTACATCAGCAATGTCATTTATTACCCTTTCACACACTTTCCCTTCATCCATTTTGTATCTGGAGAGAACAAATCTGGAGCGAGTAAAGAAAATAAATGTCTTTCAGGTCCTATTGGTGTTCCTTTATGTTATTTACAATAGGCTTTGTTCACAATAGACTATTTGCAGACACCCTCTGTATATCAGCTTTATTGCTCTCTGGTGCACAGCGTATGTTTTCCATAGCCTATATATCTTATACGTTGTATGTACCCAACACTTGCATGGAACAAAGACCCACAGGCTGCCCTAATGACCTGTGAATGTTACTGTTGGTTGTGTGGATCAGCAGATAAGAGGGATGCTTACATCTTCCCCATTTCTGTTAAGCATGTATTAGACACAAGCTGTTGAAAAATTGACTAAATATTGCTCCCTGCTTCCTTGGGAGGGGATGAATGGCTCTTCCAAAAAAACTACTCAGAGGACTGACTATAGTAAACAACAGAAAATTGAAAACAAAACTGAGGGACAAACACATCTGAGGGGCGTTAGGTGGCCATTGATTCCACACAGTCTGGCGAGATAGCGGATGCTACACAGTCTTGCGCTAGAGGCGCTACATCTCTGCAGTGGATTGATTGTGATGGATTGCACTGCTGCGTAGCTACTTAACAGCCTGGGAGGCACTGGTACAAGCCAAGATCTCCGTAGAGAAATTAATGTTGGGAATATATAGGTAACACAATCGTGTACCATCTAACCAGATGAATTTAACAAATGAGCATTGTGTTAATGCTATCTGTGGGGTAATTTATAATTAGTCAGTGAGGGGATAGAGAGACGGGAGCAGATTGATGGGACCGGTGGACCAGAGGAAAGAGCCGCAGCATAGCAGCCAGGTGGGGCAGGTTAAGGTGTGCAGAAGGGGGGGTGCGGGGGATGATTGAATTGTCAATTGAATGGTCACTGATTGTATCAGTACCAAGTACCATAAAGCAGAAGAAGACATCAAAACAAACAAACAAACAAACAAGCAAACAAAAAACAAGTGAGTAATAGCGCAAACAGGATATAAACAGGAAATGGGACATACCAGTAACAAATGAAGTTCTTACCTATGATTAATGACAGTTTCCACCACAGCACTGTATGACTATGGACTACTGAGCTACTATTTATGCTTGGCCCTGTTACAAGATTATGTAAACAATGTTTGTAGCTGAAAGCTACTAGTGTCACTTGCTGCCATTGTGAGAGTTGCCCAAGTGAGTTTTCGATAATGAATTGCACTGGAATATATTTCAGAAAGGCAACGGGATATCATGGACATTATCCAAACTCTCACATGCAATCAGTGATGCAGCCACTAGGGGTCAGTACTCTCTGAACATTTAAATTGCCAGAAGTCAGTTATTTATTGTCTACATTTAGAATGGGAAGCCGTTTCCAGGGGGCAACTCCTTCAGTGTTGCTAATATTCAGCTCTTGTTCTCATTATAGCCGATACTGCACTCACACGCATGTACGGAGGCATGAACGTATTAGTACCTCTTCGTCCCTCTCCACTTCTCCTCAGTGATAGATAAAGCTGAACAGTGTGTGTGTCATTTCAATTACCTCTGTGAACTCCATGCACGTCAGCCCCCATTAACTAATGGCATTTCGTGCATGCTCGAGTCTTCATTCATAATGCAGCCTCCAAAACCAACAGATATTAACCAACAGCGACATCTGAAATGTTCTCTTTTCCCTTTTTTTTAGAAAACGAAGGGAACAAAGAGGAATGGTACCTAGCATGCCAACGTCTGTAAAATGCCACTCGTATTAATGTTAATGAGAAGCTGCTGGTGTTAACGGATGGCTCCGGGGGCAGAGTAAAGGGGATATGGGTGGGGAGGATGAGGGTTGGATAGATGGAGGACGTTGTGGAGAAAAGGTTGTGGAGGAAAGGTGGTTGTGGAGGGAAGGTGGTGGTTTGGGGGATATGTAGGAGGGGGAAATGCGAGTGGAAAGGGGGCGGGAAGGGCTGCTGTGTGGCTTATCCACTGGGATGATTTGGGAGAAGAAGGGGGCTGAGGGCTTACTGTCAAACTGTGGCTAATGATGATGTGCTGAACACCAGAGAAAGGGAGAGAGAGAGAGAGAGAGAGAGAGAGAGAGAGAGAGAGAGAGAGAGAGAGAGAGAGAGAGAGAGAGAGAGAGAGAGAGAGAGAGAGAGAGAGAGAGAGAGGTGCGTGTGTGTGTGTGTGCCTGCATGCGTGCGTACGTGTGTGCGTGCGTGCGTGATTGGGAATCTGAGAAGAAATGTGTGCATGTGTGTATGTGCCGCTGTGTGTATTCTGTAACTCCCTAAGCTATTCTGCAACTCACTGAGCACATACACAGTGGACCCAGCATTTATATTTAAACGCCTTAATATGTGTGAGAAACACTTATGTAGGCCTAAGTAAAATGGCATATTGGCGAAAATACGAATTTCCAGTCCCATTTGTTTTCGTAACGTAATGATGATGTTACTTTTGGCCAGCAAAAATGCAGATATAGGCAAAGGTCTCATATGTTGAAGATATAGATTAATAGGGAAAAAAGTTGTTCTAAGCTTGAATGTTTGATTCCGTGTTACTGTGTGCATGGGGTTAAATGGGAATTCCAGTCAGTAAGTACCCACGTGGTTAATATGGGGCCTGATGTAGGCGATACTAACGTGTAATTTTTGTCGCAAAGCCATTTGGGAAAGTTGGGATACTCCAGTGTGGGTATGAACATGGGTGGTTTGCAGGTTAGCACTGAGGTTCCGAATGTAACTGAGTCGGGCAAGGGCAAGGCACCGTTCTGGTTGGTCTGAAAACGGTATATGTCTCCTTAATTCTCTACCACGCTGCAACCAGAAAATATAGACTTTTGTAGACATTTACTTGCACTCTATTGTATGTCCCTTTGTCTGTCCACCAAGGCCAGTCTGAACAGTCCCTAGTATATGACAGCCAGTGGCTCTATATCATCTGGCTCACAGAACCAGTGTTGGGAGTAACTCGTTACAAAAGTAACTAATTACTGTAATGCATTACCTTTTTGAGTAACGCAGTAATGTAACTGATTACAGGGGAAAAAATCGGTAATATGTCCTCGTTACAATGCAAGTAACTTGCACATTACAACGCATTTTTTTCACCTACATTTTGTGTGGGTATTTTGTTTTCTTTATACAATGTTCGCGGATCACCGTGAGATCAGCTATTGCCTATGATAGCCTACGTCCGCGCAGAGATTTTAAAGTTTCACTCAGAACATTGCTTCCTCTTTCACGCTTCGTCTCTCGAAATGGCAGGCTGACAAAGGATGACCGATCCAGAAGATCCAGCTTGCTCGTTTTCAAGATGGGTAGGCCTATATGCCCACTACTTTGACTCCATTGAAAATAAGGACGCCAAGAACATTTAAGTTAAATGCACTCTGTACTTGAAACCCAAACCGCTTTCCACATCGAGTAGCCTACAAACAATTTGACGATTTGAAGAGGTGCCATAGCACCACCAAATTAGTCAGGAAAGGAGGGGATGCATCCCATTTGTACGAGACAGGGACACGGCAGGGTAGGCTACCGACGGGGGGGATGAGTACGTTGCACCCCCCTCTCTTTGATTCAACTAAACATCACTAAAATTGAAATAAATCAATTTGAAATAAAATATTATAGGCCTCTTGGCTCATTAATGCTTATTATATTTCATTGTAGCTTCAGCTGTAGGCCTACTTATCAAGCCTCAACTCCACTATCGTCCTTGGCATTGTTCAACAACGTTTATGACAAAATCTGGCGCATGTGGGGGGTTTGGGGGGTCGGACATAAAAAAAAAAGAAATTGAAAAAAAAATTGGATATAAAAAAAAAATCAGACCGGACGATGACCAAACCTGACAACCAACCGGAACCAAACTTTTATTTTTCTTAGGCCTTATTGTATGTGGGTAAGACCAGGGGCGTCAGCTGACCTAATGCTGTACAGGGGCACAGTAGGGCACCGAGAGATAATGCGAGCATGCGAAAAAAAATTAAGTAATTTATTTTAAAAAGCTTGTAAATTAATTATATTATTGCAAGTAGTGCATGTGCGCTATATTGTGTGCATTCTGTAGATTACTCTGCATGCTAAATTTCAGCTAAATTCCAAGGTAGCAAGGTTTTTTTTTGGTGAAACTCATACCGGGGCACAGCAAATCAATACCCAGGCATGTGCCCCTGTAAAATAGGTCTGGCGACGCCCCTGGGTAAGACGCAATTCCTGAAAATGTTGGTTTTCAGTCTGCAGGCTTCCAAAACGACTTGTGGATGGCAGGTGAAAGTCATGCCACCTCATAGATTTGCACTGTAGATTGCCAAATCCTTATTTCCAGTCATTTTGGCTAAAGTAACTAAAAGTAATGCAAAAGTAGTGTAATGCCTTACTCCTAAAAAAAGTAATGTTGTAATGTAAGGCATTACTTTTAAATGACAGTAACATGTAATAAGTAGTGCATTACAGTTTTTGAGTAACTTTCCCAACAGTGCACAGAACTCACATTTCCCATACTCAGCTGAAAGACGAGCACTTGACAGTTGAAGGACAAGTGGAGTTGAGCATTGTCAGGGACGTAGAATGTGTGTGTGTGTGTGTGTGTGTGTGTGTGTGTGTGTGTGTGTGTGTGTGTGTGTGTGTGTGTGTGTGTGTGTGTGCGTTCATGCGCATGTGTGTGTGTGTGTGTGTGTGTGTGTGTGTGTGTGTGTGTGTGTGTGTGTGTGTGTGTGTGTGTGTGTGTGTGTGTGTGTGTGTGTGTCTGTGCATTTGTTTGTATACAGTTTGAGGACCGAAATGTCTTCAGGGGACAAAAATAGATAACAAGATGGTGCAACTCTGGCTTGCCTGTCGAGCGGCCAGTGCTACATTGGAGGATTGATGAGAATAGAGTAAAGGAGGGGTAATAATGGTGAACCCAGCCAGCCGTGCAGCATAGCAGCTGGGCTTTAGCTTCTACTCCCACCTCCTCTCAGCTCCAGTAACAAATACATGTACTTTTTAAGCACGTTGTCTATTTGATAAATAAATAAGGAATCATGTTTCAGACCAACACAAATAGTTTTCCAGTGGACAACCCTGTTCAATATTGTACTTACATGTACAGCGTGAGGAAGAATGTCTCTGCTTGGCTGCAAAGACACGCTATGCCTTGCAGTGAGATATAACAGACCTTCAAATGTGTTCACTGTTCTATAGTCCTATTACTTATCCAGATACGTAGGTGCTTTCAATGATTTAATAACAGTGACAGTTAATAGACAATCATAAAGATAGAGATAAGTGTGGTTTTCTCGAATACGACAATTATGGGGGAAAAAAAAAATCTCATACGAATTACGGGAAAAAAGGCATATTGGTGGTTTACCATTGAAAGCTCTCCCTTTCTTATGGAGCTCATAAAATGCTCGAATGACAGTCGAAGAGGGTATCTTTTTTAGATTTCCTGAAAATTATGTGCTTTGAAACCTGTGACTGATCGATGACTCTCAAATCATAAAGTGAGTAGTTATTTTTTATTTTTTGTCATTGCTTTCTTGAATTCCAACTCAACATTATGGAAAGAGAGAGTGAGAGAGAGAAGAGAGAGACAGAAAGACAGAAAGACAGAGAGACAGACAGACAGAAAGACAGAGAGACAGCGAGAATCTTCAGTGGTATCTTGCCAAGTACTTGAAAGGAAATAAATAAAGAAATGTATGGAAGTATAAAGGGAGGTAAAAAGGAGGGAAGTTTTGTACTGTATGCCACAGAAAGCCCATTGAAGGGCTCATCATCCAAACCTGATGTCACATGAGTGGCACACAAAGAGAGGAAACGCCTCAGGGGAAAATATTATTGCAATGATGTTGCACTGTTTTCATGCAACGCTTGACAATTCTTGACTAGTGCTTTGAAAAACTGCTGCTTTCATGCTGTGTGTGTGTGTGTGTGTGTGTGTGTGTGTGTGTGTGTGTGTGTGTGTGTGTGTGTGTGTGTGTGTGTGTGTGTGTGTGTGTGTGTGTGTGTGTGTGTGTGTGTGTGTGTGTGTGTGTGTGTGTGTGTGTGTTCATGCATCTACAGAGTGTTACTGCTGTGCGAACCATAATGATGACACCACTCAGTAATCATTAACATGGACATAAAAAATCAGGTAATATTCATTCGCACATACAATTTAATTGTCATTTAACACTATTGCAACTGAAACCTCTCATACTGAAACATCACATCATCTCTGTTTAAAAATCTCCATGGCACCACTTATCCAAATAAACCAGAGGATATTTGGAATACAAATACATATCCAATGACCAGCATGCTTATATTTTGGGAAAGACTATAACAACTAAAAAAACACTATAAATAATAAACTAAAAAAATTGCATTTTAGTTTGGAAATGTGTTAACATGTCATCGCCTCTGTTAGAGACCCATTAGGGAGTGGGCCCAGATGGTCAAGCTTGAGTGACCCACAGAGAGTGACAAAATGCAGAATTGGTGAAAGCACAACATTTCTTTCATTGCAAACACTGCAAATCATCAAGCTACAATAGCGTCAAACTACGTATGCTACTAATGTACTAGGGACAATCTGGGAAAGTGATAGAGATGTTCAGTATGTAACCCTGTGGGACTTTGGGATAGTAATGTGGTGTATGCAGTGTCAAAGTGCTTGAACTTAGGTCTGTGAAAATGTCTTACCTTGTGTGTGGGCCAATCAAAGAGTGGAGTCGCAGGTCAAAAGGTACAGGAAGTGGAGAGATGTGCCAGGTGGAGACATAGAAGAGAAAAAAAAATTGTAAGATCAGTGAACAGCAAAGTCAGTAAAATGCCATGTTTAGTATATTGTGTATGTTTAGTGACATTAGAACAGTGAATCACATTCCCTTTCAACATATAGAATTGTAGACAGAGTGGGATCTCTAAATGCATGGATTCGGGAAGAACACTCACACAAATCGTACTTGACAGCTCTCTACCTAATTCCCTACAATTATTTGACAGGCCCTGTATTAAGTGTAGTATTTTTCACCCTTAATAAGTACAAAATGTCCTCTCCCAATGCTGAGTGGAACATTTCAGTCATCTCTAATGACACAGCTGAAATATTTGAGGGGGGCATGGCCAGCTGGATACAGCAGACCTCAGTCAGCATGACTGGCCATTTACATTTTTATTGCTGATGATTAATGTCACACGGCTATGTCGACGTGAGTGGCATATATTCATTGCACAGTGGAAACCTATTGTCACTTTTTTGTGAGGAGACTATATCAAAATGACTAAATGCTAATTCCGAGCAAAGCGAGGCAGTGGTGATTGGAAATAACTGCTTCAAAAAAAGAAAAGAAAAACGACTGCATACAGTCTTTTTTGGGTATCAAATTATGGATCAGTTGAAATGTAATAAAACTCTAATTATTTCTGGGGCTCTGCACAAATTATCAAGATGTGCTGCATATATTGACTTTTATTACCTGTCCTGCAAAGGTATTAAAATTCAGAGGTATTAAAATTGAGTTGATCAACTGATGAAAGAAAGAGGCAAGCTTTGTTGGTTTAATATTTCGATAAGTTCTTGGTGCACACAGTCCCACCCATGACAAAATCCTACAACATTAAACAAAGCATTTTCCAACATATTACACCTTATTCGTTATTTTCTAATTAGCCTACAGCAAATGCAGTACAATGTATCATGTATCTTAAATGTTTTAATGCTGTACTACTGAGTACTGTGCCCCAGCACCATCATCAGCCAAACTAAATCGATTCAAGGCTGGCCTTTGCCTCTTGTTGCCCAATGTCCCTCATCTGCTGTCCTGTAATTATTGTAGTAATAGGTCTGCTGATTGTTGACCACTTTCCACAGCTTGTAACAAAACCCAAAGGCCATCCCACTCATTTTGCAGCTTGTTTTTTTCCTTCACATGCGGCTTTTGATACTATTCACTACTGAATGTTACCTTGCACCTTTGAGGCCTTGCTATATCTTCTTTCTACATACACTAAGTTTATTGACAATAGATGCATTCAATTCATGTCTTTGAGTCTGTTCAGTCAGGACCACAGGCTGAAAATCACATTATGCTGTTTCCCAATTGGTGCAGCGAAGACGCAGGCTGCCTGTATTATCCTTTGAGAGACCACTGAGAGAACCACCAAGGTCAATAGCAGTCTTCCTTCTTTTTGTAAATCCTTTCTTTTTCCCCCAGTCAAGTGTGTCCTTGAAACAGCTGCTGAGGTTGTACTTAATGGGGAGGAGAAGCACTCGTTTCACAAAGGATGTGGAAACTCCAGAATTATCTGTACTGCAAGTCACAGGCGAGAGCGTTCATCAAAGCACTCTGAACTCTCTGCCTGTCTCTCATACTTCATTGAGACAACGCGGCCGAGGCTAATAATGTTACTCAGATATATACTTCCCTTTCCTCCTATCCCCTTTCTCTTCCTCATCCCCATCTAAGACCCCATGGGCTCGCATATACAGCAGCTGCTAATATTTAGCACGTCACCACAGCACATTCAGATGCATAAATTGGACAACATTGCATAAATTGGACAGCAGAACAATCCATCTTGTTCCACCGCCAGCAAAACATCCCAGTTGTGTTATCATTTTTTGTCCTGCTGTTGTGGGGCTTCCACCCAGCAAATGTATCTAAGGCTTGTTTTTTATAGACCTCCCATCCCGCCACATTCAGCCTCAGAGTGAAAGTTAATTGCTCGTCCCACCGACTAGATTGTAACAGCGGTGTTTGGCAGGCGACAGGAGATGTAATCTGCAAAGTCCCTTGATTGAGTTTGTGGGGTCCAGTGAATTGGCAATAGAGATTCACGAGGTTCGGTAGCCGAGACAGAGGCTTGTTCCCTTTCTCCACAACAGGTAGAATTGATGGCATACTTTAATGTCAAGTATCTGTGGTGAGCACTACATTCGGATATAACTAGAGGAGGGAATTTTTTTTATCTAGATGGGAAATGTCATTCAGGCTCAGTGGCACTTCCAGCTTGAGAAAACAAACACCACAAATTCATTGGATTAGCCTAGCGACTGCACTTCAAAAAACAGTTTGCAAATACAGTAGATATGTGAGTTTCAAAGGCTTCTATCCAAGCAAAATAATGTGTAAATGATACATTACATGGAAGTAGCAATGTAATTATCACAGTCATAAGCTAGCATCACACTGTTACTTGGGTCAGCATAGAAGTGTGTAACTGCCTAAGGCAAAGGGCCTGAAAGATGATGCATAAGAATTTGGATGTAATAAGCACTATGTAAAACACTTTCAACTGAACGATTTCCAGACGGTGTGGCTATTTCGGATGATGGGGCTTCCCACTGGCTTATTAACATGGCTCAAAGGAAGGCCGTTAGGGTCCAAAGTGGACAGTGTTAGTCGCCCCTCCATCATCAACTCTTTCAATCCTCTGCCAACCCTCAGCACACTCCCACGCCGCTCGACACCACTGAAATCTCCATTCAACCCCTAAGTGCATGGGGTCTTGCCCCTCTTATCTCGGTAACATGGCACAAAGAAAGGCACCACAGCCTTTACGAAAGGTCCCCTGTGGGTATTGTAACCGCTGAATGTAACTATTAATCAGCACCCTCCACACTTTTGTCATCCTCTGCCAACCCTCATGGCCCAGTCACCCTCTCACAACCAAAGCTTCCAGCCAACCCCAAGTGTACCATTGCTGCTCTGAGTTCTGTTCTAATAGCCCAAAGAGGCTTTAGATCTATCTACCAGTACCTACCAGTTATCTACCAGTAGGGGCCTACCTACAAACTGTATATCTGTGTATGGGTCAGGGACGTTTCAGCAGCAGCTCATGTCAGGTCGGTGAAAAGACAGCCAGTGCCACTATTGTATGGATTTGTTTTTGCTTGTTTGGTTTTATCTAAGAAGCATATTCATTGCCACATACAGTATCACCCACCAAGTACGTTACTCCACCTGACGTCTGAGCCCCAAAAAAGTCTTTCACCCATATGTAGCTGGCAGTGGGAGTAGAGAAGAGTGGAAGCGATTGGAGAATATGGCCCTTTAGTGCACGGTGCTGTGCTGCCTCGGCTCTCTAGCAGAAAGGAAGGCAGTGATGCCATTAAGGTCCCCAGTGGGCATTGTATTCACAGCATTAGTCGTCCCTCCATCACCCGACTTTCAGCCCTCTGTCAACCCTCACCAGACCTCTACTCTACCCGTGACGGGCTTTTTCTGAACGGGGAAATAGGGGCGCTCCACCCTCATACCTCCGTGGGTGCACCTTCATACTTCTTTTTTTTTGTTAAAATGTAAATTACTTTTTTGAGTGCCCCTAGTAAATTCCCCCCTTCAAAGCCCCGCAACCAGCCATGATGCTCCCTCATGCCAAAAATTCATAGAAAATGCCCTGCCGTCCATAACAAACCCTGCATCCAACCCCCATAGTGCATGCAGCCTCTGTTTCCTGGCTCTCTACCATGGCACAAATGGAGGCACTGCTGCCATGGCACCGCTACCACCCCTTTACCACCCCAGTCTCCATCCAACCCGTAATGACCCCTTATTCCCCCCATTAAACTGCTCTGCTCCCAAAGCCACTTAGTCTCACTCTAGTAGGAGAGCTCCAGTCTCTCCACTCACACTGCCTGGCATGTGGCTTGCTGAGCTCTGGTTGGATCGCATTACTGTATAGTGTGCAGATGTTGTGTTTTCTCACGCCTCTTGATTTAGTTCCCTGTTTTCGTCTTCAATTTCGCCTTGCCTTTCATGCATTCTTTAAGACCCACTAGTTAATTGTAATTGTAAATTTGAGAAGTCTCTCTCTTTCACCTCCTCTCTCTCTCTCTCTCTCTCTCTCTCTCTCTCTCTCTCTCTCTCTCTCTCTCTCTCTCTCTCTCTCTCTCTCTCTCTCTCTCTCTCTCTCTCTCTCTCTCTCTCTCTCCCTGTATGTAATCCCTAGACAGACTTACAATGGTGCAGATATTTTACTTCTTATTTCCATATTTTATACCTTAATAAATTGAATGGCCAAATTCATGTTGCTTTTGCGAGGTAAAGATTTACTGTGAGTATTGACGACATGGGCAGCGCAAGCTTGAAACAAACCCACTTTTCTGCTAATGCGGATGCAACATTCCTTTCTCATGTTTCAATTCATTTCAATTGATCATGTTCAAACAATAGGGCCTGGCTGTGATTGTAGCTTTCCAATTTCAATGGAACTGTCATGACAAACAAACATTTCCACCACCAAAGCTGTTTCCTTTGGTGGTGGCCATTAATGGGCCAACACAACAGTATTGAATATGAAAGTGCAAAAGCAGTCTCTTATGGGTAGCCTCACAGCATGTGGTGTTTCATCTACTTTGAAGGGCTTGTTGTTTACTATAGACTTGAAGGATAAAAGCTTCTATACATTCACAAAAACACCACCACTGGACTCCAATGCCTGCTGTTCAGACTAACATGTAGGTGGCAAGTCCAGTTTTCCCTGCTGAGAGAAATGGCAGTCTATTTTATCAGACACACTCCGCCACAGCACACACAGTATATAGTCTACTGACTTGTTTTTTCCTGCCCTGAGGAGGTTAAAATGCTTTCCTGTGGGAGAATACTGGTGATTTAGCTTGACAGCATATGTGTTTTCCCCTTTGATGTCCATCGACTACTGTACAGCAGCAGTCTTTCACCTTGTTTTGTTAACATTCAGTTCGATTATTGTACTTTTTGTGTGTGTTCATAATGCACATTTAACTGTCATATTCTTTTTAATACCTGGTATGCAGCGTGTCACACACTGCTTTGGGGGATTGATTTCATCAGCGTAATGCAAATCATTTTGACATCATTAAAGGGTGAATCAACCCTATAAGAAGGTTACTTAATGAACGATGACATCACTTGGTAAAATGGTATTCAGTTGTTTGTTTAAAGATATACTGCTCTTAGATATGACAAATTACAAATGTGTGATGGGAAAATGCAAATATACAAATAAATGAATAGTTTGAAATTACATCACAGTTATCTGTGTGTAACATGTTCTTCTAAACTAATCTAACCAAATAAACCAGATGTGTTCAATTAACACCCATGTGCATTTTTTTTGGCTGACAACGACTGTCAAAGCTCTCCGAGCTGCTGAAACTAGCCCCTTCAAAACTGGAACCACATCTAAACAACTCCATCTGGCCCATTTAGATATCTAACCAATAAATCCATTTGGAGTCCAGATTAAGGGATTTGGTGGGATATCACCAAGTGTAATTAAATAGATACAGAATCGATATGAAGTCTTATGCTCCACAGAGCCAAATCGATTCCATTTTACCACATATCCCACTTATAGATTAGATAGATGTTTTTGGTGTGGTGGGTAAGTGTTCTGTGTCCACCTCTTTCAACGGATGTACTCTGCAGTCGATTTGTTTCAGGCTTCAAGTGTGTAAAGATGAGATTAATAGTGCATCCACGTGCCATGGTAAAGATGATGCTTTCGACTTTAAAAGCAGAAATTAAAAGGGTGTGTAGCCTCTTATTGCAGATGGGGTTGCCGGCGGGCCTATTCACTATTTGCTGAAAATGCTCAACTTAATCATAATAAGATTGCTATGACAGTCCTGAGAGCCTTAAGTAACAAATTAAGACAGCCATTACAATTTTGGTTCAGTAAGGTTATAACATAGGCTCTGCACTAAGAGGTTAAGTTATTACAACGGAGCCAAAGTTTATCATGGCAATGTTGTTACTGTGCATGTTGATGAAACTGGCAAACACACGTCTAGCCATTTTTTGGTTCATATTTGGTGGGCTTGTGCCTTTTAGCTTTCATGTTTTACCTTGCCATTTGTTTTCGAGAGAAATAAACTTCAATTTCTCTCTGCCATGTTGACAAAGTCAAAGCTTATAACTCCATCTGAACAACTTGTGTTTCAATTTATTCTACGAGCATGGGTGCCTCGAGGGGGGAAAGGTGTTACATATTCTAAGGGCCCGACAGCACTGACAGGGCCCCTGGAAGGATGCTGTTAACATAATTTGTCATTTGGGGGGCCCAAAATTTGAATCTTTCTTGGGACCCAACATTTTCAGCGGCGCCCCTGTCTATGAGTTGTCCAGTGGAAAATACCACATGGTGGGGTGTACATGTCTGCTTTTCATATCAGCGTCTGGCATTTACCATACTGTGAGTGTATGGTGAAGTGGGGAATGTTTATGAGAGCTACAAAAACATACTGAAGGCCTCCACTGACCACTGGAAGCAGCACATGTAAATAATGAATTGGCTTTAGCTCAGTAGCTGGTAAAACAACTAAATAGGTTATTGACTGGATGGAAAAAAAACAACAAATGTACCCTTTCACAATCACTGTGGTTGTTTGTAATACTTAAAGCAGGAAAGTCATTACGGATAATTTGTTTGTACATGGTTAATGTAGCTATTTTCCTACTACTGCATCATTTATGTTTAAAAGATAGCATAAGACTTATGTCATGTGAAATACCATGTCTCCTGTTTTTTTAAGTAATGTTTTTCTTTGATTACCTTGAAACACTCAGTGGTCAATCTCACCAAGACAATTGATAGATGAGTTTAGGGGTTTTCACCAGAAAGCAATTACGATGGGGAAAAAAACACACACACAAGAGGCCTCCAAGTCAATATACCTGATTGGAAAGCTCTGGTCGTAACTAGTTCTCGGGCAACTAAGGAGTATGTCTGATCCATTTAAGTCACATGTTTACTAGAGATTCAGCACAACGCTTTTAGGGACAGCAAGGAGAGGAATAATTAATCATTGTGGTGATCACTAACTTGCTAACTTGTCTGTGGTTGACCATAGGTAGTGGGAATAGTGTCCAAACGTGTTTTCTAAATACGGAACTTTTAGAATATTGAGAGAGAGAGAGAGAGAGAGAGAGAGAAAAGTAAAAACACTTTCAAAAAGTTATATTTTTGAAACGTGAACATAACCTGACTCTCGCCACATGAATGGGTTCCACCTTGCTCCATAAATTGCCATGTGGGAATTAAGTCACAAGCGTAGGTCTTTGAATGCATGATTTCATTTTAAAAAATCATTGCACGTGATTGGGGAAATACTTGTCGGACATTTTTAATGAGTTGATACTCTAACTTCTCACAGATTTTAAAATACAGTTAAAATTACAGAATCAAAACTAATGAGTGAGTTGTCCATGAGAGCTGCCATTGTTACTGAAACAACGGTTGCGTTTAACTTATTGCTGCCTTCTCCGCTATATTTAAATTTTGACTACGCCACATCTCTGAAAATCCAGCGATCCTAATTGGTTCTACTGCATTTTGATTTGGGATCAGGAGAATACAAAAGTCATATCACGTATGAGCTCACACAGCAAAGCGGAAATACACAAGGGTTTCTCGAGAGTCGGGCTCACTTGAACATACTGGTTTGTACATCCATTCACCATGGTACTGCACTAACACTTCCCACTCCCACGCACGTGGAAGGCTACTGTAGAGCAGTGACGTGCGGTCAACTTTATGGCTGGTGAGGCACTGACTTTTCCAATATCAGATTTTCAAATATATAATACTACAGCTACAGAATAAGTACATTTTAGAAAATTTACCAAATAGGCCTACCGATTAGTTTCATATGTCATAGCTTTCTTAACATAAGGTAAGCTTAGGCCTACATAATAAAACATGCTGCATTTCCGTAGAGAACATGCTATTAGATCTCTCACTCACACTCTCTCTCTCACACACACACACACACACACACACACACACACACACACACACACACACACACACACACACACACACACACACACACACACATACACACACACACACACACACACAGGATTCAAACAGTGGTCTCACATAAACCACACAGCACCAATGTGGAGGACAAACAGGAGCATCACGGCAGAGAGAGCAGGAGAGCAGAGCAGAGCAGAGGAGAGGAGAGGAGAGGAGAGGAGGGGAGGGGAGAGGAGAGGAGAGGAGAGGAGGAGAGGAGAGATGAGGAGAGGAGAGGAGAGGAGAGGAGAGGAGGAGAGGAGATGGGGGGGAGGAGAGGAGAGGAGAAGAGAGAAGAGGAGAGGAGATGGGAGAGGAGAGGAGTGGAGAGGAGAGAAGAGAGGAGAGGGGGGAGATGAAAGGAGAGGAGAGGAGAGACGAGGAGAGGAGAGCAAAGGAGAGGGGAGAGGAGAGGAGAGGAGGAGGGGAGGGGAGGGGAGGGGAGAGTAGTGGAGAGCGTAAGCTCCTTCACAGCCCACTGCTCTCACACACACACAGGATTCAAACCAGTGTTAATTTCGTCAACCACGACGATGACGAAAATATTTCGTCAACGCCCCTTTTTCTCTTGACGATGACGAGACGATGACGCACTAAAAATTGTCTCCAGCAAATAAAAATATGACGAAAATAAAAATATATTTTCGTCAAGGAGACTAAGACGAGACGAAATTTACAAGCCATGGACGAATGGACATCAAAAAAATATAATTATTTAAAATTAATTTGTAATTTGTAATTGTAATATAGGTGTAAGTGTCTTGAACTTCATAGGTGATTGCACGCTCACGCTGTTGCCTCACTTGTCTCTGCTGGCAGCCAGTGCATGGCGCGGCTCAGTCAGTAGTTATGTAGCCTAGTACCGTAGTTCAGTGAGTCCATTTAAGTTGAGTTTAGGTCCTAAAACATTCCCAGAGAAAGAGAAAAATAGCCGACGTTGAGGGAAGTGTTAATTGTGAAACATGTTCAACAACCCTCTTGTCCATGACGAAGACATGTGTTTCTGCAGTAATCACAGTCGCGCCAATCCTCCTCTGATACTGTCATGTTAAACCTCCTCGAGCTTCCACTATTCTCCTTTTCACTTTGGCTGTCTTAGCCCGGCGTTCATTGTCTGTTCTTTTTTGGTAATGTTTGCTATATTTGTTGTTTAACCATATGAGTAGGCAGTTCGCAAGCAAATCATGAAGGTCGGATTTGGAAATTTATTTAAATCAGTCACCGCGGGAGCGCGCGCCAGCAGGGGGAAAATTGGCTTGTCTAAACAGAGGCACGGCTTCTGCAGTTTTGAAAAGAATCAACGGATGGGCGATCGCTAAGGAGTTTTAAACTGTTGAGATTTGAAACGTGTTCTCGTCGAGAGCAACGTTAAAAGACCCAAGGAAGTCGACAGCATTTCCATGCGTCTGCAGCGTCTTCCTAAGTTCCAAAAACTCTTTTCAGGGTCATGCTTGTCGAGCCTCGACACCCCCGACAAACAAAACAGCACTAGTGTTTAAATATTTGTATGTACATGTCCTTTCTATCGTCCAGTCTGCATACCCCTGCCTAACTATTTTTCCTGGGACTTTTGCAGGGCATACAAAGTGTGCTCGCGCAATCTATTTAAGCCTATTCCACGCATGCCGCACCAGTCATTATCGTTCTCTGCTCGCATTGCCAATTGAAAACAAAAATCGCTAACTTGCATTGTCTAACATCAGCAATAGTTTATCTGATTCGTGGTCATCGGGAAGCCACTATCAGGGAGACTTCTTGAACTTCATGGATACATGGGGTGTTTTATTGTTTATTTTATGATTTTTATTTTTTAATCTTTTTGAGGACACAAAAACACAACAATTTTTCTCTTTATAGGCTTCAAACCTATAATAAGAAGTAATAAACTAATCTTGAATCTTGAATCTTGAATCTTGAATGTCTGGTCTTCCCACTGCCGGCAATCTGCAGGCTTTAAGTCACGCGGTCAGGTGAAGAAGAGCATGTAGCTTCCTCCGTGATCAAACTCAAAATCAAATAATATGCAGCAGCTTCTAATGCACGAGAGAGAGAGAGAGAGAGAGAGAGAGAGAGAGAGAGAGAGAGAGAGAGAGAGAGAGAGAGAGAGAGAGAGAGAGAGAGAGAGAGAGAGAGAGAGAGAGAGAGAAGCCTGCACCTGGAAGTGTGTGTGTGTGTGTGATGCTCTTTTGCTCTAGTTCTATGATGTTGAAATGACTGATTTGGGTTTTGGTGGAAAATTACCAAGTAACACAATAGCCACTGTAGGTTATTTATTGTACACCACAATATTGACTAAAATGACTAAAAATTGAAATATTGACTAAAATGACTAAAAATTGAAATGTTGACTAAAATGACTAAAATTTGACTATGACTAAAATTGATTTTCGTCATTTTGACTAAGACTAAGACTAAATTGGGAAGGCAATGACTAAAATATGACTAAGACTAAAATTGATTTTCGTCATTGTGACTAAGACTAAGACTAAATAAAAAAAAGCTGACGAAATTAACACTTATTCAAACAGTGGTCTCACGTAAACCACACAGCACCAATGTTGACAAGCAGGAGCATCACGGCGGATGCTCAATGAAAGACACACACAAAGGATTCAAAACATGGTGTCATATAGACCGCTGAGCACCACGGCGAACAAACCGGTGTGATAGCTTTTGTGATACGCACCAGATTCTCGTGCAAATGTAGGCCTACATGTACTTGTACGAGGCTACGGCAAGCAATGTGGGACAAAGGTGTGGCAGGAAGCGAATGTCAACATAAACAGAGATTACACAAGCTTCGATATGGTCACCAAATATTTTGGGACTGTCATTTATGTTATGCCTACACTTTGGAATTAGATGAGAGTCTTGTACTTAAACAGGTATATTTGACTTACCTCAACGGTACCCTGTACTCAACTTTACAAACAGTTACAGGGCACATTAGAATCCGGTGCATATCACAAAAGCTACCACACCGGACAGAATCACGGCGGATTCTCTCTCTCCCCACGGGTCTCACAAACACAGGCTTCACACACATAGGAAACACTGGTCTTACCTTAACTGGTACATCAGGTCCATGCGCCGCTCTTTCATGGTTCTCATTCACGTTGGCGTTGTGCATGCTAACTACTTTAGCCGGTGCTGTTCATCCAAAGCCACATCTATTCGAGACGCCCCAAACGTCTCCAAAGCAATTTGGCATTGAATATGAGTAGCCGCGAGGATTTGTGTTTCGTGAGACTCCTTAGTAAATTGTTAAGTCGTAAAATCCCATGCGAATGGTCTTCCACACATTCTCGCCAAACAAGACACAGGGGAAACAAAAAATCTTTTCTGTTGTACCACTCACTTTGAAATGATCGGGTAGTTCTAATTTTCTGACCGGTCACCTGCAGTAGCAAACCCTTCAGCTCTGTCGGTCCTCCATTCTTTATCACATATTTTCCCCTTGGAAATCCAACTTTGAGAATGCTCTTAGTTTCGTTATGAAATCCACTTGTAGCAGTCAAAGTGAACAAGCTAGCCAACAACACCGACTGACTGTATTGTGAACTTCAGATTCACCATGACGTAACTGGCCAGCAAGACTCTCAACGCCAGAAGGAGTCTGCGGCCAGGCTACTGCTCGCCTCACTACTGTATCTTTCAGTGGGCGTTATGCCAAAGCGTTCAGAGTAAAGAAATGATAATCACCCGTAGAAAATAGTAGAACATTATCAGGAATTGAGGGCACACCATACATACTTCTATTAAGTGTATAAAAACGTTTAATACAATATTACCAGGTTGCATTTACAGATCGAGCAAAATGGCGCATGCGCACAAGCTTGTTAACGAGGGATTGCGCAATCCGGGGTGAGGCCAGTTCAGAGTTGCCTCAAATTCAGCGTATTCGGAGCAATTTGACATGAAATGGGCAAATATTACGATTTTGGCCACGGAAATGATTGAAAATGAGTGAAACTGTTTAAATACTGCTCAAATGGTAGTTATGGTGCAGATGCTCGAAAACAATAGCTGTTATTGTTACTATTATTCACATTTACTGCAGCTCATCATTCTCAGGTGTGGCTGGTGAGGCCGTGCCTCCCCTGCCGTATTGGAGTGCACGTGCCTGCTGTAGAGCAATTTCAAATATAGTGCACTTTCATAGGAAAGATGAAACTCTCCTCTGCTTCCAGCATGAAATGTAGCACATTTGAGAGGGTTAACAGTTTGGTGTGTGCTTGGCACCACAACCACTCACACTGCAGTGGTGTTATGTTAATGTAAAATAAGTGGAAAATCAACTGATATACTTTGCTGAATTCAGCCATAGGGCCATGACTTTGACTTAGAAACGACAATCAGCAATGAAAGTACCATACTGAAGAGAGAACAATCTATAACATGAAATATCTCATAGGGCTATAATACTATGTGATGCTCCACAATATGATTATTGGGTCCTCAAGAGCGCCGGAATGACCATGATAATACTGAGTAGCCATTCCGACCTTTGGAATCATCAAGCCTTCCTTCCAACTGCCGGATACCCTGAGGCAATTTGTTCGGGTGGTTGTTCCCCTGAAAGGTTAATCAGCCTGTATAAGCAGGGAATACATTCTGTAACCTGTCAAGTCAGAGTGTAATGGGTCACACACCTATTCAAGCATATCCTGCTCTCAGAAATACAGCCCGTGGAGGTGATTATCTCAGCTAAAGTAGCATTCATTTACAATTGAGATCTACAACATGCCATACAGCAAAATGTACAGACCAAAGGTCTCTGAATATGTCATACATCCTACTGGTAGTATGGCAGAACTGTTCAGCTGAGCAACATCAACACTGCATGACTTGGTTTGGAGTCTTGTGTTATTCTTTATCATGTGATGGTGCTTTAGCCTGTTCTGCATTCTGGCCACGAAACTAGAAATGCTGAACTGGAACCACTCTAATATGCGCACCGTGTCACAATTGCCTGCCAGTATTCTCATGCAGAAAGTGAAAAGTGTACTTAACCCTCTCCACTGAATCATTCCAGCGGACAGAATAAAATTGTTCTTTTTATCTTCTAACAACAGTATCCTAGTCCATGGTCAACACTTTTTTTTATCTCCTACCATATGTAAAAGGGTCTGCTACACTTTTTGCCCCCTAGGTCCTATATGTCAAAAAAAAGGATTAGTCTCACTTGATCCGCACCATATGCAGAGAATGTTTGATACACTTGGTGACCCACACCATATGCAAAAGGAAGTTTGATACACTTGGTGACCCTCTCCATATGCAAAAGAAAATCTTACACACACACTTGGTGACCCTGGCCATATGCGCTGTACAGAGGCACAGTGACGTACCCTTACAATAGAAATTAGGTTTCAGCAGAATAGGCTTCCTCTCCTCCTCCGTCTCCTCCTCTTTCCCAAGATCAGACCCCCAGTGTCACATCAAGACACTCGCCCAAATTTGCATTTAGAAAGGACATTTCCACAGCTCAGAGAATGACATCTTCTCTCGACAACTCTTCACTGGAGGTCAAAAGTTTTTTTTGTCCTGGAGTCTCTTTTTTCCTTTCTCCCACCATGTCGTCAGGGTTAGGAAAGAATGGCACAATAGGATTTTTTCAAACATGGACAATGACATGGTGGATGAACAGTTACAGTTGGATATAATTTCCGGGCAATCTAACTCTTAAAGCTAATCACATTATATTACATACAATTACAATATAACGTGGGGGGGAGGAGTGAAAGAGGGCCAGAGTGCAGCCAGGAGATTGGGCCCTTATAGACAGGTCATCAGCTGGGAAAATTAGGCCTTTCGTCCTACCGCACTTTTCTCTGTGGATTACTGACCAGAAGCCCTATTGGAAGAAATTAAAACATGGGGCCACGTCAATTTTTGCTCATGCTGTGTTCCATTATTCACCCTCTGTACTGTGTACCTTGTTTGAGTGCAGTGAAGTACCCTTTCCACCCTCCGCAATTCACGAGGCGAGTACATTTCGATTCCCGTTCTGTCTGATACACTTAACGGAAATGACGGTTGGTCGCGTGACATCCGAGTTTACCAACCGCCAATATGCAATTCAACACGGAAGGCACTGTTCCTTATGCTAACACTTTTTTAAGTTACCCCTGCCTCTAATACACATGGCGATTGTCTTTGGAATCAAAACTATGCTGTTATCACGGAGATTCAACCGTTTGACAGATCTGGCACTCAACTACGTCACAAACATGGCGGCCGTTGAGTGCGAAAAGTGTACAGTAACACCACACTTCGAAAAATGGCCGTTTTGGGGGCGTTATCCGGGTAATTTACAGTACACTTTACCGTCGCGATTAGAAATGGAACACCCTGCGTACCCAAACACAGTGCGGAAAGGGCGGTAAGTACGGGTAATGGAACACAGCAACAGAATTCAATATGGCCGCTTTTTTCCAAAATGACTTGTTTTCATGCATTATTACATTGTACTATAAGGTGATATTCATGAATGATTAACATATTTCAGCACTATTCTGTCCTATTTCCTTACATACATGTTTACAAAGGTTGACTAAACTAAAACAAATGAAAATAAAGTTGGCCACCTTGCAATATCCAAAGGAAAGTGCTGAAAATAATGATTGAAATGCACATACAGAGTCTATGGCGGGGAAAATTAGGCATATTGTCCTGTCAGGGTTTTCACAGTGGATTACAGACCAGAAGGCCTATTGAAAAAGAACTTGGGGCCATCTATGTCCTCCAAAATTCAAAATGTTCTCTGTTTTTCAGAATGGCAGACTTTCACACATTTTTCTCAATACTGTAAGGCCATAATTATCAATAAAGATGACATATTTTTCAGTTAAATTGTCCTATCTCCTTACAGACGTGAGTATAAAGGTTGTCTAGAAAAAGGCATGAATATATATATATCTTGCCACTTTGAAATATCCAAAGGAATGTTGTCAAATGATTGAATTTCACAAACACCGTGGACTGCTGGAAAAAGGCATATTGTCCTGCCAAACTGTGTGTGTGTGTGTGTGTGTGTGTGTGTGTGTGTGTGTGTGTGTGTGTGTGTGTGTGTGTGTGTGTGTGTGTGTGTGTGTGTGTGTGTGTGTGTGTGCGGGAGAATGAGTCAGGTGGGGTGAGCGTGGGGGGCAGAATAGTGGGGGGTGAGTGAGGGGTGGGGGGGCAGAGTAGCATGGGGGGATGAGTGAGGGGGTTGGGGGGCAGAATAGTGTGTGGGGGGGAGATGAGTGAGGGGGTGGGCGAGGCAGAATAATGTGTGGGGGAAAGACACTGTAGAGCAGGGGAAAGATGAGCGGGGGATACGCGCAGACACACACACGCACACTCATCCTTGCTTTATGCAAAATAATGTAGGCCTGAAAAACTTTTGGTCAGTAATCTAATGTGAAAGGTTTGGCAGGTCAATAGCCTTTTTTCAGCAGTCAACTGTGTATGTGTAATTCAATCATTTTCTGACAACAATCCTTAGGATATTTGAAAGGGGCAAGATATATATTTAAGTTACATCATTCTGTTGCCAACCTTTGTACTCACGTCTGTAGATTGGAGATAGGACAGAATTTCACTGAAAATAGGTTGCCTTTATTGATAATTATGGTCTTAAGGGCCGTACATACACATCGCTGCTATTTACTAGCTTCACGCTTGCTCGCCTACTCGCTACTCTATCATGGAACGTTCGCTGAAAGTTCCCACGGCTTTAACTGCCAATGGACAGGCGAGAAGTACAGAACTCTGCTTTCCAATTCGTTACTCGCTTACTCGCCTCGCTCGAAGATAAAATATTTTCAACTCGGGATCCGCCCACATCGCATCGCTTGTACAGTACTCGCCTGCTAGTCTTGCTGGAACACATTGACATTCTATTGAGTTCATTCGCTGAGCGAGTAACTAGCAGCGACGTGTGTGTACGGTCCTTTACAGTATTGAGAAAAATGTATGAAAGTCTGCCATTCTGAAAAACAGAGAACTTTTTTGAATTTTGGAGCACATTTGAGATGGCAACCAGCTGGAGAATCTTTTTCAGTAAGCCTTCTGGTCTGTAATCCACTGTGGAAACCCTGACAGGACAATAGGCCTAATTTTCCCCGCCATAGACTCTGTATGTGCATTTTCAATCATTATTTTCAGCACTTTCCTTTGGATATTGCAAGGTGGCCAACTTTATTTTCATTTGTTTTAGTTTAGTCAACCTTTGTAAACATGTATGTAAGGAAATAGGACAGAATAGTGCTGAAAGATGTTAATCGTTCATGAATATCACCTTATAGTACAATGTAATAATGCATGAAAACAAGTCATTTTGGAAAATGGCGGCCATATTGAATTCTGAGCAAAAATTGACGTGGCCCCATGTTTTAATTTCTTCCAATAGGGCTTCTGGTCAGTAATCCACAGAGAAAAGTGCGGTAGGACGAAAGGCCTAATTTTCCCAGCTGATGACCTGTCTATTACCAACAGCAGAAGAGGGTAATGGCCACGCTTTATAATTGTGGAAATCTACAATGAGATGAAGCAATTTCAGCTAATTTCAAGTGACTCATTAATGCTAATGTCAGATGAGCCACTCGATGGGTTGAACATCTAGCCTGATCTAATCCAATATCTGCTGCTCTGTCTGTGCATCTACCAATGTGTGTTTAGTTGTCCTATTTTGTCTGCGTATTTGTCAATTAGCAATGGTCTGTCTGCCACCCCACCCACCCTCATTGCTTTCCTCACCACCATTTTCAGGTTCCATCACCCCTGTCGTCTTGCAAACAATGACAGTGTGTATAATTAGTGTATGAGTAAGGACAAAAACATTTTTCTCTCTATTCTCACACACCTTCACTCACTCAATATATTTTTTTCATGTTTTTGATTGAAACATCTCGGACAATTGGCGTCTTCTTGGAAGTCTCCAGAGTTGGTAAATACCTGTATAGGAATCGGTATGTCTAAAGCACTTTGAGTCAGCTGTTTAGTTGTGATATACTATATAGGGATTGATTGATTGATTGATTGATTGATTGATTGATTGATTGATTGATTGACCGCTTCCTTTCTGCTCAGATAATAGATACATACCATGAACACTAGTGGGATCAGATCTCAAATAGGCCTATAAAGTCCACATTGGTGTGTGGTTATAAACTGTACATGCCCAAAGTTATGTGTACTTGTATTGTACTCTTTGATGCAGAACAGTCATCACAGCATTACTGCGCTCAAAGATTTATTTCTTATCATTTGGCCCATGACAAAAAATGAGAGCTGTTTGTGGTTGCGTGGCGAATGAAAAAGCACACCTTCTGGATTTTTCAGCCAGAGAGATAGCATAAGATCTTGAAGGCAATCTTGTGTCTCTGAGATTGTATCTGTTTCATGATTCTATCGGGTGTACCTTTGAAAATTCCTGTAGTTATGCAGTACTGCATAATACTGCATATGCAATACTGCATCTCCTGTCCTCCTTCATCACAACTCTATACTGTATACGCATGCATCCACACACACACGTGCGCACACACAAACACACACACATAGACGCGCACAGTGTCCACACACACACGCCATCATCTCGTCCACATCCCCACAGCGGGTCTAATTAGTGCTGAGTTTCTGTCCTGGTCTGATATGAGCTGTCACTCTTGGCCTGCTATGACAAAACTGACAAACACATGGAGCACATCCACAAAGTCTGATTGGTCTTGTATTACATACTGACTGTCCATCAAAATCAGAAATATGTTTCTAAGAGAAATAAAAACCAATTACTTAAATAATTCAGAAACCGATTTACATGTATTTCCAAGAGGGTTTTTTTTTTGCGACAGTGTAGCACATGCTTCCATATTCAAGAAAATCCTCTTAGTCACTTTAATATTAGTATACCACACAGCAACATAGACAATAATAAAAAAGCAATATGGTAGGTTACAGCTCGTGGTTCCCATCATCAGTATTTTTCTTCTTCCCTTTGTCATTTTACTGCCCCTGCAGGCAACATCCCCCCTGCACAACACAGTAAACACAACAGTCTGCACCTGCCATGTCATTTACATGGAACATACATAATAAATCCCTTTGTCTTTGAAATACAGACGCATTAGGTTACAGCTCGGGCACCCATCTTCAGGATTTTTCTACTTTGCTTTTTCATTTTGTTGCCCTGCAGGCTCACCTGGGCAGTCCACCAAACACAACAATCCCGCCTGTCATGTCATTTACATGTCATCATGTGAGGGTATTTCCTATAGGAATTAGCATATAAATAAGCTGTGATCTCATCCAGTCTGTTTAACAACAAAGGTGGTGCTAACACTATTACAATGCAACGGTTATTTCAACCCTTGCTGGGGGAATTCATGGCACTATGCACGTACTCCCCCTCTATGCATATACAGTAGTATTAATATTCAAGACATAATAATATTCACCTCCATCCTGACCCTCCTCACAGACCACCTTATCAATTTATCTTTGCAATTTGAAAAAGAGTGTAGGAACGAGAAAGAAGTTAAATAAATTTGGGTCCCAGGGTAAGTAAGGGGCCTTTTACTGTAAACTAATTTCTGTGATTTTTTGATTAGAGGCCTGTTTGTTACAAGAGTTCCTGGAAAAGATTTATGAACTAAGTGACTGTAAAAAGAACCTTGTTCTGTAATTACATTATTTTATATATTACTGTACGAAGCATGACTCTAACCTGACAACAATGGTGTGTGTGAGTGTGTGTGTGTGTGTGTGTGTGTGTGTGTGTGTGTGTGTGTGTGTGTGTGTGTGTGTGTGTGTGTGTGTGTGTGTGTGTGTGTGTGTGCGTGCGTGTGTGTGTATGTGTACGTGTACGTGTGCGTGTACGTGTGCGTGTGCGTGTGTGTGTGTATTGTCTTCATTGAGGATGACAGTGAAGCAAGCTTTCATACCTGCATTGCTACCAATACTTGATTGCAGCAGTCTGTGCATGCAAGTGTTCCAGTCAACAAGTCCGTTAAAAATCCTATTCTAATCTACTCATGACGTTCCTGCGCAGCCCATTTAGGGTCAGCCGAAAGCTTTGATATGGAGATGGAGATGGAGAGGAGAGTGTCCACCGCCCAGAGATGAGACAGGGGCATCAAAGGCTTCCCCATCAGCAGACTCCACATACAGTAAGAGCCAGTAATACTGAGACTAATGTGGAGAGATAATGTAGCATCATTATGCCGGCCACAGTCGGCTGGGCCAAAGTCACCCTTGGTTTGACTCAGTGCTGTTGGTGGAGGTGAAAAGCGGGCAGAACAGCACAGGCCAGCTCATTAAAGTCACTTCTGTGTGAAAATGAAAACGGTTGATCATGAACTCTGTCACACTTGAGTTGCAGGAGGAGAGTGCAGAGTGCTTAAAGCTATAGTGGACATTTTTATGGTCACCTGAATGTGCAAAATAAAATACATCTACACTGCTCTATTCTCATCCCTCTACCTGCACACACACTTAATTACCCGTATGACTGTGTAGGTCAGGCTGCCCCCAAGAAAAAGCTATTGATTCTACAGTGGTTATCCCATGGAGGCTCTGAGATCAAAACAGCCAACTACCCTTTAAGCAAAAGCTTTGTCTCTATTGGCTTTTACAAAGAGGCATGTGCTAGATAGGACTCTTCTTGAAATACAGAGACTACCCATACAACAATAATCAGGTTCAGCTACAGCTTTTGATGATTGAGTGAGGCAACCCACAGATGAGCCTGACAGAATATCTGGTGAGCCTTGAGGTCACGTCAACATGGTGCAATCTGACCGGTAAGTTAAAATATTTAACAGTAACATTTAATCATTTAAAATCAGAAAGAGAATGTTTAATAAGTGGAGGGAAGTCCCAGCTTTACAAATGAAGTCTAAGTCCTGTCAGAAATTGATTCTACCTGTGGTATGAATTACTAGAACACCTGTGCATCTTCCATTCATTTTCATGGCTTCCAACTGAAGTACAGGAGGCAACACGAAGCACACAATGCCATGCCGGGAATGAGCATAGGGCCTCCTTACAGGCATCAAAATGGACCTTTTGAATTCATTCTCGTCCACACAGCCATACAGCCCATTGTTGTGGCTTGTCATTCAGTGCATTGAAATCAATGTCTTCAGCACAATGTCTGCAGCTGTGCAGCTGTTCAGATTTAGAAGTCATGTTAATCTGGTAAAGGCTTCTACCATGAAAACTTCAATATGTGCATCCAACTTCAATGTGTGCATGCAAGAGGTAGCTTTTGTCCAAAAGGCACGCAAGTGCTAGAAATGTCAAAGGCCTCAATCACTACATGCTAGAAGTGAGAGAAACAATGCAAGTTTCTAAATGTGGGTAGTGATGCGTAGCCTCGCTAATTGCTCAAGCTAATCCCCCTACTCCCATGGATCACCCATCAAAGTAGTGGATTTTTACTCATTTACTGTTCTTCCATTTGTTCAGAGTTGTTGATTATAAAAGAACCCATTTGGTTCAGTAGATGAATGGAAAAATAGGATACAGTTTCATGCCATAGTCTCACACGCTCTTAAGAGTCAGACTTCAATTATGTCTGTCCGAAATTAAAAAGATATAAAACAGTTGCTTACAGTAAGTGTAGCATATTGCACTGTGTTCAGAGGCATATCTTAATAGCAGCACTAAAATAATTGGCAATATATCCCTTAGCCTCTTATAAAGAGTAAATATGGGAGTGATTCTACGATTCGACTGCGCTTTTAAGTCCATGGATTTTATTTGCCAATTCCACTAACTATTAACTGCATCCATTAGCACACATTTATCTTTCATGTAATACATAAAGTGTAGACATGGCATTATTTCTCTCGGCAAGAATGAATATTTAATACTGGTTTTGGGCGTTTTCATGCCATCGTGTTTTCCAAATGTCAGATTCAGTCTTCATAACATGTAAAGAAACTTGTTTTGCCCAAGACGATTGGAAATGTTGATTCACAGTAATCATCACAATATGGCAAAACTGTCAGAAAGACCACTGTGCTTTCCATTATACATTCTTAGTAGAGAAAGTGCGCTCAACTCTGAAAAGTTTCTTACAAGGTCTTTGGGTGCGAGCAAACAGCAGAGTTCATGTATAGTAAAAAGCCACACTCCAGGATTAGTTTCTTGCAGTTTTAATACTGGGTTAGAATGGCAGACAGACAGACGTTTCAGCCTAAGCCTTCTTCAGCGTCTTTCTCTCTTTCAAAGAAACTGATCCGGAAGTGCGGCTTTTTTACTATACTTTCCATTATACATGAAATTTGCCATTTTGTGTGTGTCCACGAAAACTGTGTTAACCGTGTCACGGTCTGAAACCCCCTCCATAAATCACGTGATGTCATAACCCCTTTGGCAGGATATGGGAAGACTTTTTGGTAAGTTTTGAGCTCCATCCTTCCATAATTTAATACATTCTTTTTCATGTTCTCATAGCGGAAAAAATGCCTGTCAACTATGTTATCAACATATTCATAAGAATCTGAATTAGAAATCGCATGTAGAAAAACACAGATAAAGCATACAAATACATGAATTGATTAAGGTGTTTCGGTGGAACTTCTGAGGTCCTCAGTTAGCACAACACCATACAAATGGCTGAAATGTCAAGCCGTGTTACCGTCAATGGTGTTACGCATCAGCTATGACAGTTGAGGAGGAATATGTTTTTGCCAATTTATCTCCATATTGACAGACAAACAAACAAAATAATTTGTGTTCTAGGGAGATGGGTTTGTCTGCTCTGTTTTTTCTCCTAAAAAAGTGCAGACTTGTTCCCCTGCACTGTTGATCGTCTGTCAGTCTGTATCACAGTGAATCATAAAATCCTACTTATGAAGCCAAACAATCACATTTTCTATATCAGTTGCACAGATTAATGACAACATTATTGTTAAGGGACATAAGCACTTTCAAACGTATGTTGTTTCAACTCTGTAGTATTTTTATATATGTTTGAAATGACATAGTATTTGCCCATAACACTGTTGACAAAATAATCAAGCAAATGTTCGCTTTCATTAGAGTATTTATCAAATGATTCAAGATTAACCTTGGCAATTTGCTTGTTTGGAAACTTAAATATATACACTATGTAAACATCTACCTTAGTTTAGTTGAAAAAAATACTGATAAATGACATTTCGCTTTTGCAAAGCGCAGTCGAATCGTAGAATCACTCCTGGACTTTGAATGTTGTCTTCTGAATACAGGCACAGTTGCAAATCTGAAAGATGACCTTCATTAGTCAAATCCAACCGTAACTTCCCCTTGTTTCCCTTTACTTGTTATCCACCGTAACAAGGCACAGACTTCTGACAGCCCTCTCTGAAACATTTCCTGACAAGCTGTTGTGTGTGGCAGGACTCTGGCTGACAAGCATTATTAAAGTAAAGTAAAGCCTAATTAGCATTCTTTACATTGTCCTCTCTGTTGCTTAAAAACTTTTTTTCTCTCTGTAGTGTTTTGAAGGGCCCTGGGGGCTGAGGGTACAGTCAATTCTCTTCCAAACTTACAGTGGTGCCCATGTGACAGGGTGTGTTACCCACTTGCGAACTCTCTCTCTCTCTCTCTCTCTCTCTCTCTCTCTCTCTCTCTCTCTCTCTCTCTCTCTCTCTCTCTCTCTCTCTCTCTCTCTCTCTCTCTCTCTCTCCCTCTCTAGATGAAGTGCACAAGGGACTTACTGCCACTGTGCAGAGAATGTTTTTTTACCTTCATCTGTCCAAGTGTTGGAGGTATACAATGTGACTGTCTGTCCATCTGTCCATCCACCCACATGACGACCCACCCATCCATCCATGTGTGTGGTTGTATGCTTAGTATCCGTTGGCTCTATCATAGATTCTCCTGGAGAGAATTGTGATGTGTCCTTGGTGGTTTGTCTTTAGAGGAGCAGACAGCTCCTTCCCATACACTGTGTATGTCATCACAGCTGTTAACGGAACACAGAGCACCACTCACTCTCACTCAGCAAGTCAGTACAGGACACAAGCAAACAAAAACCTTTAACATAACGCGTTGCTGGTAGAGATAGCTGTACTAGTGCAGGTGCCTAGTGTAGCTTTCAATACACAGTAGCAGGAGTTGCTTGGGCTTGACGTGCCGGGACAGCTTGTATACGACCCCACGCCTGTCTGGCCTCACGTGGTATGAGGCTGTAATCCATTGCCGGGAAGACAAAAGGTAAAGGAAGAGGACTAACAAGCCAACTCCAAACACCACCCAAAATTGGGGGTTGGGCGTAGGGCCAGCTACCTCACACCATAAAAAATACTCAGCTACAGAAACATTGACGAACATCAAAAAATCCTCAAGCCTTGGGAAGGAATCCTCTTTAGCAAACAATGCTAAAGAGACTATGACGACGCACATACGTCCGAAGCGACTCCTTACCGCTAGGCAACGCACTACCATAGCGACATGGAATGTGAGGACCATGTATACTGGAGGGAAAGTAGCTGGCATAGCGGAGGAAATGAGAAGATATGGAATATCTCTCCTTGGTCTGGGAGAAACCAGGTGGCTCCAAACAGGAATGGTCAGTCTGGTGAGTGGAGAGACCATACTGTACTCGGGACATCTCGATGACAATGCACACACCGAGGGAGTGGCCTTCATGCTGTCCAAAGAAGCACAGAAGGCCCTCATAAGCTTGGAACCTATCAATTCACGCATCATTACAGCCAAATTCCAAACCACCCACAGAAAAATAAACCTCCAAGTGGTGCCGTGCTACGCCCCTACAAACGACAGTGATGAAGAAACCAAAGATCAGTTCTATAATCAACTCACTGGAAGGGCGCATGTGAAGAAGTAGTAGGGAGAAGGAAGACAGACCGCAAACCCTGGCTGTCCAGTGATGCAGAGAGCAAAGTGAGTGAAAAAAGAAAGAAAAAAGAGGCTGTAAATAGAAGCAAAACCAGAGCAACCAAGTCGGCAGCGCAGAAAGAGTATGCAGTAGCAAACAAGGAAGTGAAAGGAAGTGTTAAGAGAGACAAGAAGAAATTCATTGAGGACCTTGCACAACAGGCAGAAGAAGCAGCAAGAAAAAAACAATAAGAAGGATCTTTACCAAACTACCAAAAACTAACTGGAAAATACAGACACAGACAGGCAGGGCTTACTCCTCACATCCAAAGAAGAACAGATGAATAGATGGGCTGAACACTTCAGAGATCTGCTCAATAGGGAGCCTCTTCAACTGATTACAGATATACCTGCAGCCATAAACAGTTTGGAAATAAACTGTGACCCCCCTACCAAAGCAGAAATAAGGAAAAGCATCAAGGCCTGGAGAGAAAGGAAAGCAGAGGGTCCAGGTGGGATTCCAGCGGAAGCCCTGAAAACAGATATTGAAACATCCACCAACATGCTCCACCATCTCAGCAAAACCATCTGAGAACAAGAAAATGTCCCCTCTGACTGGAGAAATGGTCACATTGTAAACTAGAATGGGCACTCGGTAGAGCGCAAACCTTCGCCTTCACCTACGCCACTTCTGGCCATCTTCAAAGTGTGGGGCATAACATTCTCCAAATTTTGGTGTTAGTTTCATTTAAATCGGACCGGAATATCGTAATATTACAATTTTGGCCCAGTCTTGACCTCTTATTCAATTCAGCATGCACACGTTCTTCTGGCATATAGTGCTTGGCAAAGAAAAACTTTTGTGACCTTTTCGTGACCTTGACCTTGACCTTTGACCCAATCACTCCCAAAAAGTAATCGGTTGTTCCTTGGGTCATGACCAATCATCCCACTAAATGTCATAAAAATCGGCTCAATTTACGTTTTGACCTTTTCGTGACCTTGACCTTGACCTTTGACCCAATCACTCCCAAAAAATAATTGATTGTTCCTTGGGTCATGACCAATCATCCCACTAAATTTCATAAAAATCGGCTCAATTTACGTTTTTGACCTTTTCGTGACCTTGACCTGGACCTTTGACCTTTGACCCAATCACTCCCAAAAAGTAATCGATTGTTCCTTGGATCATGACCAATCATCCCACTAAATTTCATAAAAATGTGCTCAATGTACGTTTTTGACTTTTTTTCGTGACCTTGACCTTGACCTTTGACCTTTGACCCAATCACTCCCAAAAACTAATAAATTGTTCCTTGGGTCATGACCAATCATCCCACTAAATTTCACAAAAATCGGCTCAGTTCTGTCTGAGTTATACGAAATACAAACAAACATTTTGACCTTGACCTTTGACCTTTGACCCAATCACTCCCAAAAACTAATCGATTCTTCCTTGGGTCATGACCAATCATCCCACAAAATTTCATAAAAATCGGCTCAGTTTTGACTGAGTTAAACAAAGTACAAACAAACAAACAAACAGACAGACATATTGACAAATAAATACACGGCGGGCAAAACATAACCTTCTGGCGAAGGTAAAAATCCCAAAAAAGGAGATCTCCGGGAGTGCAAAAACTATCGGGGTATAATGCTCCTTTCAACACCAGGGAAGATTCTCAACCACATCATGCTCGACAGGCTCTAGAAGGCAGTCGACCAGAGGCTGAGGATCAACCAGGCTGGATTTAGGAGTAACCGATCCTGTGAAGACCAAATTGCCACCCTCAGGATTATTTTTGAACAGTCAATCGAGTGGAACTCTTCCATTTATATAAGTTTTATAGACTTTGAAAAGGCTTTTGATAGTGTGGATAGGGACAAGTTGTGGAAACTACTGGCTCATTATGGGATCCCAGACAAGATCACTAACATCATAAGCAGCACCTACAACGGGATGAGATGCCAAGTCCTTCACAAAGGCTGTACATCAAAGGCCTTTGAGATCCTGACTGGGGACAAGGTTGTTTGCTTTCACCCTTCCTTTTCCTGCTCTGCATAGACTGGATAATGAAGAAAACCACTCAAAATAGCCACACCGGCATACAGTGGGGCCTGACGAAACAACTTGAAGATCTGGACTTTGCAGATGACCTGGCCCTACTGTCCCACACTCATCACCAGATGCAAGAAAAATCAGCAAAATTAGAAGCAACTGCTGCACTGCTTGGACTAAAAATTAACTCATTAAAGACCAAAATCATGCGCATCAATAGCAAGAACACCATCCCCATAACCATGGACCATCAGGCATTAGAAGACGTAAACACCTTCACATACTGTACCTTGGCAGCATTATTTCAGTGGAAGGCGGCACAAAAGATGATGTACAAGCCTGGATTGGAAAGGCAATGGCATCCTACAACATGTTAGCCAATATCTGGAAGGCAAAAAACATCTCACTCAAAACGAAACATCTTCAATTCAAATGTGAAGACCACTTAACTGTATGGCTCAGAAACCTGGAAGATCACCACTACCATGACCAACAAACTACAAACATTCATGAACAGATCCCTCAGACGCCTACTGGGAATCTTCTGGCCCAACACCATCTCTAATGCCAACCTGTGGGATCTCACCAAACAAGACCCAATAGAATATCAAATAAGGAAGTGGAAGTGGATAGGTCACACACTCAGACGAAAAGAAGTAATAACCAACCAAGCATTGACATGGAACCCACAGGGCAAAAGAAAAAGAGGCAGACCAAGAACCTCCTGGAGAAGAACTGTCGAGCAGGAAATTAAGCAGCAAGGGTTATCGTGGCAACAACTAGAGCGGAGGGCCTAGGACAGGAGAGGATGGGAGACTTTTGTCAATGGCCTATGTTCCTATGGGATTTTAAAGGCCTAAGGAGAATAAAAACAATACATTCAGAGGCATTTGTGCCCTAATGGTTAGGCAGTTAATTTAGGGATTAGAGAGTTGTATGTTTGAATGTCTAGGTATTGGGTGAAATGCCATAGGAAGGTATCTACAACCATATTGCTCCAGGCACTAACCAATATTGCCAATAGGGTCAGCTCAGTGTCTTTTAACCCTTTATAATTTGTTATACATTTTCTTTTACCAGAGTGGCAATGACCAACTCGCAGTGTATTACTAAAGGCCCTGTGTTATGTCATAGTGTAGTACTGCGGTAGTTAACTTTTCAATGACTATTACAGCGTTCCACTGGTGGAACTGCTACTGTCGTGTAAGGCATTGTACAATATAAAACCAGACACCACTGAGGTACACAGATACCTTTTTCCACAGTTCATGCCCTACATGCTCCACTAGGACCATGAGTGTTGTTGACAAGTGCTCTCATGTCTGAACAAACTATTAACATCCTGTGACCTCATTTCCCTCACAGTTTTTTTATCATTTAAAAATGCCCTTCACTCACATCTGGGTAAGTGTTTCACTTGCTTAAGTGCAAGGGGAGAGAGAGAGAGAGAGAGAGAGAGAGAGAGAGAGAGAGAGAGAGAGAGAGAGAGAGAGAGAGAGAGAGAGAGAGAGAGAGAGAGAGAGAGAGAGAGAGAGAGAGAGAGAGAGAGAGAGAGAGAGAAAGAGGGGGAAAGAGTGAGGAATCACGACACAGCTTCAGCTGGGATGGGAAGATCAGTTTGGACTGTGATGGATCATGTTGAATATTAACTAATGTCACTATATTCTGCTGAAGAATAAATGGAGAGCACACACGCCCGCACGCATGCACGCACGCACGCACGCACACACACACACCTCTTCTTCTACAAGAGACATGCATGTTTGTATTTGATTAATGTGCCTGGTCCAAGAGAGAAGAGGGGAAAGGAGGGAGGGCCCTGCTAGCTTGATAGTGAACCAGGCTACACTACTTGACAAAAAAATACAAGAAAACAAACAAAGAAAACAATGAGTAACATGTACAGGCGTCGTCCTGACAGAAAAGGGCAGTGATCAATCTGGAGCCAGACAAGGAAAACAAACTGTTTTATCTGACCTGCCACCACATAGATGTTATTCACCACTACAGTGTCACAGTCCTTGACAAGCCTGGCAGGTCAGAACATGCAATGAGTAACCTGTGATTCAGTCAGGGGCTGATACGTCATGCAATCACATTTTGAAACTGTGGTGGACAGTTACAAGGGGATTCAATCAAGCAATTCAGGCTGGGATGAAATAGGGCTTCTTTGACCAACATGGTGTGACAAGAATTACAGTAAATGCTCCTTCATTCCAAAAATAATACTCACAATTATTTTCATCAATGTTAACATCATGAATACTTGTGTTTGTGTGGTAACACTTTATTTTAGGGATACATCTATTAGCACTTATACATACAATATTAATGCCTGTAAGTAATTTATGAGGCATGTACTAAGCAAAATCAGACAGTTGTTAGACATTTATTCGCAAATGTCTTGTTCATGCACAATAAGGGATTTATTATCGATATAACCTTAGTAAGGACCTAGTAGACCTAGATTTCTATTTATGAGTAAGCAGTAAGGGCCAGAATACAATGTGTATAAGCTCCTGGTACACTGTGTGAACAAAGCCAGAACAGTGTGAGAGCAGATGTGGCATAAGGGTCCCTATTTTAAAGTGAGGCATTGCTCAGCCAAGATGGCTTAGGGCCCCTGCTTAGCTAGTGGATGAACAAAGAAACAGAAAGAGATCTGAACAAGGTTTTTTCATCATTTCATCAATTTTCATCACCACACAGAAACACACAGACACACAGACACACACACACACACACACACACACACACACACACACACGTTTTATCTCTTCCATCGAATTTGAACGTGAAGCTAATGAGGTGTCGATTAGGGCCAAACGTATGCAGCAGTGTAACAGTAAATGGAAATTAAATGTCCCCAAACATGACTTTCTGAATCGTGCAGACAGAGAATCCTCTTTACTGCAAAGCTAATGCCATTGTCTCAGACTCACACCAATGGGTGTCTGTAAATATGGGTGGTGGGGAAAATGGTGAGAACCATTCACTGACACTGATTACTGCACACACGCATGCGCGCGCGCACGCACACACACACACACACACACACACACACACACACACACACACACACACACACACACACACACACACACACACACACACACACTTTTAGAGTTTTGGAGGAAACAATTATAGCTGAATGGGAAGCAGAGTGCACGCATGCAGAGTGTGCAGGCAAAGTCTTTAGGGAGGGAGAAAATGGCCGCAAGAATGAAATGCCAATCAGCTTTATTGTAGTGCATTCTAAAAGCACACCAGATCATCCTCAATAAGACGAATTTGAAATGTTCATGGTTCGGCCTTGAAGCAAGTAAGGTAGAGGAGCAGGTGCGGGAGCAGGAAAAGTAAGTTTCAGGTAAGGTAAGCGTACCCATTAAGCCCACCAAAATCTAAATTTCTTCATTTTTCAATCATCTTCACACAATTTTTTTGTGAAATGATTTCTTAAATAGTAAGATTTACCTCTCTTCTCAATGTTTATCACTGAGTTGATGAATATTTCAAAGTACAATATGAAGAAAAGTGAAAAGTCTGAATGGGCTTAAATGGTACCATTGGTACCATTTAAGCCCACTTGTGTTCCAAATAAGCTCATATAGTTATTTCTCTATCAAAATAGATATAATGAGGTGTGTGAATTGAGTTTAAACAGTGTAGCCTACATGGCATAAATGGTTTCAGACCAAAAATGTAAGATTTGCTCAAAAAATAATGCATAAAACCTAATTAAATATTACGGCATCTCTTACTTCATATACTTCATAAAATTCTTCATCCAAACAGAGAAATTTATTTTTTCTTATTGATTATTGTGAGTTCATTACATTACGCCTTTTAAACCAACAACTTGAGATTGTACAGCACTTTTTATGTCCCTCAAAGGCATTTTTCATTAGCACGCATGCCAACTTGCATGCATTTCAATGGGGTGTACCATTTAAGCCCATCTAGTACCCATTAAGCCCGCCTATACAAAAAGCTATTTTATGGAAATAATCAACTCCACAAAACATTTCATGATGCATTTCTTTAAAGATCAATGCCAAACAAACTGGAATATGCTTAGAATTCATACCTAACCACCTTAAGTCTTATGGTAGAGTAAGATAAAGATGGTGTGTGGTTGTATCAAGAGAATATCGGCGTTTGCTCGCTCATAAAACACATCTTTCCATTTGAAGGGAAATGCTATAATTTAGTAAAACACTGCATGTATATATATACAAATCATTACATTTACCTCTTAGTTCACTAAATATGAAAGTATTTTCAAAACATTTGACTTAAACTAGCTGAAATTCTATGATTTCTGACATGTCCCAAAACAGCAAAGTTTTGAGGCAACTTCTTGTCAGTAGTCCTGAGACTGGATTCACTTGGACGGGGATAACTTGACGATAAAAAAATTGATTTGTTTGCAATAAAAAACATTTTGTCAGTTACTTAACCCTTTAATTGGATAGGGTGATGAACAACAAAATTCACCTTTTCCCTTTCTTTAAATTGGCCTCAAAGTTGAAAGTGGGCTTAAAGGGTACATGGGCTTAATGGGTACGCTTACCTTAATCATGAAAACACCCGTGCACACTTGCTCCTGTTTTGGTTTTTTTCCTTTCATTTTTTTCACCAAGGCATTTTCACTTTGTGAAAAAATAAAAGACAAAGCTAAACGGGAGCAAGTGTACAGGAATTCAATTTTGTTTTCATGATGGTCGGCCTTGACACAATGAATACCGTCCTGTGAATATAAAGTGGATCTTCTTACTCTCGAGACTGTGATTTTTCTTTTCAAAATACAGAAAATGTAAGAAAGGACAGATAACACAAAAGCTGCCATCCATTTTTGCAAAGAACATGTCCACCCAAGTCATCAGGGTTCTACGTGATAGTAGGTGTCACAGGTTAACACCACCTTGGAGAAAACATGCGACAACTGTGTGCTGGAGGACAGAAAGAAGAATATACAGAGAAGTCTTTTTCACCTTCATATGCAACCACTCGGCGCTACCCTGGCTCTTCCGGGCAAGAGCGATGATATTCGTAATATCTTCATCCTGGGCCGTCTGACCCACATTTTAGCTATTTTTTAATGGATCTACCATTGCTAAATCTGGGGTAGTGGCGACATTGAAGGCTACTTGGCTGGGATGGATAGCTGTGCATGGGATCTACTTTGGTAGACTACTGGACTGGGGGGAGCCACCCATATTCCCAGCAGCGCATTATTGTTCAACATCTCTGTCACAGTTAGCTGGTGCATGGGGGAGGTATTTGTCTAAAAATGTAAGTCACCACGGGCCGTCTTCTCAGGTTTTTGAATATAAATGAACCATGGGGAATGATAAGTACAGACACAGGGTGCAGGCGTACAAAAGCAAGGAGAAATGAATGGGGGGGCACATTCAAAATCAAGACAAGTAAGAATAGAAAATATCCAAAATATGCCGTCAAGTTCACACACAAGAAAGCTGCATCTGATGAATTAGGTGACCTTGTCAGAATTTCTCAGGTTATTTGTATGAATACTTTCTATCTGCCTTTATCTTTTCTGGTAAAAGAAAAAACATAATACAGCCAATGAACTTGCCAGAAAACAAACCAAGGTTATGTGATTCTGTGGAAGTAGGATGAAGAAGAGAGAGAGGAAAAGGGCAGATAATAACCATAAAAAACAAGATCAGGGCCAATATTTTCAGATTCTTGTTCCTTAAAAGAATTCATACACATTTTCTCAAGCAAAAACTGAAAACAGGCCCTGCAGACCCGAACACCTTTTAAGGATTAACCGGGAGGGGGTTTAATTGCATTCTTGTCATGCAGTATAATAGTTGGCTCCGGCATTTCAAAATGCAGCATGATCATGTTGTCAAATCAGATAACAATATTATATCCAGGAATTATACCATCATACTGTCAGCCTCTATTGTGGATGGCTGCAATAATCCTGACATGGACTTGGGTGATGGTCAAAAGGCCTGTTTTTCTGTTCTTCATAGACTTCCATGACATGGTTAAATCCGACAATAAACTGTATCTAAGACCTCTCTACCGCCCCAGCTATGCCTTTGAACCTTGGTAACTGTACACTGAGAAATGATGACATAGAAATAAAATGAAACAGCTGAATAAAACCAGCACTGCCATAACCAGCACCACCACTGCCAACCACTACCAGCACTGCCGCACCTGAGTCCCTAAGCTCTAGTCTAGACAGTAAGACGTAAAACCAGATTGGCCTGTCCAGTAGCACAGTGTTTCCCAACCAGGGGTACGTGTACCACTAGGGGTACGCGAGCACACTGCAGGGGGTACTTGGGGAAATGTAATTTTAAGAAATGCATCGAGCATAGTCACAGTCGAATAGAAAAAGTGATGTAAAACATGAGTTAGGGGGTACTCATGGTGCAACGAAAAGGCTCGGGGGGTACATGAGGCAAAAAAGGTTGGGAAACACTGCAGTAGCAGACCAAAATGGACTTGAACACTCTTTCATCCACTCTGCCTTCAAGGTAATGAGTTTCTATGGTGTAAGCACAATACACAACTTTTCTGAATTATGGCTCAAAGTCCCATATCAATATAGTTCAGAACTATAATTCAGAAAAGTTTGCAATATCAAGTTCAATCTGACTCGACAACACTACATGAAGCACAGAGAAAAGCAATATGCCTCCTCTGCACCCTCTGCTACATGAATGAGAATAGCTTGCCACAGGCTATGATACTGACTGCACCTTGCAAGGCCACAATGGGGGGAAAAAACGGCAAATTTCCTCACTCTGTTCAAACAGATGTGTTTACTGATGCACTTTCTCAGCATGACCTTGCCCTAAAAGTAAATATGTGCTGAAAGAAAGGCGTGTCTCATCATTTTATTTCATTTCATTTCATTTCACCCGTCCTTTACCTTCTAAAGCTTCTTAGAAACCCTCTTCTATTTTTTGTGGATGCCATATTTTTTTCTCTTTCCTCCTCTCCATTACAGCGCGTACTACAGAAGAAATCTAAAGACTAATTTCTGATGCGGGTGTGGTTCATGTTCATTCCAACTCCGTAGAAAAAGGAAAGAGCAGGTTTGATCAGTGCACTCTGGGGGTCGCCTGGCACTGTTTGATCTATGGGAGCACCCTTCTCTTCTCCTCCTCTTCTCTCCACTCCGCTCCTCTCCTCTCAATGTCCTATCCTCTCCTCTCTTCTCCCCTCTCTTCTCTCCGCTTCTCTCATCTCCTCCTCTCCTCTCCTCCTAGCTCTCTTCTCATCTTATGTTCCCTCCTCCTCCAATCTCTCCTCATCTTTCCCTCCCCCTAGTTCTTTCCTCCCATCTTCTGTTTTTTTCATGGTTCCTCCTAAGTATGTGGCAAGGACAGGAGATGGGAGTGGGACTGGATGGTAGGAAGGGAGGGGTATCAGCAGCAACAGCTCAAAGGCTGACGAAACACAAAAAGTAAAGTATAGCGAGAGAGAGATACACTACAGAGAATGACGTAGAGAGGAAATGCAGTGCAGAAATTAATTCAATTCTAAATGATGTTGAGTCATCATACCTTTCAAGTGAAGTAAAATGAATATGTCATCAATTTCACTTGGATCTTAATGATGTAGAAGTGTGAACTTGTAGTGATAACAAATTTGCTCTTATTAAGTTTTTTTCCCCTCCAGAAAATGCCCATGTGGTAATTTTGAGGAATATAAAATACTGTGTGTCCTTCAAAAACAAATATGCCCACCAGGTTTGAAGTCTCTAAGGCAATTACCTGCGGAGATTATTTAAAATGACAACAAAAGGCCTACTTAAAAGTTTACAGAGGCTTTAAACTCCACTTTACAAGATGAAAGTGGAGGAGCTCATCTCATATTGCGCCATAATATAAAATCACAATTGATTAGCACCATCAATGTCTGAATGCTGATGGCTTCTCTTTCAAGAGGAACTTAATTAGTGTTTTGCAAGGATGTAGGCCAACTTCCCCACATGTCTGGCTGCAGGGACATAAATACGTTTAGTGGTGGCACTAAATCTCTTTTTATGGTGGAAATAGATACCTTTATGTGCAGCGGTATCTCTAAATCAGCCCTCCTCAAGCTCAGCATCACCTGATCAACTTCCTCTTTTAACAGACTGCGCTGTGTCCCCAAAATGAAAGGAGGAAAAGATACAATCGAAAACATTCTGTTGCTGTACAAGGGAGCGCACGCACACGCACACGCACACGCACACACACACGCACACACACACACACACACACACACACACACACACACACACACACACACTCACTGGATAAGTGCCAAAAAAGACTTAATGTTTGGCCAGGACATCCTTTGCTTCGTACAGAAAGAAATTGAAATACAACACTCTGGGAAGATGACAAGCTTTTGATATACAAGGCAATGACACCTGGGGCATTAAAATGAATGTTTACTGGACCACTGGCCAGCAGAAATCTGCAGAAATCTAAAAGGACGCTTGGCGCAGCTATTCACACCTCAGCCAAAAGTATACACACTAAATCAAAAGACAACTGAAGACTGGGGTCACTAGTGATGTAATTCAGTAGAGTCTTATGGCTGATACCAATACGGCCCATGTCAGTGCCTCCATTAGAATGGCATTAAAGACACATGGATGAGACACATAGGACATGGGTCACATGGAATCATTTGGTATTAATGACATAGGATATTAGCCTGTAACATACTGTGAATCATCCTGTTTATTATGATTCATTGTGTGGAAAATACACATTATTGTAATAACTCCTACATTACTGTAACTACACTGATTGAAAGGGTGAATGCCTTTGTTCTCAGTTCATTTAAATATGAGCATCTGGAAAACCTCACCTCTAATAACATACCTGTTAACATACTATAAATCTCTGCATGTCTGCTAACACAATCTCATGAGTTGTCACGCTGAATGTGGTGGCTCGATTTAGCCAGTTGAGAGCACTAGGGGTGAGAATAATTAGCATACAAGCTTTGATTTGGGCCCCAAGGAACCAGGAAATAGGTCTCAAGTCTATTATGCACAGTCACGGCCAGCTCAGGTCATGCCATATGGAAGAGATCTAATTCCTGGTACCAAAAGACTCAAGATTTTAATCAGATGATGAGTGAGTACGTGAATGTTGTGAGAATAAGAGCCAATGTTGAGAGAATTGACGGGACAATGTTGAAGATACAGTGACATGAGAGGTAACCAGTGGGAGTGGTGAATGATTTATTTCGAATACACAACAGGCTGTTTAATTTTGGACATTGCCTGGGATGCTTGGTAGTCGTTTCTGTGCAATTAAATAGAAAGAGACAATAGTGCTTTGTACGACCCTTTCCATAAAACGACCTACGTTTTTCCAAGGTAATTACACTGTAAAAACATACAAACTACACAGATATAGGCTTACTTCATGGTCGTTTCAATTACATTGGAAGAGGCAATAGTGCATTTTATGACCCATTGTACCATTTCTGTAGGTCTACCAATTGTACCATCAAAATACTAATACTATACTAATACTAGTCTCGTTCATTCCTTAGTTGTTACAGCATAACACTTGACTGTTACCATGCACTTACCAACATTGTACGGTTTCGGTTGGAAGCTGTTTGCATCACTATTAACTAGAAAAAAATTGCTAGTTATAAATTGTCATCACCACGAAATTACAGTGAAATTAAACTGAAATTACATTGAAATACTACCTTGTTAGCGATCCATTGTGTCCTCATCAACCATTTATTCTCTATTGTGCATGAAAGCGGGGTCACATCATTTAGGATCAGGACATCAACAAATGAGTGATTTTTCTGACCATCTGGTATCTGTCAAACAATTATCCACAATCCACTGAAAGAAGACAGCTCAGGAGATAGGTAGCCCTGACACCCAGAGCCACGTAAATGGAAAAAACAAAGGGATGGAATTGTATATTGGGGTTTCATTCCCTTGTTGTTTATGTATGTGCTTAATTATTTATTTAAAAACAACAACGTGGTATGAAGTTAAGCAATCCTTGATGTTGTGAGACACTGTATGGCAACCAGTCCTTAAAAGCAATTGAGCAGAATCCCCTGGCGCATGCATATTACACACCATAAATCTAGCAAGCTCCACTGTACAGCAGTACCACGTTATTTCTTTTAGAGCTCACCGCTCTCATGCTGGGAAGAGCTTTAGCTTTGCACTTTGCCTGCTGTTTACTTTACAGCATACAGTTGAGATTCTACAGTATCACACTTTTCCATAGTGGCAATGGCGTGACATTCACATTTAAAGTGCTGTTTTAGCAAGGACTACGAAGATGGTAATTACTTTTTGCAGGTGCAAAAACAATATTCATGCCTTGTCTGTACCCAATTGTGTGTGGTAGTCATCCAATGAAAGTAAGATATGGTGATGACTCACCCACACCTGAGCTGCATATGCAACAACTGTGGTGTTTTACACTGATCACAGGCAGAAAAAGTGGGACAGAAGCTAACTGTTGCTAAAATGGATGGCTCAATTTTCCTTAGCTAATCACATCTCGTTGGGCTTCCAAGACCACTAGAAACCCCTTCATTGCTTATAAGGCCTGGCTATTAGACAACCTCAATCAGTTCATTGGCAGCATGGGCCCCTGAGGAGTAGCAGGTATAGTTGAGCTATTGGACCAGGCTTGAAAAACAACCAGCGTTGGGCTGGCTATGGGCCTTTCCCAGCTCTCCCTATGGTGCCACAGAAATCTATCTCTTTTCCGCTCTGTCTCATGTAGTCCCTGTGGCAGAGTATGTACCATTAGTGTGTCTGATGTCCCAGGGTGCTCAAACATTAATTTTAATAAAGAACTGGCTCACTGGCTACAGCCGGCAGGATTCCAAATAAGTATGTGATATGTGAAAGTATTTCATCTTTCATAGGTGTATTTTTCTCTCTCTCTCTCTCCCTGTTAAGACAAGGTAACTAATGACTAGAGCAGTGTTTCCCAAACTTTTTTGTCCTGCGTACCCCCTAAGCCATGTTGTCATATGAAGAGTACCCCCCTCACGCATGCTCTATATCTATTCTGCTATCCCAAAGTGGCTATACTCCATGTATTTGTTATTATTACATTTCTCCACGTACCCCCTGAGGTGTGCTCGCGTACCCCTAGTGGTACACGTACCCCTGGTTGGGAAACACTGGACTAGAGATGCACCGGATCCAAGATCCTGTTCCGGATCCAGCATCTCTACAAATGGCTATGTATGTCTAAACCAGTCTTTTGCCTTAATATTTCCAGCAGTTCGTTATAAAACACATGGAGACAACAGTCTCTGGCCAGATTCTGAATAATTTGATACAATTCACAGATACACAGTTCTCAAACATTTTACATGTCCAAGTTCAGTCAGAGTGTGTAACTGTAATTCAAATCAACCCCTTTTTCTTGTATCCGCTACTGTCCCACTGAAAACTGGCCATTATTCTGCCCATATTACACTGGACTTGTAGTTAATCGGAAGACCTACCGGCCTATCCAGTCACAACGGTATGTATACCAACATGTGGCCACTTCCATCAACAGTATTTTTCTCACTGTTGGCCCACATGTATGGCTGTTAGCATCTCTGGTAACTGGGAAATCTGTCTCATTAATATTGGTGAGGCTCCTTAGAGGAAGCCGCCACATCACCTCATGAATATTCATCAGTGCTGCCCAGTGGCTGAAGTCGTGCACCTCTGTGCACAGCTGCATTAGTGTGTTAATGAGTCAATTTCCCTCTGCTGTATTTCTTAAGACCCCTAATTAGGAGGGAACTGGTTCACGACACAATAACAGAGAGACTCTCATTAAGATCCACAATGTGCCAAAACACAAAAGATTTAATTTAGACATGTAAGAGGGAGGGAACAGACCAACAGGTGCATTTGGTGCAGCAACATGCACCATTGGAAAATGTGATGGAGGTGATGAACGTTGCTCACGTGGGTTTATTAGTCAGATCTTGGTCGGTTGCCAGGAACAATCACACACATTGTGTGAAGGGCACAAGACCACCTAGACCCCTAAATCTTATCATAGAACTGAAATGAAATGAAAACACAAACTGTTGCATCTTCATGTGGAAATAGAAAGAATGAAGATGATGCTCAGACATGTTCAACATTGATGTTCCTGTTTGTTATTGGAGACTCAATAACCTGAATGATGAATGATTTTCAATGTAAACAAAATTGACTGTTCAAGATTGTGTAAAATAACTAACAGTGAGTGAACAGCTTTATGTATGCAAACGTCTGTAGATTCTGTTGCCCCCATTGTTTTTTGGTGGGAAATAAATTATTGTCAGATATTATTAGTTTGTCCCCATCTTCTCAGCTGTATTGACAAGCTCAGCATGCCACTCTCAAAGGAGAAAAAAAACAGAGAAAAGGGGGAGACAAATCAAAAGGATGGAGAAAAGAATGGTGATAGCCTAGTTCAGTACAGTTCTGTTTAGCCTTGTTGCTGAAACAGGCCTCTCTCCTGCTAAGTCCTCTTAAAGGACACCCAGCTGCCATGTGGCAGATGCATGGTGAGATCCTTCACTGGGAGAGAGGGAGACAGGCCGTCTTGAGTCAAGTTGGTGTCCTACATTTTCACACTTGTGGCGTGGGAAAGAATTAAAGGGGGCAGCATGAATCAAAGTCAAAGCCTTGAGCCATTTTTATTGCACATACACCCCTGTTGTGCCAAAAATCCCAACAGAGAGGGTCTACTTTACAAAAAAAGCAGGAACTTTGAGGGGGAATTTGTCCTCACAAATGGCAACAGTTTTTTTTAAGAAATTAGGTCATTTATGCATTTCATTTCCTGGGATCTCTGTCCGGCTTTGATAGATTATCGCTTAGTTTTTACAGGAGAAATTAGTACAAAGTGGATCTCTCTAGGTCAGGCTTGATAGTCGCTACTAGCTCTGTATGTAACATGCAATGGATACATTTTGTGCAGTCCTAATTTTGTGCAGTTCTAATGGTTATTGGCAGATGGGGTCTCCCCAATGGTATTCTCCAATGCCCAACATGGGAAACAGTGAGGATTAGAGCTACGGTATCAAGAAGCTGGAGCATCACACACACACACACACACACACACACACACACACACACACACACACACACACACACACACACACACACACACACACACACACACACACACACACACACACACACACACACACACACACACACATTTTCCCAAAACATTGAAAAGCTGTACAGAGGAAAGCTTTATATATACACAGAATACACAGCTTTATATATACACATTGGGAATTCATAGACACACACACACACACATGCACATAATGTTACAAGACCTCTTTCAGCAATTGGCCTTTTAAGTGGTGTCAAATTCATGGCCTCTGAAATTGTAAGGAAAGCACCAAGGCATCAAAGAAGTGTACAGAAGTAAAACACCTAATGACTACCATCAGATGTACTGCTCCTCCCTCCCTCATTACCCAAATCAGCTGTAATGAAGAGCTTCGCCTCAGTCTTTCCAGTAAGCCAATCAAAAGCTTACTAGCCTCTACAGTATGTAGAGTCAGCAGAGGTTTAACACAAACACATTACCCACCACAGAATGGCACATGCTCAAAACTAAACTGAATCAAAACACCTGAACTGAACTGAGCTGCTGACGTTATTTGATGCTCTCGCCACACTCTACACTACTTTCAGGTGTTTGATGGGAAAACCATCCATGTACTTTACTGATCACATACAAAAATAGCCTCTCTCTCTCTCTCTCTCTCTCTCTCTCTCTCTCTCTCTCCATTTGCCACACACACACTAGCCCAGTCCGCCGCTGTGTCGCCGCAGACCAAGTGGGCTGAGCCAGCTGCACCCCTCTGGCACCTGATCAGCAACAGCAAACTCACCAACCTACCTGTAGAGAGAGAGAGAGAGAGAGAGAGAGAGAGAGAGACAGAGAGAGAGAGAGAGAGAGAGACAGAGACAGAGACAGAGACAGAGACAGAGAGGAGAGAAGGACAAACAGCATTAACACTTCACATAAGAAAAAAAACACTGTTTATTTTTTTCATCATATGTCCCTAGAGCTGCAATGTACATGTCATTACAAAGCAAATATTTACCCCTCTCTGGTAAATGTTTCAAATCTTTTTTTGATTATGTCCATATATTTATGTTCACCAGAAACGGGTCATAACCTTTTTCTTTTTTAGAGGACTAAATGATGGATAGGGATGGTTGGACTCATCCACTCTTTCCACTGAGCCAGTGACAAAGTAAACAACGCTTGCCATCACCTATCCAATATGCTTCTGCTGGTCTGACCATTATCACATTCACCTTCAGAAAAACAGACATACCCAGAAATTCCATAACGTGGAGAAAAAAAAATACTGTATAATAATAATTATAATTAATATAATTATAATAATGTCCACCATCTTTACCTGATATGTACCCATTGGTTCTCATAAAAGCTTAAGGTGTGTCGTTTTATTCAAATTATTGCCAAGCGCACGCACGCACGCACGCACGCACGCACGCACGCACGCACGCACGCATGCAGACACCTTCCAGGCAAGCTGAGATATCTAAAATCTTTGTTGTGTAAAGTTTCTTATCTTATCACAGCAATCGCTTTACTCAGGGCTAATATACTGCTTCAGAAATTTGAATACATTTTCAAAATGCACCGTTTCAGGATTCTGGATGAATAAATCCAGAAACCCACAGAACTTTATTAACAAGTGTAATGTGTATAATCTGAATAATAAGAGTTTGTGTGTGTGTGTGTGTGTGTGTGTGTGTGTGTGTGTGTGTGTGTGTGTGTGTGTGTGTGTGTGTGTGTGTGTTTGCATATGTGTGTTTTTGAGCAGAGAGAGAGAGAGCTGAGCGGAGTGTGTGTGTGTGTGTGTGTGTGTGTGTGTGTGTGTGTGTGTGTGTGTGTGTGTGTGTGTGTGTGTGTGTGTGTGTGTGTGTGAGTGTGAGTGTGAGAGAGAGAGAGAGAGAGAGAGAGAGAGAGAGAGAGAGAGAGAGAGAGAGAGAGAGAGAGAGAGAGAGAGAGAGAGAGAGAGAGAGATGCTTAAAATGTACTTTGCCAGCAGCTGTGTTTAAAAGCTGGGGACTATAAACCTGCCACATTTAAGTGTTTCTGTTTCATTCCCTCTTGACTGTGGTTGTTGTCTGTTTTGGCAGATTCCCCTGTTCCTTTCAGCAGTAATATGGCCTGCTTATGTGGTGCAGCTAACCTGTGTTGACTAAACACCTTGTTTCCCTCCAGCAGGGTATGCATTTACTAGCATAATTTAGCATTCAGCAGCTGTGTGCATCTAAATTACCTGACAATATGGCTCTAGCTTGGTTTACTGGAGCAGACATGCCACTCCTCAGAAACAACCTGCACTGCCAAGGCCCTATTACTTTACACAATTCACACACAGGGAAAGAGGCATAACGCTTGTGTTAACACTTAGCGCGCTTGAGCAAGGCAGCTAACCCCACACTGCTGCAGGGACTGTTATCACCTTGTAAATATAAGTTGCTTTGGAGAAAAATGTCAGCTAAGTGTAATGCAATATAATGTCATGTCATGTAATTTATGAAACTAATATTATTCTGTCAGTGTATGTGGTGGGATGTCTTGTTTTAGGGTTGCTGGATGGACATTTATGTTTAAATAAATTCCAAAGACAGCTCTACATGCTGCAGGTTTTGTCTGGTGTCTTTGTGTTGGAGGAGTTGTTCTTTTATGTATCAGTCTCCGTCCCCAATTGGTCCATAATGTCTATTATGTCTGATGGCTGTGTCAAATAACCAGCCATTTCACAACACACAACAACCACAGTAGGCCTATATACAACGCGTGCCAGTGTAGACATTGATTTCCAGGAGAAAACTCTAGAAAATACAAATACAAACTCCTACTCTTCCCTTACTCTAAATCCCTATAGAATAGTTTGGGTTGCCTGAACATGCTTTCTCCTTCTGTCTTTCATGGCTAGAGTCTCTCTCTCTCTCTCTCTCTCTCTCTCTCTCTCTCTCTCTCTCTCTCTCTCTCTCTCTCTCTCTCTCTCTCTCTCTCTCTCTCTCTCTCTCTCTCTCTCTCTCTCTCTCTCTCTCTCTCTATCCGCCCTTCTCTCTCCATGGATGACTGACTCACACTGAGAAGTCTTTCTCTGTTCTCCTCCTCCTCACCCCACCTCCTACGGATGCTCTCCTAATGCACAAGACTTGTAAATACTAATAGGAACCGTCCAGGAAAACATTCCGCCTCAAGCTAAAAGGTTAATAAATAACTGTATGCAGAACAGGTGCACAGACAAACATGCACACAAACATCTTCATACACAAGCACAGCCTCACACAAATTAGACACTTATCAAGACACGTATTATACAGACAGGCAGGCAGACACATACACACAAAGCTATGCATAATCAAATAGGCTAACAATTGGCCTACCACTTATTTCCTTTTCCCCCCTTTACTTGTCCTTTTTTATTTCTTTGTTAATTTCATAATTTACAAATATACATAGGCTATATATACAGTGTAGTATATAGTGTACTACCTACGTGTATGTCACCCAACATTGCATGCTGTTATATCATCATAGTAGTCTGGTGGCGGCAGAGGGCCTGTCCAGGGAATCAGGGGGCAGCAGCAGCTGTTGAGCAGGCATTGCCAGGTGAGAACATGAGGGGAGGCCACATGGCAATATCCACACCACTGACTACAGCACAACATGACATGTCGCGCCACACCATGGAACTATATGGCATGGGTCACTAGTGGTGCGCATTTTGTAGACTGTCGTCGAATGTGACAGCTTGTTTAGGAAAACCCCCTTGGCACTGTGCTGGAAAATACAAGGAAATATTTTGCTTTGTTTATGGAGGTAATGTTATATCGAGTGTATGTGTGGGAGTATGTCTTGTTTTAAGGTTACTGGTCGCGTTTTTATGTGTACATAAATTCCCAGGACTTCTACTCTACAGGCTGCAGTTTTAGTGTGTGTTTGTGTTGGTTGAGTTATTATTTCCTGTATGTTCAAAATCGTCATTCCCACCTGGTCGAATATGTATGTGATTGTTGATTTCTCTCTAAGACTTGGTGCAATGCAGATCACAGGATTACAGGTTCAATCCTTACCGCACTCCATCTCTGAGGTGCACCTAATCCCACACTGCGGACTGTAGCCAATACACTATAATAGTTGTTAGTCAGTTAAGAAACAAAGTGTTAGCTGTAATGTGATGACATATACTGTACATTAATGAACCGTCTGACACACACATCAACCATATCGTGGTGTGAGTGTAGACTATTTGTATTACAAACTAAATACAAACTAAATCTAGAAAGTACAAAGCAAAATAAGGCCATGATTCTCACTCTTCTCAATCTAATTCCCTATTGAATAGTTTGGGTGGCCTGAACATGCTCTGCCCTGCTGTCTTTCATCTCTCTCTCTCGCTCTCTCTCTCTCTCTCTCTCTCTCTCTCTCTCTCTCTCTCTCTCTCTCTCTCTCTCTCTGGGTGGCTGACTCACACTGGGCAGTCTTTCTCTGTTCTCCTCATCCTCCTACGGATGTGTTCCCAAAACACAAAACAAACTCATGAACACAAACAAAAACCTTCCTCAAAAACATACTGCCTGAAGCCAGACGATTAATAAAAAAGTGTATGCAAATCAAGTGCACAGGCCAACACACACAAGAACATGCACACACACAAGCACCCACACACGCACACGCACACGCACACGAACACACATGCAAAGAGTTATGCATTATTAAATAGGCTAACAATACCACATTATGTTTTTGTGTTACTGATTTTTTGTTCTTTGTGAATTTCATCATTTCTAAACAAAGTGGACCACCTGAATTACCCAACATTGCATGCTGTTATGTCATCATAGTAGTTTTCTCTGTTGTCCTGTTTTTCCTCTTATGTCCACGGGGGGCATGATTTTAAAGACTCAAAGGCAAGATGACTTTCTATTCTCTTCATTGTGGCGGTGTCACTAGAGAGAGAGCTGTTGTTGATGTTTTGGTCATGGCAGTGGGGCAGATATTCCTGGCGTGTCAGTGGAGTGAGATATGTGTGTGCGCGCGTGTGTGTGTGTGTATACACACGCATGTGTGCCTGCGTGTGTGTATGTGTACGTATGTGCGCGCGCATGCGTGTGTATGCATGTGTGTATGCGACAAGGCAGAGTAGGTCAGGTAGACTTTGCCAGGGCCCTCATCCCTTTGACATCTGGGCAGAGCAGAGAGCAAATCAACAGAAGGGCTCGGAAGCCGCGGGGGTGACATGGCTGTTTGTTTTTCTTTCCTGCGCCTTGCCTGGTCTAGGCTCGGCTCCAGTTTATTATGCCAAGTGTGGTGTGCTCCCCTCCCTGTCCTGGGGGAGCCGGTGGTTGGCACAGGTGCCAAAACTGCACTGAGCTATACGCTATATGTGAGGACGAGGTTATTCAATCACTCTGTCACACTTTATTTCACAGCACAGCACAGTTGTCTTGCTTGCCGACTGCACTTGTGGCGTTGCTGTAAAGCACAAGGTACTGTTGAGGGCAATACAACATACTGCGTTATTATATTATTGGATTATAGGCTTCTGGGAACGTGTCCTCATAACAGTAGTGCTACTGCACTCTGTAGTGAATTGAAAAGGAAAAGGATCGCAAAGGATTCATTCATTTCTTTAGAGTCATCATATTGGATTAGTGACTAAGGGATCTCATTACGTGGTGCCCGTTATGTGGACAGAAATTACCTGAATGCAATATCCTTTCCTCCTGAATATTCATAGGAGAATAAAACGTGTATGACGTCTGGTAACTGAACTCTTACTTTCAGAACGCTTTAACTTTCGGTGCAGAGCAGGTGTTTGATGTAGGACATTTTCAATCTGAATATGTTCCATTTACAAAGTAAGTGGGGTGTGACAACAGTTAATTCATGGTGTAATTATAAGGTAAATCACTGTGCCACTGAATGGCGCCAATAATCTGATGTGGGTGATATGTGCCGGGCATCTGGGGGTTTCCATGGTAAACTACGGACAGCAAATAGACCAGTCAGAAAAAAACAGAAATTTGAATTAAAACAAATTCAAGTGATTCACTGTGAGCCCTCATGAGTCACCCCCAACAAGAAATACACTCCACACTATGTTCTCATCCAAACTGTTTAACTATGATTGCTTCAAAGACAGTGAGGCCTTTCACCAAGTTAGAAGTTGATGTAAGACCGAAGCAATTTTTGTAAAATAGAAAACGCTTACAGTGGTGTACTTTTAATGGAAATGTGACGGTTCTTACATAGAGTATAGTGACATTATCTTATTTCCTCTCAAAACCAGTACAGGAGTTTGGAAGATAAGGACGTTTTAACATACAGATAGTTGGGTTATCTCTGGCACAAATCGCTTACAGCTTTTGAAACTCCAGCTTTTGGAAATGTCACCCAACATAGATGTATCACACTAAAAACAGATTAGCCTTTCAAAGATCACCTTCGTGATCTTTTGGTCATGCTGTACCTGCCACATCTAACAACAAACTGATAAACCAGGGAACAATGTTGTGATTGGTCTCTTTATGTTTCAGATGCATCACTATCGCCCAATAACACATGGCCCAATGGTTGTTACCAAAGCAATTTTATGTAGGCTTAATATACAGAACCAAACAAAAATAGGTCCTCTATTGCAACTGTTAGGCCAACTGGTACATCCTTCTTTCTTCTCTTTTCCCTTCTTTTCTTTTCTGTTTTAATGTGAATAGGGACTCATCTGGGTAATCAGACATATTCAGTGAATGCTCTGAACTGATGACAACTGATGTCAAACTGTTTTACTTTAGTGATTAGCCTGATCCATAAGACACACTCTCGACACCTGAAATAGGTATTGCAATATTGTTGTATGCAGTGGTGTCACTACCAGTGATTTATTTTCACCTTAGCACACACACACACACACACACACACACACACACACACACACACACACACACACACACACACACACACACACACACACACACACACACACACACACACACACACACACACACATAAGATAACAGGAACAACATAATCACTAGTGCCAAGAAGATTCACTGTTGGTGAACATCAACAGAATTTATTTTTTCTAAACTAAACATAGCACATTGTTGCATGGCTCATCTGTGATGAAGCAAGGCGAAAACAAATAATCTGTGATGGCTCATTTCATTCTAAGCAAGTCAGTTCATGTCTAAGTGTTTTGCTTTGTTCTGCACGTGGTACTACGTAGGCTATATCTCAGTGGAACACTTTTGCTGAGTGCATTGCATTGCGGAAAGAGATAATAACTTCATGACAAATGTTTCATTATTCAATAAATCTCGTCCTTCCATCTCTCACCACTCTCCCTTTGCTCTCTTTTTTTATTCCGCACCCGTCTCTATCCTACTCTCTCTCTGACCTACTCAATCTCCTATCTAGACACACTAAATAAGACACACTACACAGAGCAAAGGGCCAAACTCTGCTTGGTCAGGCTAAATGAATGTCGCTGACAGAATTAATGTTGAACCCAAACACAGCATGCTTGGAGCTGTCTAAAATTGTAGCTTCAAGCTTTTGCACCCCAACAAATCACACTATCATGATACTGTGTGTATGGTGAGGTTCTCCTAGAGCAGCACAATTGTAGCCAGGCAGTGCCCTCCTAGTGATGCCACACCTTCAGCGTTGCCTCTAGTCAGGCCAAGAACAATACAAACAGGGTTCTGAGCTCCCGAAAAAACGGGAACTCCTCCCACTTTGTCAGGGAGCAAACAACCATTAGCAAACTAACGGAGGTGGGTCAGCTATACCGTTTGGGAAATGTTAATTGTTATGGTCTTGGTCAGACCAAGTCTTGAAGAGATTTGAAAGTCGATGACAATCAGGCTAGCACAATTGACCTTTGGCCTGACCTCTAGAGCCCTTCCCCCAGTCCAGGCCTCACTAGGTGGATCGTACTGGCAACCTCCTAAATGTGAATTGGCCCGGTGTCCATATGCTGTGGCTACTTCAGCTGATCTGGGAACAGGCCTGGACATGCATAGCCTGAACCCCTCTGACCCCAAAAGGATTGTGTTGCATAATACAATACTTTCTAGTATACAGTGCGTTTGTATGACATAAAGTATGGATGTTCATGAGTACAATGGAACATGGACGTGGGGAGTCACCCCATTGGTCCGAAAGCCCATTAGTCCGACAGTCCATAAGTCAGACAATAAGCTATAGAGGAGCATAACAAGAACTGTATTGGTCAGACATCCCATAAGTCAGACAGATGTGTGCGATGCTCAGGTTACCGGGGTAGGCTATGTGGGCACGTCTTTTCAGATAAAACATACATGTGCAAAAAGATGCTTTAACTGATGGTAATGGTTAGGAATTGTTTTGGTTTGGGCATAGTTTAAACTTTTCAGTTAACTTAACCCTCCTGTTACCCTCAAATTTTGGAACATCCGTGATCCTTGGGGTCAATTTGACCCCAACCACTTAATTGTCTACAAAATCAGTAGAAAACAACACTTTGGCACATGTTTATGTCTCAGATTTGTATTATTGCTCTGTTGGTGACATAAAAAGTCCTTTAAATATATCTTAGCACCCCCACACATAGCCCACAAACCAAACAAACTTAATCCATGACTAGGCGAAAATTAGAAAAAATTGCAATAAAATGTCATTAATTGGTCTAAAAACATATGGACACATATTATTGAAATTTTAGTGGCTCCATATACTCCCTAAATATGAATTTCTATTACTTATAACATTTGAAAAGAAAAAACAAATTTGATTATCAAGGATATTATCTATCTATTACCGTATGGATCAATTTGCCCCTAAAAGAAATAGACATTTTCCCAAACATTCAGAAGGTTTTTAAGTCCAACATTCATTTTCCTTGAATGTTTGAATGTGTATTTATAACACAAGTATAATAGTTAGGTAAGAACAATGGATACATTGCCAACCAAGAGTTTTGGGAACATCATAGAAAAACATTATTTCTACACTTGAATTAGTGTGCACATAAGGAAAAAAGCATAAGGAGCATAAAAAAGCATAAGCAAAAATGAGCATGTGCTCCTTGTAGACATATTACATGTTCATGGTAGTGGGGTAATGTTTGAAGGAACAGGGCTAGCAACTTGTATGTTTACTTCTATTCACTATGTATGCCCACTGGAGAACTTGTGGTATGGACGTCAATGTGTATGTCCTTCACAAAAGTTACAGCTGTTGCTGTTCCTGCATTCTCTATGTCAGGTAGCAGCAGTTTATAACCAATGCTGCAGACAACTATGTAAATTTGGAACACCATACTGAATAGAGGAGAAGAATAGCACCATTATATCGCTCAACATAGCAACCAACCTTGAGATCGCATCCATCTAAAGAAGTACAACGGCTTGTCACCATCAGAACAGTCCATTTCAATATTTGGACCACAATCATAAAGCTTCTCTTCAAATATACCATCACTTATAATTATGTATGCTGGGCACAGAACAACATGCACAGCAATGCTGACTATATGTGACCCATCTTATGCTATCGTGTGTGTGTAGTGGGAGGGTGCAAAGGTAGCTCCCAGGGTACAGGGCTGAGGGGTAGGGGGGGTTGCTGGAGTGGGTGCCATGATGGCACTATAGGTACAGCAAGGTTCAGTTTGTGGATTTTGTCAAAATGTCAATGCTGTAGTAGCCACCACTGTCCAAAATGTTGCCGTGAATTAGTTTTAGGCCTCCCCCATGTCATTAGTATTTTTTAGTTATCAGGGGCCAAACAAAAGCAAAATGTTCAGAAGAAAGATGGATAAATAGCTTATTTTCATGTATTTCACATTATCTAAACATATTTTAACATTTATTTGCAAAATATGGATGTTCCATTTATGTTTTATACACTTGAAACAATTGGGGTCAAATTGACCCCAAGGAACACGGATGTAACCAAAATGTGTACAGCACTTAGGAAAAAAAAATTTGTGGAAATTTCACTTTTTTCACATTTATCCCATCTATTTAGGAAAAGTCATCAAAGATGAGGCAGAAGAAATATGTACTTCATGTATTTTTCAGGTGTTAAACATTGAAAGGGGTCAAATAGACCCCAAGGATAACAGGAGGGTTAAAAGTGAAGTTTGCACAATTATAACGTCAAAACAATTGTATCATGACAGAACATGCCTTTCATTAGAGATCAATTTTCTGAATAATGGGATGTCTGACTAATGGCTGTCGGACTAATGAGATGGAACCCCGGATGTGGCAGCTTGTTGCTAGCTGACCCCATTTGATTAAATTACATATGCTAGCTTGGAGGTAGAATTTTCACAGCCAGACTAAAAAAATGGCTGGAAGTAGAGGAGATATGTAAAACCCAATCATTTAACTGGGGAGGTGTAAAATGAGATTATTTACAGAAATGGTGCAGTATCGAATAACACATTTGCTTAGATTTCCAACTGTATGTCCAATGAACTGTCAAACAGGCAATCCCGACCGGTCAGTCTTACCAGTTGAGGTAATCAGGAATATCCTCTTTCAAACCAGCCATGTTTGGTCGAGATTTTTTATGGTGCTGTGGACCCTTACAAAACCACCTCATGCTAAACAGGAAGCGTGATGAAGGAAAACACATTTTATGTTCTTTGATATCTGTCTCTCTGTTTTGCTGTTAGCAAGCATCATTTTAAAAAAAGTTAGAAGAAACAACATACATCTCGTGTCTCCACTTTCTCTTTCTTCAAGGAAAGATCCTCCCTGAGTGATGAGAGCAAAGACTAAAGAGCACTTGTTTATATTGCCGTTTTAAAAGGCTCCTGCTATCTGGCTGAATCACGACAAAAGACACTGATACACAATCAGGTGTGGCATTCTGTTGCAATTCAGTTCATCAGAAGAAGGAGTCTTCAAGAACAAAGAAATTATGACCATGTTTTGATGTAGAGTGTGTCCCAAAAAAGAAGATGATAAGAAATAGGTTTAATTGCAATCTGTCAGTCGCACTTGACAAGTGCAAGAGAGGGTGCTATGAATACTAATAAGCTAAGCTGCCATTTACTACTGACATGGCAATAGCGTAATAGTCATTAACAAAATTAGATGTCAGGTTAATTCACATATGAGGAAATGAGAGGTACTCTGGTAATTTTCTATTGACTATGGTGGATGTTCACTAGAGTGTGTCAAGAATTTAAACGTGGTAGAGGAGTAACCGGTCTAAAATTAATAAGAATCAAAAGGGAGGAGGTCAGGGAGTGATGGGTGATGGAATGAATGTGGGCTATGTAGGGACACATGGTACACAGTATGTGTGTGGTGGTCCTTAGTGGGTTTCTCATGATAGGCATTAGAATGCAATGACATGGCTCTCTGTGAATGAGTCATCATTTTACGTTAATGTGGCATATTTTAACAGGAACTGGGAATAGATACCGTATTCAGAATGTTGGTGTCCATTTGCATAACAGCTTCAGTCAGTAGGGCCTACAGTCAGTACAATTTGAGTGAAAATGTTGATATTTATTGGGATAAAAAAAAAAAGCTGAGGAGTTACTCTCTGTTGTTTTTTCCTAATCTGCTTTTGTATTTAACATGTTGTGATTTGATGCCTAACCCCTTAGCCTAAGCTATAACCTGTCACCAAAATGTCATAGCAATGTTGTTATGGTGTAGTTGAGCATTTTCAGCAAATAGTGACCCCATCAGCTCAGCACATATTCTGCATGGAAAGACCTTTAAAAACACAAAAAGCTGGAAGTGCAAGAAAAGAGCAGAGAGAACAGTGATGGGGTCCCAGTGATGGATTTCATCCATGCCTCCTTGCATTTTTTATGCAATTGGTTTCCTGGGTGTTCCCTTGGGGGATGTGGAGAATGGATGTGAGTAAGTGTCAAATTTCAGTCGAGTGGGTTGACTGGTAATCACCAGTTGGATGCTGCCACCACTGGCTGTCTTTTCTCCATAGACACAGCAGTGGCCAAGGCAGAGTAGAGGAAGAGAGGACAGAAAGACTGTTGCGCTGTGTGCCACTGAGATGAGAAGAGTATGAGGACAAGCTCCACATGAAAGGAGTGTATTTAAAGTCTCAGAGAGTCATGTTGAAAGAAAATAAAAGGAAAAGAAGAAGGGAAAAATGGCCTGATGCAAGTGCTTCCTCCTTCATCTATGTGGATTGAAGGCTGCCGAATACCTTTATTTGACTCTCTACTGCAGTGACTCTCTATTGCTGTTTCAATGAAATGAATACTTCCCATATTAATGTTTACCCATTTTATCATCAACAATTCTATGCCCCCTCATGTCTTGCATGGCACCGAATAAAAAGCAAGTGAAGCAAAACGAGAGTGAAACTTAACAAAAGACAACATTCTTCAAGACATTTCCTCATAGCTAATTTTATACCTTTGTCTCTTGTAAGTTTGTGTAAGAGAGAGTAAAAAAACATTAAATCAAATTATTCATTGCAATATACATGTGAATGAAGCCAGATTTTGTGCAGTTTCTCCAGATGTTCCAAGCAAGGCATTGCAGAGGATTTTTACCTTCGTTTTTTTCGACTGCAGATTTTAACTTGCAGTGCAGATGTCATCAAAAAGATGGTAGTGGTGCTTTGACAGGGACCTTCTTCAATGCCTGTGACTCATATCCCTGTTTTTTTTCTCCACATTTTGCTTTTTTATCTTTACCACATTGATGTCTTCCTGAGATGCATAATCTTGAGAAAAGGCACAGATGCATGGGGAGAAAGCCTAAATCTATTTCTTTCTTTGTCTTCTTCCACCTTTTCCCTTCTTTTTTTCATGGCTTCCTCCTTTGGCAGGTTCTGCAGGGAGGCAAAAGGCAGGGAACGATTCTCCCTTTTTTGCAAAGAATTCATTAAGGATTCATTACTGTGGATTATTGCTATTCCATGGCATAATTGTTTTTGAAAAGAGTCTTCTGGAAAAAAAATACAAAGTGTTTTTGCACCTGGAATGTCAGCAGACATCTTTTTTTGTGCAGCTCGTCATGGGCAATCTGAAAAATAACATTCTATTTAATTTTAAGCTAAATCTTAAGACACCTCCTGTCCTGGAGTCCCTGTAGCTCCGCTGTTGAAAGAAACTGCACATTGTGTGTGTGTGTGTGTGTGTGTGTGCGTGCGTGCGTGCGTGCGTGCGTGTGTGTGTGTGCATTACCAATGTCTTAACTATATGTTAAGTTTAACTGCAAATGGGAGACTGGCCAAATGCAATTTCAAACTTCTGTTCTAACCTTGTTACATAGATTTTTGACAATAAATTACACTCGACTTGACATAAAACGGTTCCCCTGCAGGTCCATAGTGCCATGTTTGATTCAAAGTAAGGGCATATAATGATGACATGTAAGTCTAAGCACCGCCACTGGCTATGCTGATTAAAATTGTTTAATCATTCAAAAGTGAATGCATGCATGTGTAATGAATAAATGCTAATGGTTTCATGTTTAGCCTGTGCGAAAGGTCTGCACTCAGAGAAATTAAATTCCCTGTGGGGGTTTTGCTTTTTTTTCCTCCACAAAAACTAATTTAACGCCAGCTTTCCCTATCTTTACTCAGTCTTTACATTGTGGTATTGCCTTATATGAAACATACCATATGAAATAATAATAACACAAAACTGACAAAAACTAATGGAATATTTTTTTCTTGATACCAGACTTCCCATAATGAGTGGCATATTTCCTTAAAGCACTTGTGTGTAAGCGAGGCATGCATTTCTGCTTCACCGTACACATTATCGGAGAGTAAATAAAACACCATAAATCATGTTTGCTAGAGTGTAGTATGCATCCAGAGCCATTTTCCGCCCTTGAAGTCGTTCCATTATTTATGCATTCATACCACATACTGTATATCAGAGGCCCTGCAGCATGAGGCGCTCCATCAGAAGATCGACATCAGGAGTTCTCCCTCTTGCTGCATAAGGTAGCGCAGTGGTGGAGAGGGAGGCTGGACGGTAAGCGCTCTCCGTGGTGCTAAATTGATTTATAACATGTTGTGCCTGTTTGAGCTCAGCTTTTAAAAGAGCAGTGCTGGTGGTAGTAGGATAGTAGTTGAACTCACCTTACACCTGTCTGGGCCATCACTCTCCCTCCTTGTGCATGTGATTACATTTAAATGCACAGGTTGTCTGTGGCCGTACTGATCTGGCACTTGTGTGCCTGCATGCGTATGCTGCATGTGCGTGTGTGTCTTCGTGTGAAGGATAGTAGCTCAGTGTTGTCAAGGTGAAAAGCATGTCACAGCTCATCAGATCAGTGGTGGATATTGTTTTCATAATATATGACACTGTGCCACACAAATCCACACGTACAGTATGCATGCACACATAAACAACTTGATTTTGTTCTATGGGAAATGCTTTCCTCAGAGGTAAAACTGTCTTCAAAGGGAAGGAAGGCAGGAGGAAGGGAAGTAGGGTGATGGAGTGGGGAGTGGAGTGGGGACCTGTCAGCCATGATTGACAGGCCTTGGGCCATGCCATGCAGAGAGAGCTTCATTAGGTCTGTCCTCCTTGACACCCTCTCTTGGCAGCCCCAGCCAGCCCTCAGCCCTCTCCTGCCTTAGCCAGACAGCCTGCTTCAGCCTTTTTTTCTGCCTTACCTCAGCCCGGTACATGTCCAAGGGTCCCGGAAGGGCCAGCATCCTGAGATTACTATGCAGCACCTCCACCACCACAGCCCCTCTCTGCCACTCATCCTCTTCTCTCTTCACTCTGCTCTCTTGTCCCCATCCATTCTCTCTCTCTCTCAGTCACTGTCCCTCACCTTCCATCACTTGTTTTTTTTACTGGGTTTTTTTTGCCTGCTCCTCATTCTCCAGTACATTCTCTCTCACTCGCATTCTCAACTCCTCCACTGAGACACATGGCCATCTCCACAGACTATACTGCTACTGAGGCCTTATGTTTCAGGCACTTCATTAGCATGCAGCATGCTGGTAGATGTAGATCCTCTCAAGGTGTTTGCTCTCACACTCACTCCTTCCTTTAATCCTGTCGAATCAACCAAGCCAGAGCAGCAGACGCTCATCATTGCCTATCTAGGCCTCTTGTAAAACCCCTTGAAAAAAGCAGCTTCTGCAGTCATGGCAGGGTTACCACTTATCCTGAGGAAAGGAGAGCAATACTTTCAATCATCTTCCGATTGTTATTGCACAGCAGCGTCCACAGAGATGAGCAGCTGTGTCTTGGTGCTCTTTCACACCCTGTGTCTGTACACGTCTTAACAATTTCTGCCCATTATTTTCATTATATTAATTTTTGTGAGATTTTTGAGGAACAATTTTGTCACTTCTAACTTTACACGGCCAATGCTCCTCAAGGCAAAGCTGAGCTATGCTAATGCTAACGAGTTGGTGCCACGCATTGCTGACTCCGGCTGCGTCCGAAGACGAGACAGGTCGGGATGAACTCATCATAGGTCAGAGAACATCATACTTAATTACTGAAACATGGTGGACTTTTCCTTCAATCTATAACCTTACCGCTCATTCACTGCAGGTCCATGTTGTCCATACCTAATGACGCTACAAGTGTATTGCAAATATGGTGACACAAACATGGTCTGCTTTGATACCCTTGGACCATACACTATGTCATGTGTTAACAGTAGCTGAGCCTACAGTAAGTAGGATACCACATTGCCTGAATCGTTTGTCACATGATGAGGGCTGTGTACTACACTAAATCTAGTGGGCCCTAGATGTAGCTCATGGTGTCCTGTCAGAGCAGAACTGGTTTCCCATCAGAACAGAGCCAAAAAAGACGTTTTTTTTATATGAAAGGTGGAACATTAAAATCTGCACAGAGAAGTCAATTCATGCTGAATGAGAATCTTTAGACAGCAAGCTGTTTAGAATGTCAAACACACAGTCTCCCCCTATTGGTTGAACATCAGGTCAAGTTTTTAAAAAAAATCTATTCCACTGACACAGACACCCACAGCAGAACACAGTGCATTGGCACAGGCTCAGGGTGGAGAAATCCATCTCATTGCCCTGACTGTATAGAAATCAATGGGCTCAAGATTACAGTGGTGGGGAGACATATTGCTGGATCATGACCATAAATGGGGTTTTCACTGAGTTATTATTGTTCAATATCTGTAATTGAATGCACTTGCAAAAAAGACGTGGAAGACACAGGCAGGGATCGGGAGTAAATTATAAGGCGTTTTATCAGCCATCATCCATTGAACGTTGGCTACAGGTTTATGCTGTGTGGACAGAAGCCAGAGATATTTTCGTACTTACAGAGTGTATAGAGAACACATTATTAGTGCTATGAGTGCTTTATGCCATTGATGAATAAAGAGAGGCTTATCCCTTATCCAATCTAGTCTTGCAGGGCATACGGAAAGAATTGGATTCCATCTTGAAGTCCCATCTGAATACTCTTATAGGAGGAGATGAGTGGACTGGATACCCTATAACATTTATCAATAAATTCTCTGTCATCTTTCTCCAAGGTTGGACTTGGGTTTAGAGACCAATAAAATATAAATTAGTTGGAGGAATAGGCTTTTCACACCTGTGTAAGAGAGAGCCTACATAAGTTTACTGCATTTGATGGTATATATTCAAGTTTGTTTGAAGTAATATTGTTGTCATTATCAGTCTGCAGAGGTGGGTCTCACTGTCTCATCTTTTAGGAATTGTGACCTGGTTCAGAGTAAACAAGAGTTTGAGATTTCAAGACAAGTATTAGACATCACAGGGAGTGAAGGTAACCAACAACTGACTTCATGTCAGTCCACATAAGTTTACAACCTGGCCAAGAATAGTAGCCTGAGCTGTTGTTTTATGTTGATGCATTATTATTATCATTATTGCTGTTATAGTATGGCTGTTTTTCGTTATTAGGCCTATTATTATGATTTCAGGAAATATCTTAACTTACTTTTTTGAATTCTAGAGACCTTTGGACAAAATTGTTAGGTGCGAAAATACAGTACAACATTTTCATAATACCAATATGCTTCAGATGTCTTCAGGATGTCCCAAAGACAGCAGATACACTGTACAGCAGCAAAGGTCCCCCAAAAGTAACAAGAAGTCACGACAACAGGCAAGACAAGATATGCACCCATGTTTCAGCCAACACCAAAGAGCATCATCACTTTTACTCCTTTCTTCCTCATCCATTTTCATATGAAACTACTTTTAAAAAGTTAGTTTCATTTTTTCACTACACGCAGAGGAGATGAAATTGTCTGGGTTTAAATAGCCCAGCTGGGTGCTTAAGTATCCCATATATGCACTGAGCTGTTTCCATATCCTTCAGGGCAGGACAGGTGGCTTCATGTCAGGAGTGGCAGCAGATGCCTGAGAGCCCTGAGATCGAAACTCCGTCTCCATGATGGATCTTCTAGTGCAGCTCACCAGCGTAACCCTCACAGGTCTCCATAGAGCCCATCAGTCAACACACTGTCATCCACAGCCCCAATTTGCACACACTCACTTTATTTATCCCTCACTGGAGAATAGGGGCTGTTTGCTTTGGAATTTCAGCAGCACACAAATGTAGAGGCAATGCATAGGCCTACATGTAGTTAAGGGCAATGTTCGAGTCGGTCTTGGCCTTTTTCCCCCCAACTAACTTTGACATTTAACAACTGAAATTTTATATCAGTTATCCAACTTGGTCAAAAAAACTGACGGATACAGTAGAGCCACAGATAATAGATATGTATTATTAAAATTCAAGATTTTTACATTTAATACATCACATCTGTCTTCCACACTCAAGCAGCAGCAACACTAAATTCTGAACTAGTAGAAGTGACTCAATATCAGACTTGGCACATGTTAACACTTTCACACCAATGAATTCAAAAAGTAATCAACATGCAATTTAAGGAAAGCCTTGATAGTATTCACCTACAGTAGGTACACCCTTGATACCTCCTATTCCCCAGGTACCTGGTACAGACACTGCAGCGACATAATTACTCTCATGGCATCCTAGGATCCATCACTGTGTGTCTCCCACCACAACTGTCAAGAGAGTTGAATGCCATCATCAAATTGGTTTTAGTTGCATTAGACTCCAGTGCCTGAAAATGTAGCTAAATATCAGGTGTGTGTGTGTGTGTGTGTGTGTGTGTGTGTGTGTGTGTGTGTGTGTGTGTGTGTGTGTGTGTGTGTGTGTGTGTGTGTGTGTGTGTGTGTGTGTGTGTGTGTGTGTGTGTGTGTGTGTGTGTGCGGACCAAGTGTCCAAGCTTAAACTGAATTTTAACTTTACCATTATACACTGTTAGACAACAGTATAGCAAACAATTGAATTAGGCCCACCCTATGCATAGAACTGAGGTATTGAATTACAGTACATTAGCAACCACTATAAATGCTGTGTGTGCACATACATGTGCGGGAAAAATTATGCTGGTACTCTACAAACTGAGTGGATCAATAACCACACTATCAGCATCTATCTTCACAACACACACCATTAACGTTCCTTCAACTTGCTGGACTACTTTTTTATGTTGAAAATGTTTGAGTTTGTTTTCACTGTTGAGAGCAGAATGAAGAGCCAAAACCTTGTCAGTGGACAGGCTGTGCTTGACATGGGTGACGGAATAAGGCACCATGCAAAACATGTGCCTTTCACAGCTCAGAGGGCCGAGTGGAGGAGACAGGACAAGAAGTGAGTCAGGGAGCTTGGACTTACAAATGCCAAACAAGCCCTTCCAGCCGTGGCCTTGGCACAGGTGTGAGTTCTGCACCACTGGTTGCAGATGCTAAACCCCCTACATCACTTCTTGCATCAATTTCCTCTTTGAGTCAACTCTGATGCATGTGTATGTGTGCGTGTGTGCATGTGTGAACAAAATTACTGCTGTAGTCTCCATTCAGATCTCTCAGTGTCCCATGTTCTTTTTATCTCCATTCCACATTACCAAATGCATTTGAGTGGCAAGGGCAACGCTGAATCTGACTGTGTGAGCTGCAAATGTCAAAATGGTCCATAATGTGGTGTGAAAATGGAGGGTGCTAATGTGAACATTAATCTCTGGTTGTTCCCAGGGCATCTGAATAATTGAGACAGATAGGAAAGAGCAAATATCACAGCACTCTGGTAGTGAAGACAAATCCCAAATCACTGAAAATATTTTCTGCTGCTGCCTTTGTTTTGCCTTCTTCTAATCATAATTTTAACTTGGGACCTATGAGGGCCAATGTGTCAAGTAAAGTAGCTTAAAAATGATTTAAAAAAAACATTCTGGGCAAGTTATCGGTGTTTCAGGGATATACTGAGCACAATCATTCAGTTGCTGTTTTTATATTAGAAATACTGATGACATAGTCAATGAACAAAACAAACGCAACGACTAACGTCATCGGTTTGATATAAAATAAATGTTGGTTTACAAATAATAAATTAACAGCATGCCTCAGCAGTATCTAAGACAAGGAATATAATTGGCAGAATGAAAACTGTGTAACTGGGGGAGTGTAAAAGCTGCACTTCTAAAATGGTGCACACCTGCAACAGCAGCTCTGCATAAACCAATACTGTTCTGACCATAGAAAGCATTACACTCCAAAAGAATCAGCAGGGGTTTCAATAACATAGTTCAAGATTTACAAGAAGAGACCCGTAGTAAAACAAAAACATAGGGTGACAGAGTAAAGGCGTAAGTAATGAATAGATAATATGACAAATGTTTTGAGTGATTTTTTTTGCTAAATTGTAGTGTTTGTCTGACTGCATGGCTTCAGATGTGTATCTGTCATACACAAGGGCATGCTCCAGAATTACAAGGAAGGTTCACTGCAGAAAAATGTGGAGAACGCTGGGAAATAGCGAATGGGTAAGCAGTGAAAGACTCATGTGAGAGGGCTGGAGGGGTCAACTCCCAACAGCCCTGCCCCACCTTGCTGATATCATAGGAAAAAATAATGACCAACATTAATTTTCATTGAAGGTGGAAGTACTATTTTCTTCAACAATGCCTAAAACCTCTGGGAGCTAGTTGGAATTCTGAATGGTTAAAAGATCATCACGTTTAGTTACATGATTGCTGCGGACCTACAGTTTGCTCTGTCAATTTATGATAGAGCTATTTGATGAATAGTAGATTCGCATAGTTTACAGAATATCAACTGTCAGTGAATACTTATTAAAGTGGTAAGCCTGAAATGGCAGAGCATTAAGTCAATGGCTGACAGGCTCTGAAGTTCCTTAATGAATTCTTTAACAGTACGGCAAAAGGGGCACTTCAGGTTGAAGACCTACTCACTTCCATGATCAAGGGACAATGAAAAAAGAAGCCAGAATAAATGTCAGAATATCTTTTGATTTATCTTGCTTTCACCAAGTCAGCCTGACATTTCACACTGTTTGAACTACAAAAAAGGTCATCCTTCTCTTGGTAAGGGTTTGAGCTTAGGTCTGTAGATATTGCCTTTTAGAACAATGGTGAATCATATTTAATTCTTTCACATCCACATACATGCCTTTTTCCCTTTTGTCCTTCCCCTCCTATGTTGCCGGTTTTGCCTGCTATTTTCCCATATAATTATTCCCACATCCTTGCTGACAATACCTTACATTGAGATAAGGCCTGGCTTGGGCAGACATGATATACTGACAAAACATGACATGATCTAAAGTACAAGACAATGATCTCGTTAAGAAAGCAACAACAACAACAACAACAACAACAACAACAACAACAACAACAACAACAACAACAGAAAAATTACAGCTGTTACAAAAATCATGTAATAAAAAAATGTCAATAATGATAGGATGTAAGCAAAACATAACTTGTCCAGTTCATGGAATAACTGTACCGGGATCATGCATGGTTAATTCCAGTTATATTGTTGAATCGTCAAAGTTACGAAAACAGTTTGAGTCTTGTAAATATGAACAGGAAGCAACTTGGCCAGTGGCTGCCTTCATTGACTGTAAGTACCAGTTCCTTTCTTGAATCTGAAAAATGTGGTCATCACAGATCATATCTACTGTGATAGGAAAAAGAAGTATATATTTCAGAAGAAACAAAAAAAGTACGAGGCAGTAAAAGGGTCAGGAAATACTGCAAGGCTCTATGAAAGTGTGATCACCCTCTCCCTCCCTGCACTTGCTCTCCTCCATTAGGTTTGCATCAGCCAGAATACCCTGTGTTCAGAAGCCAGTGCAATGAAGCAACAAGGACACTGTGTGTCAGGTATGAGCACAATAAAGCTGTAAAAAAGTTTCTGTGCTGTGCTTTGTCTCCTTGAGAAATGTGAAAAAAAAACCTTTGGACGTGCGAGAGCTGCTGTCTTAATCACCTCTGCACCACCACACAACAACCAAGACAAACAGAGGTTCACAGAGGCAATATACAGGTTATATTGTATGAAACAAACATTGGGCTGAACAATGTGAGTTTACGTGTTTGTTTGTTCAGATAGCAAACAATGAAACAATATCAATGTCACGTAAATGAAACAAAAAAAGGAGACACTGTGTGTGTGTCTGGGGGGGGTGGAAGGAGAGAGGGAGAGAGAGAGGGAGAGGGGGAGAGAGAGAGAGAGAGAGAGAGAGAGAGAGAGAGAGAGAGAGAGAGAGAGAGAGAGAGAGAGAGAGAGAGAGAGAGAGAAAGAGAGAAAGAGACAGAGAAAATGAATGTGTGTGGCAGTGCAAACCAAAAAGGATTCTTTTTGGTGAGAGAACTGTACGGCCGTGGATAATTAACAATTTGGTAGAAATGAGCCTGTAGAATCCAGACTGTGTATTAAGTGAAGCTAGAAAAAGGATATGGAGGAACTGATATTCTACTGTTCTGCTGCAATTGGTCATTTTCCACGAGCTATGCTAACATATTCTTCCTACAGTAGCAACAGCATTATGATTAACCAGCCAATTTGCTGTGATAAACGATTTAACTGCAAAATTACACATTTTAGACAAAAAGAGCAATTACCATGGGTAAAGAAAACATTTTACAGGCATAATTTATAAAAATGGAGTTTGCATCATTCACCATGTTCCCTTTCCACTGTTTGCTGGGTTTAAGTCAGCAAAGAAGTGTACTGGGATATTTATCCTCTGGATATTTTCCAGAATTCTCTGATATTAACACGGACCACTGTTTCAGAAAAGCTGTGGCAGTTTTACAGATTTTGGCATAATTCTGTGACGGGGTGGGCCCATTGAAGTGCTTTGTTCCCACAGCTCTATGTTCCCACAGTCTAATGTTCCAACTTGTGTGATCTCAGGATTTTCTATTTCAAAGACTTTTTTCTTACTGACATGTTAGGGTTAGGGATTATTTTGGTCTGGGAACAACTTAAATTACTGTAGCCGTCTTTTGTTTGGTGAACTTTGTATCAACTGACTAGAAAAGGTAGGCTTTTCCACCACCAGTTTGTCAGTTTTGAAATGACTGACTTAACATAGTGCTGTGGGAACATAGAATGCATGACCATGAGTCCATCGTGGAAAACACTTCAGTGACTATTACACTGAACTTTGGCAAACCCTGTGAAACTGCCACAGATTTCGCTTCCAAAGGGTCAGACTGCTTCGAGCCAAGTATTCAGTACACCACAGCCCAGCACAGAGCTTTGAAGCATTAGCTTACAGTAGCCCCTTTGCTGCCTTTGACATTAATGCATGTCCAAGAGGTTTATGCTGCACGCTGATCAGGCCCCAAAGCTGGAGCACTCTCATACGAGGCACTTCACAAAGCATCAACTAAGAAAGAAGGGAAAATGAAAGTATGGTGCATGAGGCAAAACGGAGCATGCAAATTGGCCATTGGACACAATGCAGTACAAGAACACAAGTGTAGCTGTGTAGCAGGATGTTGAATTTAATATTGGGTGTGTTTCATTTATTTGATGTAATCTTTAATTTCTCCATGGTTGATTAGATTTTAGGGGCTGTGACACTGGGGTTTTAAATTCCTCCCGAGTTTGTGCTTCATGGGGAGCTGTAATGAGTTTGCCTCTTTTGTGGTGTCTTGTGTACTGTATGCATATGTGTGTTTGCTGTTGAGGTTTTATTTTCTATTTCCTTCTCATTTCTGGGTCACTGGAAAGATGTGCTCTTGGAAACCCATTTCAAAGACTTTTAACCAACAACACCCTTCACCCGCTCCCCACAACACACACACACACACACACACACACACACACACACACACACACACACACACACACACACACACACACACTTTTCATTCCCCTAACTACAAAAACAATAGGCCTTTCTGTTCTTTGTTGCCAAATTGGATGGGGTAAAGTTAGACGATACTAGTTGGTCCATATAGGACTGCACTAAGCACTTCTTCCTTAGCAAAACAACAACAACAAAAGTCACATAATGATGGTCTCATTGAAGATGTAGGTTCATGTTTTTGTACTTTGCTGCTGTACAGACACATAAGACATGAACATTACAGTTTTTGCCACCTGCTTGCACACAATTTGCAAAATTTGGCTCATAGAGTCAAAACTCTACACACAAGCCAATTACTCTCAACACTTGGAGATAAACCCATCACATATATGGCAACATGAAGCTCTGCTATAAAAGCATAAACATTGCCATAAAAACCTTACAATCTTTTGTCAAAACCTCACTTTCATGTCAAAAGACACACAAAAGCACCAAATGAGAAAACAAATTAGATCAACTTTAAAACAGTTGTCTGCTTTATACAAAACACAGCAGTCTTTCTTTTTGGAGCAGTCTATTCAGTCTCACAGAATGTACATTTTCACAAGACCCCAAAATTCAATACTGTACATTACAAAACTGCACCTTACAGTACAGGACATTAAACCTAAGCAAAATATATCTCAAACAGTACATCACTCTAAATACAACAGTGTGTAGGTGAGCTTATGTACCTTTTTTGTGTATTGGTTATATTCACGAATTTTCAAACATCTAAATATGATATAAATATGGGGTTACGTCAACATGCTGTAATGACAATCATCAATGACAATCAAGTCAATATAGGCTACTTTGTTTGGTTATGAGGTATGAGGTATTCACGAAATACAATACATTTTCACAGACACACTATGCAGCTGACATTTACATGACATCATCAAAATTATATCATGTTCAGTCAGTTTGCTCAAGTGGTCTTGCTTGGTTGTGTTCTGAAAATGCACTACTTCTAAAAAGCACTATCATGTTCACATTACCTAACATGTGATGATGAAGACAAAAGGCGGCATGTATCAGGCTAGGTTTTACAGTACGTGAGTCAGTCAATGCCATACTCCATATTCTACACTTTAGTACCATTGTGCTATTCGCCTTGTTTAGCATACAATCAATCAAAGTAAAAAAAATAAATGCAAAATAAAACACATGCAATGTAATATAAAGCATGCAACTTTGTAACATGGCAGAATAGTGTTCAATTTTGAAAGCATGTGTTTTATTGTCTGCGTCTAAATCTTGTCATACATCAGTGTGTTTTGTTTTTTTAACAGATGTGTTTTCACAATGACACTCTGAGATTTTACTTTTGAACAAAGTGTCTTGTGTATGAAATTGTGTGTAGACAGCTGGAATCTGTGTGTTGCGTAAAGGAGCAAGTGCCTTGCTAAACTGGTATGAAAGTGTAATGCTTACTTTTGTTTAAAGTCAAGCAATAAGTGTTTAAGTTATGCACCAACAACTTAACGATATGATACTTTGGTTTAAGCATCTGCCTATACTGTTTAAGCAGTAGGCAAAAACTGTAATGGCTGAGTCAATTGTTTTTATACTGGGACATGTTAAAAACTAAACCAACCCCACATTGACATGACATGGCTTCACTGTTGGGAGCCACACTTTCCTTCACTGCCTTGTTATATATTATTATATACTTGTATATTACGTGGACCGTGAGAGAGTCATTAACTTTGAACTGACATTGCAATATAGTTATCCAAAAGGGCTGATGAGATTTTGGACGTCGTACAGAAATCATTACTCTTCCATCCTCCCACTGGGATGGTGTTTCATCGTACAGGAACAGATGGACTGGATCGTTCAATCATATCAAATGATTAGCTTGGCCGTGCGGCAAGATCAATATGTCAAGACTTAAGTGCCTATGTGAGTAGAAGTCTGATGTGACTTTATTTCTTGAAAATGTTGACTTTTTTCCTCAAAAAATCTGAGTTCCTTTATAAGAGATTTGCAAAATATATATCCCCTATTGAGCCTAATGCTCTTCTGTACGATATTGCTCAGCCACAACAAAAATAAAATAGCAATCCTGACAGAAACTTCTTTAGCGAGTCAAAATCTCCTTCAGACTTGATTTGAAGGATTCGATATTTGGCTATTTGCTTTGACATATTTCATTTTGGGGAAAATAACTCATATTTGATCTTCTATGTCCAAGATGAGATCATACTTGTCACGGCAGTAATGACAGGGTGCATCATGTCTCTAACACAACTGCCATTCTCTAGAGGAGCTCACCCCATCTCGGAGATATACTACAGGACCAACTGATATCAGGCTGTTTTGATAGCTGCCATTACTTTCCTGTGTTTGCTTTGATGTAAAATTGATTCCATGGTAAAAAAATTGAATGTCATCTATCTTCTGTGTGCATACATACACACACGCACAAACACATACACATACACACAACCGCACAGGCACACAGTTGAATGGTTTATTTCAGTCTTTCAATTCCACTCACATACATTGTGTGTGACAAAACAATCCGCAAGACCTTTTAGGAGAGACGTGTCTCAGCTTGTGCTGCTGCTCTGCCAGTCTGCTGGATTAGCCATGACCAGGGCAAGACTCAGAATTGAATCGCCCACCCAAACCGACACACACACACACACACGCGCCCGCTCGCTCTCTCTGTCTCTTCCCCTCTAACACACAGACGCACGCACTCACTCACGCGCGCACGCACGCATACAAGGAAGGCCGACTGCTTTCAGTGTCATAGCTGCTTAGTGGGGAGTGAGAACTGGGTGTCTTCTGCCAGCTCAGCATTGTAGTGGAGGCTTGCCATGCCAGGGAGGAATACACATTCAAATTAGAGGCAGCCAGGCCTGCAGCTGTGCATGTCAGAGAGAAATATAAGAAACATGCCACCATGTGCACACACACACACACACACACACACACACACACACACACACACACACACACACACACACACACACACACACACACACACACACACACACACACACACACACACACACACACACACACACACACACACACACCAGTCATTGTAAGGCAATAGTCCCACGGCAGGACCATCACCCAAGCATATGGCCCCAGGACCTCAGACTCAGAGAAGTTCCACACAATGCACAAAAACCAACACACAAACATGCACGCACCAGATGGTCCTGTGCCTCAAGTAGTAATTAATAACCAGCAGGAGAGTTGACTGATATCTTCAAGCACAAACTCCCTGACACACAGAAACCCACATGTATTTTGCCAATGACGTCATCTAGTCTTTGCTCAAGTTATGACTATGAGTATTTATCTTCATTTTTTTCTTTTTGTGTATTTACTGAGATTCATAAACATTAAAATCAACATCATTCCATCTGACTTGCCTGATTTGGACTACATTGGTGAGATATAGTGCATGGAATCCTTCACGTTTGCCTCAGAGGAATAAAAGAAATGCATTTGCAATGCAGATGTTCTCTATTTAATTGCACTGCATGTCTACCCCACCAGTTGTGCTACTTTTATACAAGTAAGTAAAACATTAATCACCATTGTGAGCCAGACAAGGTTAGATGTGGCGAAAACCAGTCCAGCAGCTTTGACAAGTGTTATCTGACCCTCCTCCTCAGACAGCCAGGGACGGAGCTACAGGGGTGGCTAGGGGGGCATTTGACCACCCTGAAATCTGATTGGCTACCCCAAGTGCTCCCCCAGAAAATGGACAGTAGCCCCGCCCACTCGCGTTACACGAAGCGCATAGATCGCCCGCAAATCGCTATCGCGAGTGAAGAAAGGATAACCATTTTCCCCACACACATTTTGATGCAAGTTTGTGTACACACCACCCTCGTGAATTTGGGCATATGGGGTACCATTCGAAAGCTTAGAATGCCGTCTGTCTAGTGGTATGCATAGGAACGCTCTGTGTTGTACGGTCTGACGGCAATGTGAATGGCAGATGTGTGCTTTTCCATCCTGAAGAAGAAAAGCATTAGAGAAATAACAGCTTATATCAGTCCAGACTCATTTCGTTTTCCTTTTAATGAAAAGTTAGCTGTGTGCCATTTAAGATTTTTCAGAACTATATAGTGCTCTAGGCCTATATCCCATGTGATATATCAATAGATTCGTTTTTGGTGGTAAATGAAAGTAGCTTCATGATTAATTCCTGTGAATTCAACTCAAACCTCATGTCTAAAGTCCAAATATTCACTGGCATATGCTAATTGCTGTCTTTGTGTTGGAATAGACTATATGCTAATGAGTATTTTAAAAGAATGTCTGTACAGCACCTTTGATAGCATTGTTATATGTGTGAATTGTAGCAAGTTCTTAGCAGCATTGCAACATTACAGTGACTGGATTTTAGTATGGAAGTAACTCTTTAATGTACAGTCTGAGTTAAATTTGAACTTTATGAAATGACTGTGTGGTGTTGGGATATGTAGGCCTAATTTGAGTTAAGTTCAGTCAATGTAAGGCACTATATAGTTCTTTGTAAATCTTGCCATTTGCAACACAATGGGTTTCTGAGGGTCAAATCACAAAAAAATCTTACAAAAAATCACAAGAAAATAACTGATTACTGTTTGACATAATAGGAGACCTAAAACTTAAGGGTGCAGTTATAGGGTGCACAGTGGGTGTTATGATTGCCAAATGTGACCAATGATTACCAACCCAAAAATACTAAAAAGAACGCCTTAAGAATACAATCCTGCCAGAATTAAACAGAAGTCTTGATTTATATGAACACAAATCTACAGAATATGTATCTGCCCAAAGCCCCTCTTTACCCCCATAGATGACCATCGGAAACTGATCAATCTGGTAACACTCACAGGTGTCATAAGAACCCGAGAAAATCATTCTCTTTATCTATTCTATAGTGTTTGAGTGTTTATTTTCTTAGTGTAAGAGCATGCCCCTGTGAAATTAATGTGGCTACCCCATTGCTCCCCCAAGAATAAATGTCTGGTTCCGCCACTGCAGACAGCTGCCATATGATTTATCCTTGACACCTCACACTTACTGTACCTCAGTCTGCACTGCCATGCACGATTAGCCGATGTGGGTGACCAGTCATAGTTTAACTGCAAAAGAAAAGTAGTGAGCCTTATTTTATTCTTTTTTTCCATCCCTCAGGTGAGCAAACTCCTGTGTAGCGTGAGGAGACTTCTTTCTTTCTTTTTCTTTCCCCCTTCATTTCCCTCCATCACCTCTCTGCCCGCCCACCAGGAGTTGTCCTCTGTCTGCAAGGACGCAGATGTCTGTCTCCTGTTAAATTATGATGGCAGCAAAAAGTACCACTTGGGCCAGAACACATTGGTGAGATGGCAGTCTTAAAAAAATCAAATTAAATCAAATCCACAGATGGACCTTTGCATAGCTAATGTCTGTGTATGTTGTCACTTTAGCAAAGCAATGTACTGTCACCGGCCACTACATTAGGAACACCTGTTGCAACTGCACATTGAGGCAAATTTCTGATCAGCCAATCACATGGTGGCATGCATTTGTGCATGTTGAGACGATCTGATGCAGTTCAAACCGAGCATCATAATGGGGAACAAATGTTATTTAAATGACTTTGAACATGGCATGGCTGTCAAGCCGAAAGGGCTTGATTTGAGTATTTCAGAAAATACTGATCTACTGGGATTTTCACACACAACCATCTCTAGGGTTTACAAAGAATGGTACGAATAAGAAAGAAAATGCAGTGAGCAGCGATTCTGTGGACAAAAATGCCTTGTTGATGGCAGCGGTCAGAGAAAAATGGCCAGACTGGTTTGAGCTGATACAAAGGCAACTTTTAAGTCAAATAACCACTAATTTCAACTGAGGTATGCATAAGAGAATCCCTGATTACACAGCACAATCAAATCTTGAGGCAAATGGGCTATAGCAGCAGAAAACCACAGTTGGTGCCACTCCTGTCAGCTAAGAACAGGAAAATGAGGCAACAATTTGGACAGGCTTACCATAAATGACACTAGAAGATTGGAAAAATGTTGCCTGGTCTGATGAGTCTTGGTATCTACTGCAACAGTCAGGTGGAATGGTCAGACTATGGCGTCAACAACATGAAAACATGGGTCAACCCTGCCTTACATCAACGTTTCAGAATGGGGATATAATGGCATAAGGATATTTTCTTAGCACAATTTGGGCCAATTAGTACCAATTTATCTTTGATGTAATGCCACAGTCTACCAGAGTGTTGCAGGCAGTTCAGGCAGTTCTGAAGGCAAAAGTCGGTCCAACCCAGCATTAGAGAGGTGTTCCTAATGAAGTGGCCAGTGAGTGTATAAGTCACAAGAAAGTGAGTGAAAAACAATCCTATATTTGCAACTAATGTTCACACAGACAAATGGACAGAAATACAAACACAAACATACATGCCTAAACTCGCACACGCATGCGCACAGACACACAGGTGCACACACACGCACACACGGACGGACACATACACAGAGTTCAGGATAATTTCAGTCCATTGATTTGCCATCAAGGTTTTGTGTTGATGTACTATCGTCATTTGCTTCCTTTGTTTCCACCAGGTCACTTTGGATTATGTTGATGGTGCATTGTCCCTTTTAGTGACACTTTAGGTGCAGGGTCTTTAAAGCTTCATGTTGTGCAGATAATGTGCCTCTTGAACTGTGAGAATGTAGTGTGTGTGTGTGTGTGTGTGTGTGTGTGTGTGTGTGTGTGTGTGTGTGTGTGTGTGTGTGTGTGTGTGTGTGTGTGTGTGTGTGTGTGTGTGTGTGTGCGCGCGCGTATGCGTATGTTCCCTTTAAATGTCCTCTGGGGCGTAGTCTATAAACAGTGACAGCTGGGACACAGACCCAAACGTGAGCAGAATTGGATGGGCCACCCCCAATGAACCCCGGCCCATAACAAGGATGTCCTGATTGGATTTCACCTCTGTGGGATGTGGAGAGGAGAGGGGAAGTCACGTGTCACCCCTCATCAGTGGTCCAGGATGTAAATGTTTCAGGGTGCTGCTGGTTTGGCGTCTATCCAGAGATTCTAAGCAGCTTTGCATCTGCCCATCAACATCATTTGCTGCAAGCTCACTGGAGATAACTGCTTATTTTCATGATGGTATAAGGATGAAAAATGGAGTGTTGCAGCAAATGCTCATCTAAACTTGGCAAGGAGAGAGAGAGAGAGAGAGAGAGAGAGAGAGAGAGAGAGAGAGAGAGAGAGAGAGAGAGAGAGAGAGAGAGAGAGAGAGAGAGAGAGAGAGAGAGAAAGAGTATGTTCCATGTATTGAATAACTTGGATAATGTTGTTTACATAATTTCTGTGGTATGTTTGCCCTATCAAACATCACCAGTATTCCATATCAGTAATCCAGAGGATTCAAAAAGGAAATATTCATAACTAAGACGTAATGACATAAAAATCTTGGTAAAAGAGCCAAATCATTTTCTGTTCTGACTCCTCACAAACTAGCTAATGAACTAATGAACTGTAGGTTAGTCATGTTGGGCCATAATTATCTGTAGCATATTTTAATTTAACACCAAAACAGATATTCTCACCACACTCACCAGGGGGAATGCCTGGCATCGGTAATGTGCTCAGCATAATGTGCAATGATGAGGCATATATTTCCTCTCTAAAATGAAATGCATAATACATTCCTGTTATCAGGTGATTTAATGTTAATTTCTGCCATTAGAAACGGTCATATTCTTCCATCTGTTTCCCTGCCGTGTTAATCAGTGTTTGAGGTGTGAAGCGAGCTAATGAGATCAGACAGGCGATGAAACGGACCTGAAAAGGAGGACCACACTGCCAAGAATCAGACTAATGGAATAGCATTAGAATAAATGCACTGTGCACACGTCCTCACAAAAACAGTGAACAGTAAGTGTTCTTTCTTAAGGAGATTAAAGGGCAACGCTGTTATGACACAACAAATCTGGTAGCCTGCATGTTAGATATGCTGTTTCCCCCACATCTAATGTAATAGTATATTATTCATCTCCTCCTCCCACCCTCAACAATACTGTATTCTGTAATCCTAGTAAAAGCTTGCGGTACAGTATTTGACCATTGTCTTCAGATATATCTCTGGATGAAAATGGGAAAACAGCTGAAGCTTAAAATATGCATTACTACCACCTCATTTATTCTCTCTTCTACCACCTCTCTCTCTCTCTCTCTCTCTCTCTCACACTCTCTCTCTCTCTCTCTCTCTCTCTCAAACACACACACACACACACACACACACACACACACACACACACACACACACACACACACACACACACACACACACACACACACAAACACACACGCGTGCGCGCACACACACACAGTATACATAATAGCCACTTACAGAAGCTAGTCATGCAGAATTGGTAATGATTACAGAAGCCGAAAACCAGACAGCTGCAGCCACATTTTGGTAATCCACTAACACCTGATATTACCCTGCACAGTCCTCTTAACGCTCTAAAACCCTACTCTGGTCTCAGAGCCATTACACCTGTGTCCTGATCCTCTAACGCAGTGTTTCCCAACCACTGTGCCACGGCACACTAGTGTGCCGTGAGAGATCGTCAGGTGTGCCGTGGAAAATTCTTGTTTTCAAAAAAAAAAGGAAAAAAAGTATTAATTATTATCAGCAAATAATGCCTATATGCCATTATGTAGTGTCTGCTGTTGACTGGCGTCCTAATCATGTAATAATTCCTTATCACTAGGTGGCAGCAGGTAGCGAATTGCATTGTACCTGTAGTAGCTGTCACAAAAAGGCAAATGCCGTGCCGTGAGCTCGAGTCAATACAAAGAGAGTTACATTTCATTTGGATTTAGGACTACCGGTACTTGTACGTGGGATGCAACGGAACCGATTCCATTGTGCTTGGTATGTAAACGAAACACCCTTCACAAAACAAGAGTGCAGACTATTTTGTTGGCCTGCGTAAGCGTAAGAACCAAGCAACATTTATGAGGGGAAAAGGTAAACGAGAGAACCTTAAAGCTAGCTACCACGTAGTGAACTTGTAGCTAAATCAAAAAAGTCAGGAAGTGGCAGAGACGCTAATATTACCTGACTGCAAAGCCATTGTAAATGAGATGCTTGGACCTTAAGCGGTTAAAGAAATCGCCAAAGTCCCACTCTCAAATAACACAATTTCCAGACATTGATGACATGTCTGCTGACATCGAAAGTATGGTTTTGGAAAAGATCCGTAGGCCTATCCGTGAGAAATATGCGTTGCAACTTGACGAGGCTGATATTAGTGGACATGCGCAACTCCTGGCCAATGTGCGTTTTGTGGATGGAGACGCAATCAGAGAAAGCGTTCTATTTTGCAAGGCATTGAACAGAGATTGATATTAAACATGCATATTCATATTGTAACAGTGAAATCTTTCCTAAATAGCATTGCTACTGTCAGAATAAGCATTATTTTCTGTATTCCTGCAAATAGAATGCTTTTGGAATAACAATTTGTAAATAGTAAGCCTAGGCCTACTTTGAAGTTTATAGCTTCCTTAAGAAGAGACATGTTAAGTGCACTTTTTATTTGAAAGAGGACATTTAAAAGATGATAAAAAAATACATTTTTGTGTTTATTTGATTGCTATTCAAGACACTTTTATAAGAATGACTATATTGTTAGGCGGCTACTATAATTTGTTTTCATTATTTCATCATTTTTGGTTGGTGGTGTGCCGCGAGATTTTTTGAAGGGAAAAAGTGTGCCCTGGCTCAAAAAAGGTTGGGAAACACTGCTCTAACGTAACGGCATGGCATATATTCAGTTGCCTGAAAGACTTTTCCAAATGACTGCCTGTGCCCATCCCTCACTCACATTAGTATATTGGGCGAAACTTGTTTTGGTGAATTACTGCAGAAGGAAAAGTCATTTTAAATGGCAGAAATGTAATACTCAAGGGAATATCCTGACATCTGAAATGTTCATTCCTTCGCATCGCTGCATGCAAAGGAGAATTTGGTCCACTTCCAATTCCAAATTTCAATTTTAACCCAACTCTGGATGTCTCACCATTAACCTTCCTTCACACCAGAGTGGGCTTCTCCAAAAAACTGCCTGGTTCCAAAAACCAAAGTGCTGTCACAGATTTGATCTAAAAGGCTTTGAGTCAACTGATTGTAATGTGCTCTCAGGGCAGTCACAATAGTGACTCAGTTTATTCACATGTGCAAACAAACAACCAACCTGGCAAATCATACACTGAAGGCCAAGATATAACTAAGTCATGCGGCTTATGGCATCGTACAATTTGTATATTGCACAACACCTAATTAACCCATCAAGAACAAAAAGGTCTAAAAACAATAAATATGTTACAATATGCGTACATTAGCTATGCACACTTTAGCTACGTTTACATGACGGTTTTAATTCCGAATTAATAATTCAGTCGAATTTACTTGATCTTTCATTTAATTGTGAATGAAGAAGTGTTTAGATGACATTTTCAAAGCGGAATTTAACTTAATTCAGAGTTAATTGAGAATTAAAACCGTCATGTAAACATAGCATTTGTGTGGCTCTATGTGTCTGGCTGTAATGTACTGAGCTGCTTTGCATGCAAGGCGGGCCTAACTTGAAATGTGGCTTTTATTTGACCTTTTCTGATATTTCAGTCCATGTAAGTACACTTTGAAGTAGACAGTTAGTCCTCAATAAGCATACTGATGACTGTCTAGGCGTCTAATCTTCATGCAAAGTCAGACCTCCCATAGCACTCAGAGTGCTATAAAAGGACAAAGTATTTGGCATTTTCTGTCAAAAGCTACTGGCTATAAGAAACCGGTAATACTGGTAACATAACCCTCTGTCCCCTCATCAAAAGTATAACATATTCCAATACTGACAGGCCTAGGAAAACATAAGAAGGAAAAATATAAATGACCATAAGACTCACTGCAATTGTCTGAGAGATAAAGACATAACATTTTATAGGATTATAAATTCTGTGCAGTCCAAATAGATTTTGTCTCCTTTTATGATCCAAATCCCCCTCTGGGCCTGACCCATGAAATGAACGGAACCAAACTGACCATACATGCTTGCAGCAGTGCAATCCATCATAATCCACAATAATCCTGTTTTAATCAGGTGTTAAAGTAAGTGAGATGCTCTGAACCCACCGGCTGCCCTTAAGGCCTTTCTTTGTTCTAACTTTGCCAGGTTTCATTTCATTTATTCACTTTTTTTCTCAGGTATAAAAAGTATTTCAAAAGCCATGCTCCTGATCAATGGTCTCTTCTTTCCTCTGTCACTCACCAGCCTTTCATTTAACCCCGGGGATCTAATTATATCATGTGAAAAAGAAATACTGCTGTGAGATTTTTTTTGTTTTAGCCACAGTGTATGCAGCATTTTCTAATTTGCTGATGGCAGAGTCATTAGCTAGTTTAGCTAAAAGGGAACCCAAATGTGCCCTTGACAAAATTGCATCAGCCAACTTTGCCAGGATTTATTTAAGAGCAAAAGTAAGTCAAATACACAGTATATCAGTCTCTGGTTTTATCTAAGTTGCATCTATGCATATTATTGAAAGATTAATTATTTAACAACCAATGGGCAGATACAGCATGTCACAGAAGTGAGTACACCCCTCACATGTTTGCAGATTTGTGCAAATGTTTGGGACTATCAACCGCTCTCTCTTTCCAAATCATTAAAATGAACAACGCCTTCCACTTGCTGGAGGAGACACAAAGTTAAGACACATCGATCAATGCCATCAATGCCAACAAATGCACACAAACACCGTGTATGATACACGACGCCATATGCACCATATTGATGCCTCATCAGCACCCCATTGGCAATAGCACCATCCTAATTACAGAGCCCAACAGAGGACGAGAAAAAGTCGGTAGGGAGAAGGGAGTGAAGCATATACAGTAATTGCCGACAGATACTGAGAGGTGACAGCATAATACATCACCTCATGTTTCAAACGACAATGCGTAATACATCAAGTTACAAGGACCTGCTGTCGGGCCAATAATAACAAACTGCCACACTGTGTGTGTGTGTGTGTGTGTGTGTGTGTGTGTGTGTGTGTGTGTGTGTGTGTGTGTGTGTGTGTGTGTGTGTGTGTGTGTGTGTGTGTGTGTGTGTGTGTGTGTGTATGTGTGTGTGTGTGTGTGTGTGTCAGATGGACTGAGCTAAATGTGTTGTCCTCCACCTCGCAGCCCTCTTGTGGCAACTGAGTTTCGGTGAGAATGCAGTCGAAGAGACGGCAGAAAGCAGCTCTGAGAAAAGCCTGACCGCCCACCAGCTTTTAGTATGAAAGTTTTTTTTTTCAAACATATGACAAGAGGAGCCATATAGGTCAGTGTTATGGAATATCCATTGACTGACTTCTGACTTCATATCTTAATTTGCATTGGGATGAATTCATGGATGCATTCATAACATTTTATTTGCCTTCCATGGTGTAACGTTTTCATTGAAGTCTATGGGGTTGCAGAGTGATTGTGCCTTGGATAGTGTTACTTGGCTCATTATGCACCTGCCAAGAGATACAGAGGGGATGTCTGCTTTAATATTGGGTTTATCTCCATTGCTTCTCTCAAAAACACAGGGCTGTTTCAGATGTTTTAGACTGTTTGTTTTTTAAACATGACAGAGAGGCCTCAGGCTGTGAGATGAGTAATGGAAAGTTCTCCAAGGTGCATCAGTGACAATGACAGCCACACAGCTTCCATCTTGAAAATCACATCACTTGTTTCCAATACGCCCTTGAGCCACAGTGTGTGTGTGTGTGTATGTGTGTGTGTGTGTGTGTGTGTGTGTGTGTGTGTGTGTGTGTGTGTGTGTGTGTGTGTGTGTGTGTGTGTGTGTGTGTTTCTTTTTACCCCCAAACCTGTGAAGGTTCTCATGATGTGTATTTTATTGTACAAAAGTCCAAATAAACATAGTAGGCCTATGCAGAGAGGGCTCATGGCAGACTATAAATGCATCAGTGCTTGATGGTTTTGCTCAATGCCTGGAGGGTGACTGTCAAGCAGTAAGCTTAATCACAGGGGACAGGCTAGACAACCAAAGTGACAACAGAATATGAATTTGAGTCCTTGTTTGAAGCATCAGTCATACATATGGCAAGGTGTCAGAGCCACTAACTTTAATTACAATTATTCTAATGGACTAATGGAGTCATGAGTGACTAGGGAGTGACTAATGGAGCAGAAAAAAATCTCACTCTTCTATGAATAGTCACAAACTAACCCTATGAATATTCACATACAAGTGTCGCTACATGTGATAGAATACTGACTTTGTCAGAGAAAATGGTGCTATTAACAGTAACAATTAGCACATCCTATTATGGAAATGGGAGCTTTCTTGAGCATGCTACCAGCAGGCAAAGCAACAATAATTAGATTTGCATGGAAACCTTCCCTTTCAACCAATTTATGGAGAAAAGTGAAAATTCAATATTTCTTTAATAGGCAAAATGCACCAGCTACTTACCTTCTAACAGCCCCGGAGGTTTTGTCGTGTTTAATAAGTAAGTCTTTCAAAAGAATTCGAGCTAAAAAATATATATCAGCTGTCAGTCTGGGTGACCATCTGGTGGAGCAGACTTGGTGTTATCGCATGCTGTCATCCCCCTCTTCCATTTACTTCACACTGAGTCTCATTGACCCATCTGTAACAGTGGTGGATTGTGAAGCTAGTTATGAAAAAATTGACACATCAGTGATGAGAGTTTTCACGGTTAGATCTTAATGGCCCAAAGACATGAAGAGGATGATTCCAGTATCCGCGGCTGCTGATATGATGTCAAAATACATTTTGTACAAATTTACTATGCCATTGTTTAGAATTTTCAAACATAAGCCCCAGTTTAAACTTCATATTCAACAATAGCAAATTAAACCCTGAATATGAGCTTACATATGAATCATGTGAATCCTTTCATGTGAATCCTCCTGTTAAAAAAGCGACATGCGTTGCCAATAGGCTACTGTATGTGTGTCTTGGTCTGTTACCATTTGCAACTTTTTTAAATGCAGTATGCCACACTAAGGTTGACAATTGTGAATTGCTGAAAGCAAACACTTTGATGGACAGAACAGAAAAAAATATAATCTCACTGAAAATATTTACTAGAGCACAGAGTTTCATAGGCCCACTGTTTGCATAGAACGTATTTGAGGTTAGGTGATGTACAAGTGATTATTCTTCTGGAAAACTTTGGTGAGCTTTGGAAAGCAGTCACCCCGGGAAAGCAAAGACATTACGGTTAATTTTACTGCATTTGTTGAAGATTATATTATCCTGGCCAGGTTGTCTGAAATCCAAGAGGGAAAGGTCTGAGGCGTTTGTGTTTGTGTTTGTGAAAAAGTGTCTCTTCGAATATAAACTTAGAATATAAATCACAAGCTGCTGCTCCTGTCATAAATGACAAGAGAAAGACCTGCCGCGAACAAGGTCACACCCAAATGAAAGATGACAAAATATGCAGTGTGGCAACAAAGACATCTCCATGTCATGAAAATGACAATTACATTTCCATAGTCACTGGTATGCCTTTCAAAGTCACAGCTATAAGACTGGATATGATGTCCTTTGTATATTTCATAGAAATGCCATGGCAACTACCATGCTAAGGTTATTCTCAAACAAATTATGGATTTTCACTAAGTCTTATTTAAGTAACCGGCCCACTTACGGTACATCACATTATGAAAGAATGTCAAAGCACAGTCTATTCTCCATTGACAGCCTGTATCTGTTACAAATGATATTCTATATACTGTAACTTCCCTAAATTTGGTGCAAAACGCAACAACAAAATTCAAATATTCCACCCATCCAATAATCTCAGAAATATTATTGGTGGTGAGGTACCAATTAGGGGTGGGCGGTATGGCCAAAAATGTAAACCTCGGTATAATTTTAGCCACGGTATATATCACAGTATTTTACATTTGTGTAAAATTTAAGCATTCCGTCGCAAAATGTACAAAACACCTTTTTTTTTTACTTTTGCATTTGCATTTTTTAAACATTTGCATTTTTGTAATGTGTGTGAATTCTTGCTATTCAAATCTTTTGAAAACAAACAAAAACTATGTAAAATGCATTTTGCAATGCAATAGGCTACAACACTGTCAATTTCACCAAGTCTAGAAGGGGTTAAACTAGGGAAGGGAGGGGTGTCAAACTGAACATGGATCCAATAAATCGTTCATTTGACCTTTTTTCTAATTCTGGAGTTGCTGGGGGTAATTTGGAAATGTGTGCTTGCATCTGTGATTATGCCAAGCCTAATGATTCAGCTGTTACTGTTAAAGTTTAAAAAAAACGAACTTTCACATGAGGCAGCTAGCAACGCATTGTAGAACTAATGCATTTAAATGGCAGCTATCACTGCAGCAGCGGTTAGCGTGCTAACGTTAGCGAAATCGCTAAATCACATTTTAAACAGTGAACAGTCATCTAAGTTACTAACACCCAGCCAGGTATCGTGAATGATATTATCTCACCTGGACACAGTAACATACAGTAAGGCTGGCGCAAATGTAAAGCAACCAGTAGCACATAGATTTAGCACATTTCTGTTGTCAGACACCAGCATTGACATGAATGACTTGGGCTGTTAGCTTGCTAACTTGCTTTTCACACACCACTGTACATTAAATTGTGGAGACCAGCATCGAAATCACATACAGTTTAAAACAATAGTTCACTACACTAACTATACATTTTACACTTAAAGCTTAAATGAAATTGTGCTTCTGTTCTACAACCACATATTCTTTTGCTACTACGAGAGACAGTCTGTGGATGTTCAAAACGTTGTCTATTACTGCCATCTGCAGGACGCAATGCGCTATGGCGGTAGAGCGGTATGGACAAAATCAATACCTTGGGGGAAAAAATACCTCACACGATAGTATACCGTCCATACCGCGCACTCCTAGTACCAATATGTCATTACACCATATCATTCTGCTTCTATCATGCTTTTACACACATAAACTATTATTACCCTTTCACGACAAGAAGAAAAGACTAGTCTCCTCTACATGGAGGCGTAGGCATAAGAGCATAGTCCTGAATGAGCTGTAATGTGTAAATGTTGAGGGAACTCTACTGTGATTGTGTTATCAGCACCGTCCTCAGGGACTCTGCAGCTCACATCAAAGGCAGCACAGTGTGCATGACTAGTAAAGACAAGACACTTTGGAATTAATGGGACGTGTTCATCACTGCACTTCCAGACGCAGAACTCTGTAAGTCCACTAAGGATTTTTTTATAAGTTGTCTTACTGCAGAACTTGCAGGTAAAGAGGTATAGTCTTATACAGATGTAATGAAGGTGACAGTGTTTTAACAAGAGAAGTGAAGTCCTACTATAGATGGTCAATGTTTTCTTTTAAAAAAAGAGAGAGACCAACAACAACATACTCCTTTGTGATAAAGTTATTCATTGTGTTTTCCACAATGCAAGCTGAAAAATAAATACATGTTACATTGTCATATGTTTACTGCAATGCTTGGGGTGTGTGTGAGTGCCCGAAGGTTTGTGTGTGTCCGTGCGTGTACTGTGCATATGTGTTCGTGCCTGCGTGTGTTGTGTACGTGCCTATGTGTGTGTGTGTGTGTGTGTGTGTGTGCGAGACCCTCAGACCTCGCAAACCCTGGCGTTGTGGTCTCATTAATCCTGCAGATCACAGCTAATCATAACAGCAACACAATACCACAGACAGTTAATTTCGATGTGTGACTCACATGAAACACATACAGTACACATCTCCCATACACACATCTAATTAGTCCTGGATGTATGGGGAACACTAGCGGCGTGGGCACAAACAACAAACCATCATAATAAAGCAACAAAAAGTAAGAAGTAAATAACACGTTCTATGTTTACTTGATGCAGGAAAACGTGTGAGAGCCCTCTGGATATTTATGTCTCATCCTTTGATATTAGTTGTGTTTCTTTTCTTCTTTTATGTGGGTTATACTCACATTTATTTCATTATTTCTGCAGATTACTTATTTATTTTGTGAATGAAAAGACCATCTGCACTGCTCTGAAAACCAAGAACCAATAACAAGACACTGCTACATCTACGTTACCATATTTCTCCTCACACACAATGTCACTACATGTCATGGCCTTACTTGAAGTACGTACTGTTGATGTTTTCTTTTGAAAAATGTATTTAGTTTGAATAGAAAAGGGCCAGACTTAACAGATTCCACCATACATATCCATACACGATTAGGGGCATGTCAGTGATCAATCTGAGTCCAGGTTGTTGTGGAGGTATGGTATGACCACATTTAATTTTCATTTAACCCTTTAACGCATAACATGGGTCTAAATAGACCCGGCTGAGTTTAAAATTTCTATATCTTTGTAAGAATACAATTTTCTTACTCAGCACTCCATGAATTCCTCAATTGACTTGTTTTTGTCCCTTAGATGACTTAATTTATTTTTATGCATCATAACTTCTTGCGTGAAAACACTTTTTTGGTTACTACCCCTTTAACGCATAACATGGGTCTAAATAGACCCGCATTCATTTCCTATGTAATTTCATCACAAGCCATATGTCTCTTAGCCATATTGAAAAAGGATTTTTATTCTTTTACTAAAAGTCCAACTTTTTATCATTTATGGAGTATTAACTCCCAACATCAATACTTATTTTAAATTCTTGATGGTTATTCTTTGATATAGAAGTCATTTTATATAACTATATGATATTTAGACACATGGGTCTAAATAGACCCGCATTCATTTCCTATGTAATTTCATCACAAGCTTAATGTCTCTTAGCCATATTGAGAAAGGATTTTGATTCTTTTACTAAAAATTCTACTTTTTGTCATTTATGGAGTATTAACTCCCAACATTAATACTTAATTCAAATACTTTATGGTTATTCTTTGAAATAGACATCTTTTTATACAATTATATGATATTTACACACATGGGTCAAAAATGATCCGCATTCATTTTTTATATACACTGTGTGCAGAATTATTAGGCAAACATGTTTTTTGACCATATTGTCTTTTTTATGCTTATTTTCCAACAGGAATCTATACAAGCTTGAAAACCTATCGGATTTAAGCATGACAGGCCATCTAACAAACTCTGAAAAGTCGATTAACAATTTTGAAGTCTTCTAGAGGGATGTGGCTGTCGTGAAATTGGCAAGACGTTGGTCACTTTACCACAGAATTATGAAATGCATCATTACAAAGTCATCAGTCTCGTAAGAAATGTCACTGCCAAAAATTGAGAAGAATTTAAGGTGGAGCTACAAAAAAGTATTACCCTGCAGTCCTATAATATTACACAACAGAAACCTACACCAAGTGTCCAGAAGAACATGGGATTTAAGCACTCAGAGATATGGCCAAGGTAAAAAGGGATGACACTAGACAAGTTAATTAAGTCAAGACTGGGTCAAAAATACCTGGGGACAGAGTTTTCAAAGTTAGGCCTATTATGGACTTGGGAAAGTGACTCTTGACAGACAGGGTGGATGAGCCCATGGCTGGATAATTGAGAGGAAGACATTTGCATCTTTTGAAGACCATGGTATTTATGCTGTACTTTGCTGGCATTTGAGTGGAACTCAGGAACTCATGTAAGTGTGCACATTGCTGATCTAGCCATAGACTCATCTACCTGGTCCATTAACAATCACATTCACTAGTTCATACCATTGAAATACTGTATAAAGACATTGATCTTGACCCAGTCTTGACTTAAGTTTCTTGTTGAGTGGTCTTCAGGTTTCAGCCTGTTTTACCTTGGCCATGTCTCTGAGTGCTGAATACAATGTTCTTGTGGACACTCAATGTAGGTTTCAGTTCTGGAATATAACAGCACTGCAGGTAATACTTTTGTGGTAGTTTCATCTTCAATTCTTCTAAATCTGGTAGTGACTTTGTGAGCTCATGTCATGTGACACTGATGGCTTTGTAACAGTGCTTTAGACGGATGTGACCAATATTTCAAGACAGCCACACCCCTCTGGAAGACATCAACATTGTTTATAGTATTTTTGGAGTTTGTTAGATGTCTTTTGTGGCATATTTTCCCATAGGAAAGCAAAGTTGCCTAACAATTATGCACATTAATTATGCCCTGACATAGGCTATTGAGCTCCTCCGATCACACCGTCTCCTATTATACAAATATGCATGACCTGGAATGCTTAAATCCAATAGGTCAGCAGTGGTCAACAGTGGTCAAAAACGGTGCGCAGTTTATTTGTTCCCGACTGGAATCCTTTTAAATATATTTTAGCTCCTATTCCTAACGTGAAACACTTCAGACTTAGGCTATGGGGGAAATTATTTGTGTGTTTATTTATATAAGATACAAAAAATAACACCCATTTTGTGCATTAAAAACAGCCTAAATCACAGCTTTTAATCCATTAGCTATTAAAATACATTAATTGTGGAAGTTATTATAGTGAAAGATTTAGACTTCCATTAGAAATGAATGCGGGCCATTTTCGATCCACGTCTAGAAATTAGTGATTTAATTACAAATTCATGTTTATTTGTAAAATAAAAATATAAGAACATTTTAAAAAATACTTTTTTGAATTAAGGACCACCTATGTAATTACTTTTAGAACAATTATGGGATAAAATGTATTGGTTTTAGAAGTTGTGTGAGAGAATACATGATTAATGCTCAGAAATACATTGGAAATGAATGCGGGTCTATTTAGACCCATGTTATGCGTTAGTGTGAGTCCAATGGCTTATGCATTAAAGGGTTAAATTTCTTAGTCGCGCCACTCTAAATCAGTTGGTCCGCCGGTCAGTAATTTGGGATTTTGGAGTGTTTGCAAGCAACATACAGGTAGGTCTGTTGTTAACCTCGAAAATACCTATTTTATACTAGCACTATACCGTTCACTGTGTACACTACAGAAACATATGGACACACACACACACACACACACACACACACACACACACACACACACACGCGCGCGCGCGCGGGTCATTTCACGTGAAATCAGACACTTTGGGACCCGACCGACACAGATTTCAATCATACTTTCTGTGCCTGTTTAGTAGCAAGGTAGCACCCCAGAACTGCATTTGTGTGAATCTGACACCAATATTAAGGGAGAAACAGACTAGCGAAGGTTTACATATGAGGGTAGGACACTATGCATTCAGCCTTGATTATATCAGTCAGTGTAAGTCACAAAAATATGTCCGTGATGTTATTTGAATGCTCTTTTTGGGCTCTACAAATTACACAAACAGCATGGAACACAACAACCCTATCATAAATTGAAAAATTAAAAATTGAATATAAAAAAAACCCTATATTTTAAAATGGCCAGTTCCTTGTCTAAACATAGCCTGCAATGTCATGAACAACACCTGAAATGCTGGTGTTTGGTTCTTTATTCATTTCAGAGACAATGGGAATCAAAAATATGGCATCATACAGATCACCTAGTAATAATATAGTGATACCACAATAATATCACATGACGGCATGTCTATCGGAATATGTGAAGGATGGAGATGGTCCATGAGGATGCAGGAAGTTCAGTTTCACCTCTCCAGTGCTCGGCATACATTCCTCAACACATGCTAGCCACTAAGTTAATTGCCATCATATACAGCTACAACATACTCTTTGATGCTTGAACATTTTAAAAAAATCCTTACTGAGCTTATTCTTTCAACCCTGCCTTTTCTGAATGCTTAAAATGGTCTAGCTTCCACTGTGTCCATTGACAATGGGCAGAAGCCGTGTAGTTTTTGAGTACCTAGAATAGGGACCGATATGGGTGCAGGGCCCACCGGGAAAATGCCCGTTATGCCAGATGGCCAGTCCAGCCCTGTCCCTGACACTACTCTATTACTACTTCATTACAACTCATTTCAACCTTTATGTCCCATTATCTCTGATATGAATAAAGAACCAAACACCCCATTTCCAGGTGTTGTTTATGACCTTGCAGGCTATGTTTAGACAAGAAACCAGACATTTTAAAATATAAGGTTTTTTGATATTCAATTTATTCAAATTATTTTTTAATGTATCATAATTCATATTCTGAAGGTTGTTGTATTCCATGCTGTTTGAGTAATTTGTAGAGCCAGAAAAGAGCTTTCAAACAATACCTCAGACATCCTTTTGTGACTTATGCTGACTGATATAATTAAGGCTGAATGCATACCTCACATGTAAACCTTTGCTAGTTTCTCCCTTAATATTGGTGTCAGATTCACAAAAATGCAGTTCTGGGGTGCTACCTTGCTACTAAACAGGCACAGCAAGTATGATTGAAATCCGTGTCGGTTGGGTCCCAAAGTGTCTGATTTCACGTGAAATGACCCACGTGCCATATTACAAGTGTCCCACTAACAACAATAATGTGTGTGCATCAGTGCCTGTGTGCATTTGTGCATGCGTGGGTGCATGCTCCATGCTGGATATCTGCTGGTGAGACAGTGAGCGAGAGTAAGCAATGGTTTCAACTTCTGTATTTCCTGTCCATGCTGGACATTTATTCAATTTGTATGGTATAAAAAACACAGCCAGAAACAGACAGACATTCCCCTTGTCTGGAGTCAAGATGATGTTTTGGCACGACTCACTAAGCATCATCCCTTCCAGGAAAACACACTCAGCCAGGCCTTTAACTGGACATATGGATGGATAGCCTGAAGAGTTTCTCTTTAAATGGGCCATGCTGGGCTACCCATCAAGTGTTGCACTGACTACCAACATCTGCAGTACAATACAAAAGGCAACAACAAACCATAAGGCTTTGTAGTGTACATTCTAAATAAGGCTCATTTATAATGTTGTTTGGAATGTAGGAATCACATTGGGCCTTTGATGTCTCTGTCTCTCGACATCTAAATTGTTTTACTTTTGAAGAATATTAATAAATTATTCATCACATTTTTGTCTGTACAAACCCAAGGAAAACAACAATAAACACAACAACATCAACAACAAAAACAGTCATGCAAGTATTGACCAGAAGATACAAGCAGTCATCATAAGGCTTGGGAAATAAGACAACACATTCCACTTTCTTCACTATTTCTTGATGAATCTAAGAAGTGAATTGTCTTTGTATTATTTTTTTTCATCTTGTTGCAGCTTTGTCGTATTGTGTGCATTGGTATAATTTTCATGTGCTCCAAATCTCACAAGCATAGCAAATAAAAGAGAAATGTTCCACAGATTTTTGTCATTTCTAAGTAGTTTTGTCTATTCTTATCTAGACTGTTGTATTGTTGGGATCACTCTTGTGTATTAGTGCACTCCAAAACTCCCAGTTCAGCTTTAAAAGACTGCCATGGCAGGTTTATTGACTCTCCACAAACACACGCGAGTGCCCAATAGAACAAATTAACCTCCTTGTTTAATTATGTGGAACAACGGATGCTTTTTTTCCTGAGCATTTTCTTTGTGCGCTTAGAAACCATCACATAATCAATGGTGCAGTATACATGTGCCCTGCTTAAACCTCCAGCGTGAATATTAAACAGGTCTTGGTCTCTCTTTCTCTCCACTTTTTATTCTAGAGACTCATGCACTCAGAGAGCACCTTTCATGTGGTTGTGAACACGGAGCATGCAGGCAGTCAGAACCCACAAGATAAAAAGGCAACCTCATTGGCTTGCTGTGGAGCATCTGTGTGAAGTTTGCCATGCCAATGTCACCTCTGTCTACCTACCTACTTCACCCCCAACCCATACCTAACTCAGCCCTGTACGCACGCACGTCTGCATGCACACACACGCACACTGAATAGCTTCATGAGTGGACTAATTGAACTCATTGTGACAAAATAGTGCTAGCTGCATTCTGTGCAAGTATGGCATGTCCGTGCAGAGTTATAACTCCACAGACATAATTTCATTAGCCAAGGTTGGCAAAACAGAAGCACTTACTGCTGATTTCATTTCTTTTTGGGGCAAAAGACACACCAGAGGAGTCTTAAAACACCCCTCAAGGAGGCCGGCAGAAAATATGAGCCTCTGCAAAGGTAATGCACAGCAGGCAATCAGCTCTGCTCTGAGACAGCACACCTATAATAGCGTTCTTGCTAATTACTTTGACTTTGAAGCGTTGAACTTTTTTCTATGTTGGGAGTTTTTCAACCCCACTTAGAATTGTGCACTTCTCCTTCACATTCAAGGTTTTTCAGAGATCCAGAAATATATTTCATAGATCATAGTAGGTCATTATGAAGATAAGTGTTTTAGTCCAGCTCACTTGTGCACTTGAGTGCTGAGTTCAAATGTTAAAGTTTTTCAAACACAAGATTAAATACATTTAGAAATGATGAAGTGGTCCATTACTGAAAGAAGTTAACAAACATTAACTTAGAGGTCAGACATTAGATGTCTCCTACAAATGTCTTGGCAGTCTGACCTTGTCTTGATCCATAGCCTTCCATTTAAACAGTTAAATGAGTTAAATAGCACAGTTTTCACATTTAGCCTCACTTATTTCTAATTACAGCATACTTGTAATTGAAACCATTCTTCTGTGCTATGCTATATAAGTGAAAATGTGTACTTGGTCACATATCCTAGTGTGTGACCTACTATTTAGTGGATGAGAGAAAATGTTGTACATTATGTGACCAAAAACCCAGAGATGCATTAGTGAGCTGGCTAGCTTTCATTACTGCATACTTGATTTCTGTTGATGTCAGCATGGCAAGCCTGATTGAGTAGTTTCCTGACCTCAGATTAGACTTCTTTTAATGCTACTTTAAACTCTGTGGACATCAAAAGTTGTGTGTACCCATTAGCTGGGAAAGACAGGCTGCGAGTTGACCACCGACCATAAATGATGTGATTTGCAGGGCTGAGGTTGCAATTACGTAAGAGCAGCATATAAGACTGTATTGCCACTGTATGATGTGCTTGCTTCAGTCTGGGCGAAAAGTGCCCTAGAGCTCGCTACAACCTTTCTTTCCTGCTTTCCTTGCACAAGTTCGCTGTCACTCTGGTCAAGGTTTCCACATTGCAAGCAAACGGTAAGCCTTGGATGTCTCCCTTTTAGCCCTGCCCACCTCCTGTCTTTGTCTTGTCGGCTCTTTTTCACCCCTTCACTTTTTTTCTTATCCTCTTATCATCTCCTCCCCGTGTCCTGTCACCTTTGCTGCCTCCCTCTGCCACCCTTTTGTTCTTGTCTTCCTTAGCTCTATGCGCAAACCTTTCATCATATTCCTGTGCCTGGCAAAAACCCTGTGATCCTCTCTACACGACCCTACAACAGGGCAGGGATGGGTTGAGTAGAGCTGCGCAGAGTAGGGAGAGACAGTGTGTGTGTGAATGTGGTGCGTGCATACGCAAGCACACTCACACACGCAGGCACACACACACACAATAAACTGTGTACATTGTGCACATTTTTCAGAGTACATAGCCTATCTTGAACATTTGTATGAGTAAACCTGGCATTTCAATGTTTGGGTGAAAGGTAATGAAGGTCAATGATATAGCTCCTTTTTGCTTACATTTACAGTACACTTACATTAACTTATACATGTACAGTACATCTTATTCAGAATAACTTATAGTTTTGCATGGTAAAGCATACAGTTCTTGTGGGATTGCATGTGTTGTCCAAGGTCATTTCAGGCATACAGTAGATGAGGTTGCGGGTGCACTCTAGTTATGTTTTCCTCCACCCACATTCTGGATACTGGCCTAAACGGCAACCGTCTGATGCCAGTCAACTAAGTAACTAATTGACATAGTACATTTTGTTGATTTTCTAATACACAAGAAAATCTAAAAAAAAATGTCTGTGTTGAGAAGTGTGTGAGAAAGAGGGGAAAAGAAGTAGTGAGAGTTTGAGAGTATAGACAGAATGGTAAGATGGATGGGAGAGACAGAATAGCAACCCGTTCAATAGCATTCATAAATTATCCATGAGGTACATCCGTTCTCTAATTGAACACTTTTTACCTCAACTGCTTCAGAAGTGAATGTGTTGCACACAGCCGATGAATTGAATGAATTGTAACTCCCTGCTACACAACACACAAGTGCCCGCTGTATTGAGATTAATTTACTTCACTCGTTTGACTCAGCAGTCCAGTGGCCAAACGAAATAAAGTCTCCATCCATAGAACAATATGAACACAGGTCCCCCAGTTAAACAAATGTCTGCCAACAGCTCCACAGTTTAGACAGCAGAGTTGGCATGTTGTTTTTTCCTCCTCTGCACTCATCAGCTTTGAACAAATGAAAGGCCCCAAAATGTAATTGTTTTAGTTCCCATTTTATTTCTGGCAAAAACAATATTTTCACTGCTACTGTTAAACCGTCTCACTGTAGTAAGTGTGGGCAATGAGGTGCTGAGCTTTTTTGATGTTTGTTTGTTTTTTATTTTATTTACAAAAAAAACCAAACACAAAAAAGACAGTCATGTTAGATAAAAGCTATACCAAAAGTATGTGTGGTAACACATCACCACTTTTGGCTGAGGTCAGGAAAGCAGACCAGCAACAGAAACAAGCCAAATAATCAGCCTACACTCCAACTGCTGACTGATAACAAAAACACAGAAAAAAATGTGGCATTCAATTAGCCGTGATATTTTAGTGGCAATGCAAATCTACAGCGAGGACCTCTGTGCTCTGTGCTCTGTGTGTGTGTGTGTGTGTGTGTGTGTGTGTGTGTGTGTGTGTGTGTGTGTGTGTGTGTGTGTGTGTGTGTGTGTGTGTGTGTGTGTGTGTGTGTGTGTGTGTGTGTGTCACATTTCCCAAATCCCGACTGTGCTGACTGGTGTGTGGGTGGACATCTCAGCGCTCCAAAACATGTTTTAGCACTTCACTGAAACCGGAGTAATTTGTACAAAAAATGCCTGAAAAGTAACACAAAAACACTATAGAATAGTATTAACGTATTAACAATAGAACTATAGAACGTATTAACAATTGAGGGAGGAATACATAAACTTACAAAATACACAATATCTTTGCATCAGCCTTTGGGGATATTAATGGAGTAGAAAAAAAACAGTGCAGACCACCCAGTACTTTAAAATGTGTTCCCTGGATAGTTTTCCGTCTGCTTCACCTACAAGATGACTCTCGATTTCACCCTGAGAAAAGTCAATGACAGGCACCTAACTTGTGTGTGTGTGTGTGTGTGTGTGTGTGTGTGTGTGTGTGTGTGTGTGTGTGTGTGTGTGTGTGTGTGTGTGTGTGTGTGTGTGTGTGTGTGTGTGTGTGTGTGTGTGTGTGTGTGTGTGTGTGTGTGTGCACGCGTCAGAGTGTCAGAGTATGTGTGTATGTGTGTATTCCCTGCAGTCAAGCAGGGAGGAGAGAGCCCTATTTATATATAATATCTGCCCAAAGTTCTGAAATGCCTCGAAGGGATTGAACGGTGTGTGTGTGTGTGTGTGTGTGTGTGTGTGTGTGTGTGTGTGTGTGTGTGTGTGTGTGTGTGTGTGTGTGTGTGTGTGTGTGTGTGTGTGTGTGTGTGTGTGTGTGTGTGTGTGTGTGTGCGTGTGTGTCTGCCTTTGCAATGATAGGGAGGAGGAGTGCAGAATAGAGGAGTCCCCATAGAGATCTCCCCTGCAGATTTCATTAACATCAGGAGAAGATGGAGCCAATTGGAGGGGAGGAGAGAGCCAGGATGCTGAGCTCACTCCCAGATGGGAGAGAGAGAGAGAGAGAGAGAGAGAGAGAGAGAGAGAGAGAGAGAGAGAGCGAGAGAGAGAGAGAGAGAGAGAGAGAGCAAACGAGAGGCCTTGGAACTGCAAGTGGGCTGGAAATAATCTGCAGGAGCCTCTCTGAGACAGCACAAACCAGAGGCAGAGCAGGGCCCAGAGTCGGGGACAAAACAAGTAGCAAATCAGAAATCAGCAGGTCAGAAAAGAGAAAAACTCCAGTTTATAATGACAGCTGTTCAGCCTTGCTTTCGGGATGTGTGAGATGACCTGCTCTTGAAACTCTCTAGATATGTCGTGGTAGGCAATTAGCGGACTGCGGACAAAGTTGGCCATCCATCAATTATATCTTGCTCGCAAGATTACTTTTAAAAAGTTTTTTTATACATATTTTTTTTAATTGTGTTTTATTTCAAAAATACAATTTCAAATTTTTTTAACATTTATTGAAGAATGTTAGCTGATACGCAACATGATCAAATAAACAGGTAGAACGTCTTTGCAGCCTGTTTAGCCAACTTGACGCACAGACATGGCATTTTATGGCTATTGACAATGACCTTTTGCATCGATAGCTAGCAAATGTTCAGCTAATGAAACACCTCATCCAAAGAAGTAAACAACAGACAATTGTGTACATTAATTATTGCAGGCTGCTAAGGCAGGTCGCCTGTTTCATGAGAGACGGCGGGAGATGCCACATTTGCATAATAATAGCTCATACAGGGAAATTAACGTTTTACATTAAATTACAATTAAATACGTTTATGTGACATAATGTCTCTATTTAATATAGTAGAAAAAATACAACTTTTCCCCAATAGAAAAACAATGCCATGGCCCGCAATGCCATTGTTAGATTTTTTTTTTCGCCCAGGTCTAAACTTAATTGTAGACCCCTGCTCTTGATGAAGGAATAAAGATAAATGGGTGCATGGAAATTAGCTTCCTATTTTTCAAAATAATTGCAAACATTCAATACACGCTTCGTTACTACGCCAGACAAACAAACAGAGAATGAAATGACCGGCTACTTTCAGAAAATCTAGCCCATTAAATATGTGCCTGCAGCCCTGTGTTATTTGTCAACCCTGTGATTTTCTATCCATGTTGTACATTTTTAAACACTGCATGGAGACAAATATGACTCATACCATAGTACATACAAATACCATAGTTTTAATCAGTAAAAAGTAACAGGATGCAATGGCAACAGTCATGCTATTACCTACTTTCATGCCAAAAGCAATTCTTCATGTGGCTCAAACTCAGCTCAAGCACAGAGGGAGACCTCAAAAAAGAAAAGAACAAAGAGAGAATGAGAGGGCAAGACAGAGGAAGGGAAAACAGCAACACAGCCAGCCAGACAGACAGCAGCAGGAGGCTTGTGTCTTAGGGTGTGAGTGGTGTGAGGATGGCATATGGTGCCATGGGGCGGGTGTCACCCCTCAAGTCAACTGGCACGCCCACGGTCAGGGCTCCGTCACTAATGGGTCAAGTGGCACAGAACACACATCTCTGTGAGTGACAGCTATGAAGTTTAAATGAAGGCACATGCAGCAGGAGCTTTGTGTCTTAGGGTGTGAGGGTGGCATATGGTGTTGCCATGGGGTGGATGTCACCCATGGTTGGCACTCCATCCCTAATGGGTCAAGTAGTGGCATGGCACACACATCTCTGCGCATGACAGCTACTGACCTGGTGAGAGTGGGGCGGTGCACACACACACACGCACACACACACATGCACACACACAATAGTCCTAAATTATACACAGCAGGCTCCACGCACAAAAAAGAAGAATCCAGAAGTGACAGAGAAAAGAAACATGATTACCTAGGCACATTTTCACCTCCCCCCTCTTTTCTTCCCTTTCACTTTCTTTCTCTGTCACTTCCTTTCTCACTGTGCACACTAAGCTTAGTCAATACCAGCAGGCCTTGCATATGAGTGTGGTGATTATCCGACAGGTTTCCCATGAGAGCTCCATTCATCTCTCCTGTCAGCTGACATAATGCTATTACAATATCGCCATCCCTCCAGTTAATCCATCATTTTCAAGGCAGATGGATTAGTTTTACAAAGTGCTGCAGAAAAAAAATCCATTCCCATTTAAAGGTGTAGAAGACTTTTGGGTAATAGCCACTTATTTTTCCACGCAGGCAATTTTTAGCTGGAAACTCATCTGAATAATGTGATGGTGGGTGAAATTATGCACAATGCAAGTTTGATGTGCTGAGTACATTGGTTTTGGGCAGTGTATTTGATTTGTGGAAGTTGGCCTCTGCCAATGCACACGGCCACATATTAAAAAAAAAACACTTTTTGCAATCAATTGTGGAAGTATCTTTGGCATTCATTATTACAAAGCTGAATTAAAAGTGACGATAGAAGAAATTCTCATTGTGCTCAAAGCTCAATGTGCACCCATGTCCTAATGGGACAGCTGTGGCATGATGGTTAGGTCTTAAGCTTAGAGGGTTGCAGGTTCGAATGCCACCTTTACCTCTCCCTAAACCTTCATTGATACCTTAGTGCCTTTGAGCAAGTCATTGTAACCACACATTGCTCCAGGCAGGGACCGTTGCCAATACCCTGAAAATACTTGTAAGTCGCTTTGGGCGAAAGCGTCAGCTACCGCAAGTGTAAATTAATGCAAAATATTGACTTCAATTCTGAAGATAAATAGTTGAACTGGCGGTATCAAATAATCACACATCCACTCCACATCGCCTCATTTTAATTCAGCAAACTGCATAAGCCAATTAAAATGGGAATCAAAGCTAAATAAAGCAAGAGTTTGAAATTGAATCACATCCTCTGTGGTTTGTGCTGAGCTTTTGGCCTGGTTCCTTTATGCTATCTTGACAGAGTGTGGTGTGCCATAATGAACTCTCACTGGCTCACAAGAGTCAGAATGCTTTAAGACTGCTCTGTCTGCCATGTGGACACACACACACATACACACACACACACACACACACACACACACACACACACACACACACACACACACACACACACACACACACACACACACACACACACACACACAGTAGAACACAAGTAGAACACAGCCCTCTCTACACAAGTAGAACACAGCCCACAAACACAAATTTGAGAATGCATGAAAAATTAAACAAAGATTTTTGGCCAGGGGTTATCCCATGAAGACTGCTGCGCTGAAGAGGAATACAACATTGCCCTGTCCAAACCATGGCCACATATGGGGAAAAATGTTGGAAAGTGTAAAACATTTTTTTGCATTTTACTACTCTGAAATCCGAATGGTCAAATTTGGCAGTAGACAGCACAGTTTCATTGAGCAGCATAGTTGCAATACCTACTCTGGCCACCATCCTACACAGTGCACCGTCTTGAAACTGCAGTTTAGGACACACACACACAAACGCACGCACGCACGCACGCACGCACACACGCACACACACACACACACACACACACACACACACACACACACACACACACACACACACACACACACACACACACACACACACACACACACACACACACACACACACACACACACACAGCATTTCCACCAAAGGCCCAGGGACATGGGTGTATAATGCAAGTCTGTTGTCCATGACTAGATGGAGGATGAGTTAATGTCTGAAGAGAAACGGAAGATGGTGGAGTGAGAGAACAGAAAAAAACATGACAAGGAAAACAGGGATAGAGACAGGTGAAGCCAGAAAATACACATAGGGAGAGAGAAGAAAATACTATGAGAAAAAAGAAGAGCAAAGTGTGAAAGAGAGAGGGAGCACAAGAGATTGACAAACTGAAAAGAAGAGAGAGAGAGAGAGAGAGAGAGAGAGAGAGAGAGAGAGAGAGAGAGAGAGAAAGAGAGAGAGATAGAGAGAGAGAGAGAGTAAAGAAAGAAGCAAAGAAAGAAGCAAAGAAAGAAAGAAAGAAAGAGTGAATTAGCTTATATTCTCCACTCCTCCTCGGCCACAGAGCCCAAATGAAGTGTAAGTGGTTCCACCTCCCCTGTCAGCAGCTGAGAGATTGATGAGTATTCAGGGCAGCATCAGAGCTCCACACAGCAGCCACTGGCTGATTAGCGCTGGGCTACTGGGAGTACCACATATAACACAGCCAGATACAACACTCTACTTTCCTATGCCACACACACGCATGCATGCATCTGGAAAAGGTCCAGCTAATAAGCATCTTCCAGCATCTGTTTTCAAGCAATTACAGACAAATGGGTGGTTTGTTTGTATGACAGCTGTTTTGTTTACATTCACTCAGAGGACAAGGAATTCCTGCATGCAATCTACAACCGTATCACAAACAAACAATAACTAGTAATCCCAATATTCAATATTTCCTCTCTGATAAACTAAGTAGATGGATGGACAAAAATGTCAGCGTAAAAGAGGAAAAAAATCACAAAAAAGCAATTCATGCCTCTTTTCCATTGCCAGATTTCTGGTAGGACTACAGCTCGACAAAGTGTCTCGGCCGCCACTTTTTGCTAGTGGTGTCAACAATGATCGATTCGGCGATCCGAATCGATCCGGGGCATGGACGATCCAGATCCAGATCCAGCAAGTTCCAGAATCAATCCGGCATTTTTTTTAAGTTTCAATTACTTCCATGGATATTTCGGGAGCAAATGAATGTTAAATTAAATAAAAACACTTCAAAACATTGCAAGACTGATACAGACTGATACAGAAAACAGCCAATAAATTGTTGCTCAGTATCTGACTACTTGTATTTCCTCATCATGGCTGAACATTTGCTTTGCGTTCAGTAGAAATGTAATGCATTGCAATGCATTGAAGAATTGAATCGAATCGGATTGGATCTAATAGAATCGAATCGAATCGGATCTACTACCTCCCGAATCGTGATCGAATCGGATCGTGAGGGCAGTGCCAATCCACACCACTACTTTTTGCGAACAGGCCTGCAGCTTGACAAAGTCTGACTTGGCCGACACTTTTTTGCGAACTTTTTCGAATGTGCACGACACAGGCGATACATTTTTGTTTCCATTTGAGCTGTGTGAGAGTGGATAAGAGGCATAATTATCATGTGGAAGAGGGAGGCTCACTGCTCCACCTGTTGTCTGTACCTAGAGCCCATGCAGACAGGTTGCTGTGCTGTTCTGTGCTGTTTTGATGCTAATGGGAGCCCTGTGTGTCAACAAGCAAAACCTGCCAGCCATCCTTAGGGAGCTCATCAATAGACGCTTCACTTGTAGCAGGAAGAAGGCCAAAGCATTGATCTCCTCAGCTCTGGCTCTGTAGCTCTAGGCAGCTGGAGGGCCTACAGTCATTTTAACTGTGGCGAGCCCAGCCAAGAATATGATGACTCCATTGGAACCACATTGGGCATGGGAGTGAGGCGCATTTTAACAGTCATGCAAAATGGCACTGCTATTCACTCAGGTACCCCGCTTGATCTGGCAATTGTGTGTGTGTGTGTGTGTGTGTGTGTGTGTGTGTGTGTGTGTGTGTGTGTGTGTGTGTGTGTGTGTGTGTGTCTGTGTGTGTGTCTGTGTGTGTGTGTCACTGTCTGTCTGTCTGTCTGTCTGTCTGTCTGTCTGTCTGTCTGTCTCTCTCTCTCTCTCTCTCTCTCTCTCTCTCTCTCTCCTGTCTGTTTGTAAAATGGGTAGAAAGGGTAAAAATGGTTTGTGCTTGGACTGGGAAAGCCAGGATGCAACAGGATGGTTAAGAGTGCAGAGTGGCCTGGAATCTGGACATGACAACATAATTAGGGTTATTCTGGAGCTGTTATTCTGTGGGAGCATGTTGTTTTCTGCTATGCCCTGACAAAGCCTCCTGCTTTCTTCTGACGTTTTATCACTAGTAGCCTACTGACTAACAGATATGGATATGTGGAGGTGTTCTATAATAGATTTTTCCAAAAGCCTTTTTTCTGTCTAAGTGTGATTTTACAGTCATGTTGTTCCTTATGATCGCTAAATGTATTTTGTTGTTGTTGTAAATTTGTTTGTTTTATACAGAACTGTACAAACAATGAGTGTGTATGGCTGTTTGAGAAATGAGAGTTTGGGTTGGCAGAGGCAGGATGCAGGATGGGTAAGGTGACCTGGATTCTGGACATGACAAGATGATTAGGGTTCTTCTGGAGCTGTAATGCAGTGGGAACAAGTTGATTGGACATCAGGTTATTTCTGCAATACTAAAGATAACACAAAAGTCTTTGCTTTCTCTGACTACAGCCTGTTACAGCATTTTGTCTTCTTCTGACATTTCATCTGTATAGCTGATGAATATGAAGATGTGGAGGAGTTTTATAGTGGAATGCTATTGTGACAGTTTTTTTGGTGAAACAGCTGCAGCGCAATATGGATTGTACCCTTTCCACCTGCACAATACACGTGGCTTGTAATTTTATACATTTGTAATGCCTTGACATGCCTTGAAACATTGAGGGCAGCCATACTTTAATAACTAGTGAATTAGTCCTAACATCAAATAGTTGCAGAGTTGAATCCCGCCAGTACATATCCATGGCCACCCCTCCAGGGACTCAAATCTCTACCATTTACTTTAATAATTTTGCATCACTTCAGTCATAGTATGAAAGGGTCATGGGTTTGAATCTTTCATCTTATAAGAATAATATGGATGAGGTAGTATATCAGTCTCCTCCTGTGTATTTAGTTTAGTCTTGGCCTTCAAACAGATATGCTGTAAATGTATTGAGGCCAAGAAAATACACTCTGTTCTTACGCAATAGCCGTCTAGACGCAAAAGAAACCTTATTGTTTACAGTCGGGCTACTTCTCAAAGCTCTGGGGTATAGAGTTCCTTCCTGAGGGTGTCTTAAATTTTAAACACTCAAAGCACCAGCGGGCCACACAGCTATGAATAGAGGAAGACTGCTTTGGCCTGACCAACAAAATCAATACCACATTATAGGCCTCAAGCAGACTTCAAGCACCCCACCCTAAAAGGAAATAAATAAAGACACTGAGCCACCAAATATCTAAACATTAAACTGCGAATAGCCATGGCAGTTCAGTTGAGGAGAAAACTCTTCAGCATCTCAGCCACACATTCATACACACTCACGAATGGACAGACAAATATGGGAATTATCGTCTGATCTCAGCACAAAGTCTGCTGTAGACTGCTGCTCAATTTCTCATCACAGCAGGACACCAGAGACCTCTGCACCTGATGAGAATGTGTAACTAAACCAATGCAAAAGACATGCAAATCGACAGACTGAATGCAGTCAGTGAAGACGAGAGAGAGAGAGAAAAAAAATCAGAGTGAATAAATAAACAGGGCTGCCAAAGAGAGAGAGAGAGAGAGAGAGAGAGAGAGAGAGAGAGAGAGAGAGAGAGACAGAGAGAGAGACAGAGGCAAAGACAGAGACAGAGACAGAGACAGAGACAGAGACAGAGACAGAGAGGAAGGGTGAAAAGGTGGTGTTTGTGTTTAAATATTCCATTAAGATTTTTCTCTCTGATTTAAGATGACATGGTGGCAGGGGCCCGTCATTGTAGCGTCTGCACTTCCTCTCACAACTCATTACTTTTCACCCTCAACATCCATTTCCATTTGAAAGTGTCAAAGCCGTATCATAATCGCACATTATCCATCAAGAGAAATAAATAAATAGGCAACCGCCAGCCAGGGACACTGCCACAGGGGCCCAAGCCCACAAGGTACGAGGTAGAACACACACTAATTGAAATGAGGCAAATCTTATTTGGATGGAAATGAGTTGTGATAGGGTATATGTGGAATCTGATGAAGGCAGCAGCAGCAGCAGCCAGTGGAGTGTCTACTACGCCTTCCACTTAAAGAACAACAAAACAGTTTCTTCTGGGTGGTGGTTGGAAGAAGTCGAAACAATGACATCCAATTACTGTGAAATTATAGTGTGTAGATAGTGTTTGCCCTCAGTCGAGCCAAAGTTCTTTCACTCTCCTTTTCTCTCTCTCTCTCTCTCTCTCTCTCTCTCTCTCTCTCTCTCTCTCTCTCTCTCTCTCTCTCTCTCTCTCTCTCTCTCTCTCTCTCTCTCTCTCTCTCTCTCTCTCTATCAGCCGGGCCTGGGAGTGTGCTTGCTTTCTCATTATGTACGGATGTAAATAAAGAGGGCTTGGCTATTCAGATTGATAGTCAGAAGGCTAGAATGTAGAAGGTGGGAAAACATCAATTTCCAGAAGTGCACAGGTAACTGATTTCTTGTCTTTGAAAGTAAGGTTAAAGGGACAGTTTGGTCAATTTCAACATGCAGTTGTAATGCTCACACTACCCTGGACTTGTCAGTGTCTGAGATTTTTTTTTCTTCTTCTTCAGCCGTTTCCGAGATCCTGGTCATTGTAATGGGGGCAGCTCTTTGTTTACATTTCAAAAAAACATTTTTATTTATTCCCAAAAACATCCAAAAGGTTATAAAACATCAGCAGACAACTAGCAAACAGCAGTACCTTTTGGGAAAATATTTGGAGTTGGCCTATGTTTCATTTTTTAAAAATGTAAACAAACGCTGCCCCCATTAGAATTGCTCATATCTCGGAAAGGGCTGAGCCGAAAAATGTGGCATCACCAGGTACTGACAAGTCAAGGGTAGCGTGAGCAATACAACTGCATGTTGAAATTGACCAAACTGTCCCTTTAAGAATCTTGCATTACACATACTTGCACAGAAAGCCACAAGCACGCGCACACATCCACACAAGCCCACACATGTGCACACACACATGTGCACACACACACAGACACACGACACGAAACAAACACATTACTTTTCAAGACCTCACTCAATGGCATACAGTATATGAAGTACAGAGTTTAAGTGTGCTGTGAAATCGTAGCTTAGCATAAAAAGGCCATATCATTGTATGCTGTGTGCATTCATAGACAGGCAGACATGTGACTACGCAGCCGATTCTGCTTTGTGTCCTGGTCTGTTTTTATCCTGGAGTGGTAGAAGAGAGGAGTGGGGGATTCAATCAGATTTACTTGCCACAGTGAAAACTGCAAGCTGGCAAACTTCCTTAGAGAGAAATCTTTTGGCAGCAAGCGAGTAAAAAGATGGTTCCTTTAAAAACTGGCATGGGGTTGTACCTCAATGCGTCTTGGCCTGTCAACGCGCTCTTTTAAAATTGCTCGTATATCAGAGATGGACATTTATTTCAGCTTTTGCAGAATTGGGAAGAAATTATGTCAAAAGGAGCTGTTTGGAGCTCAAAGACACAATGCAAAAATCTAATTTCTCACATCAGAGACTTGAATAGGCACAGCTGGCATCATTTAAAGAAATTACCGTTTAAAATAACTCTGGGTATCTTTCCTCACTAGAATTGTGTGGCTACATTAACAACCTCTGCAGATTAACATAAAAACTCTGAGAGACTCTTGTCAAAGGCAGAAATGTTAGACACTTCAAAGTGAGAAGAGACTTATATATAAAGGTTCTTTCAGCAATTTATATAAACTTCCACTGAGAAAGATGCTGACGGCATTCAACACTTCTGATGGCCATTCAATTACAACTACGCATTTATCCTACATCAGTGGTCTTCAATTATTTTTCCCGAAGGGTCAAATCATGTAGCGCAAATGAGGCTGAGTGCCAAACAAATCACCCGACTCTATGGCCCTAGATATCAAATTATTGCCATGCTCGGGGCCGGATCTGGCCTGCGGGCTGCCATTTGGACACCATTGTCCTGCATAAATACATACATACATGCACATACACATCAAAGACAGAAAGAGAAAAAGAAAGAAAGAAAAAACGAACGAAAGAAAGAAAGAAAGAAAGAAAGAAAGAAAGAAAGAAAGAAAGAAAGAAAGAAAGAAAGAAAGAAAGAAGGAAGGAAAAAGAAATAAAGCCAGAGGTATTGTAAACATTGTTGCACAGGGCATCATACACCTTCTCATTACTACCACTGTGTAAATGAATGCAGCTTGTCATCTGACCCCTGCATGACTACATGACAGGTAACAACTGGGAATGGATTCCTTTTCAGTTTTGCTTATTAGACTGATGATTACAATCAGCCCAATAGGCAAAGGCTGCAGCTGCCTCTGTTCACTTCATTACACAGGAATCATTGCCTTGACCTTATAATACAGCACGACTGAAAAAAAGCCTTCTCAGGGGCCCTTGCGCTCTCTCTCTCTCTCTCTCGTTGTGTGTGTGTGTGTGTGTGTGTGTGTGTGTATGTGTGTGTGTGTGTGTGTGCGTGTGTGCGTGCGTGCGTGCGTGCGTGCGTGCGTGCGTGCGTGCGTGCGTGCGTGCGTGCGTGTGTGTGTGTGTGTTGAGACAAGTAGGAACTATATGGGACCTGCGCAGCCAAATTATATATATATATATATATATATATATATATATATATATATATACCGTATACTCTGCCAGTGTTAAACAAACCGGATAAGACAAAACACATGACTGAAATCATTGATTTATTAGGGAAATTGATGGACGTCACATCACAAACATGCTCATGCCTCATCGAACGTCAATCCTGTGTTCAGTTCATCCATTATATCTTTGTTCTCCATTACCTCTCAGTAACAAACCTCATTCGATTAGTACTATTGTTAGTAGCTACTTCCATATTTGGACACAGTTCAGAGTTCATTGATCAGGCACTCTCATGCATGCAAATACATTTGCAACCTCCTCTTTAAACCAGCACTGATGGACTAGCCACAGTCTGCTTCTAGATGACTCTCAAAAGCTTCACTGACTTGTTCCAAGATTTAATGTTTATGTCCTTTGGTTTAATGGTGGAATATAAAATTTCAAAATAATTTGAAGGCATCTTAAAATGTCTCAAATCTACTTTTTACATCCTTTCCTTCTTCCCCTCCAAACAATTCTCTGGAGGAAGGCATCTATCTACGTTTAGATCCTTCTCTGCCGGTATGTGTAAAAGCTTTACACGATTATTCAAAATTCATCCAGCCCTAATCACACGGGACTAGTTTGATGTATGGACATGGTGTACTGGCCTATTCGGACTGGATTAAAATATCTTACTAAATAAACAGAAATGGGAGGGGTAAATCTTCATGCACCTGTGTGACAGTCTTGTCATCACGTGCGTGCCATCTCCACAATATATTATTGATTTTTAGCATATTATTACGCATTCATGCAGGCATTTAGTCCCTTTGAACATTTTTAATAATTGCCTGCTAGTTTACTAAGATCGTTTCACAGGTGGTGAAACTGTTGGCAAAGCTTCCCAACATACTCCAATAAGTATTGTTTTATTCTGTTGCACATCTGTTTTTTGACAGTGTGTGTGTGTCTCTCTCTCTCTCTCTCTCTCTCTCTCTCTGTCTCTGTCTCTCTCTCTCTCTCTCTCTCTCTCTCTCTCTCTCTCTCTCTCTCTCTCTCTCTCTCTCTCTCTCTCTCTCTCATTAAAAACCGAAATGTTCAAGATTCAAACAGGTTTACATGGCAGAGCTTCTAGGCTCTGATGCCAGCATCTCCAGTTGCTGATCGACCAGCACAATCTGGTCCACTTGGCACAGTATCTGTTGCCTCAGACCTGCATATCATCTTGAGAATATATGTGAAGTCTGGGCCAGGGACAGTTTGTGTGTGTGTGAGCGTGGGTGTGAGCATGTGTGTGAGCATGCGTGCATGCGTGTGTATTTGTGCATGCATATGTATGTGCGTGAGTGCGTGCACGTGTGTGCGTGCGTGCGTGCGTGCGTGCGTGCGTGCGTGCGTGCGTGCATGCATGCAAGCGTGAGTCTGCCCCCCTTTCAGCTCCAACAGGAACAATGGTGATCCGATCAATAGTGAATTACAGTGCTGGTCACCTCAGATATTTACTGACTTGCAGGGCTACTTCCTAGGTTAGAATAGCACACCTGGCAAGTTTTTATGTTCTCCCTCATTAATTTCTTGCCTTGGACTTCCTGCCTGCATTTGCTCCACACTGCAGCATCATCATCATCATCGAGAGAAGAAATACTGTAGATGGGACGACCTACTCTTTACGAGCTCGCATTAGCAAATGCACGACAAAGCACTTTCTCTTACATAGCCTTAGGTAGAATATGCTTTGGGCTTCTAATGGAGGCTAATGGTAATTATGTGCTGGCACTTTTTGTTGACGTTAGTGAGTCTAGAACCATTTTTGTACACTCATATGCTTAAAGTAGAGGTCTGCAACTTGTTTTTAGTCATACTGTATTACCTTGAACAGTCTAGTGATTCCACAAGTAGCCTAGTACATGAAATAACAAAAAAAACGAGTTCCCCATCTCCCGCCATATATAATAAGAAGAATTATTATGATAATAAGAATGCCCAAGCTGTTTTCGGTCCTAGCACAGCCCTGATTACGTATATGTTTGCATACAGTCACAGGTAAAATGCAGAGTGAAAGCACTGCAGGTATAAATATGCAGTATGCTACACTTCCCACAAATGTGTGGCAGAGGTGACTCTGGGCCCACCCTCGATTGTCAGCCATGCGCACCCAACCAAAACACCCTCCACCCCGTCTGATTGGCTGTTTAAGTAATATTGCTAACCGTGTGTTAGACTAGAGCAAGGATCCATCTGGCCCATCCATTTCATGATTTCTGTCCACATTAAAACAGTGTTTGTATCAAGAGCAATTAATCACACTTTGGTTTGCAAACCAAACATACAACAAATAAACACAAGAAAATGAGTCTTTGTTGTGCGTCAGCTGCATGGTACAGTCCTACACACTAGCCTGACCAGACAAGGGAAGGCAGTGCAGAGTACTTTAATCAAACTAATACCGCTATCTGCCTTGATTGGAGTTGTCCACCTGCGTCAACAAGGTTTTATCCCCCGGTGGCAGCCATTGATCACAACACTCACCACAAAGCATTTATTGATCACTCTGTTAGGTTTTAAAGGCAGAAGAGCCAATCCTTAAAACACACACACACACACACACACACACACACACACACACACACACACACACACACACACACACACACACACACACACACACACACACACACACACATGCGCACGCACACACACACGCACACGCACACGCACACGCACACGCACACACACACACACACACACACACACACACTATGAAACTGCAAAAAAATTGTAGAGCATTATCAAATATATTACCAAGAATGTAAGCCATGGTAGTGAACATTATGCTAGCTTGAAAAATGACAGCAAATCTGATATTTCATTTATTTTTAAAGACACCACAAGGCATCCCAATTCATGGGTCCTAATCGACACCTAATACTTCTGTGAGAGCTTGAAGTAAGGATTAGTGTCATTTGCCAAAGCTATGTTTAGTTTTGGAGAAAAAATAAAATCACGGGAACATTGAAACGTAAAATCCACAGACCTCGGGAGTGGGACAGAAGGCACAAAAACTATTACCCATAAAGAAAGGAAGAAAGAGAGTGCGTTTTTAATGGACTATATGTTCACTTGGGCGTCTTGGTGCATTACCCCTCAAAACAAACAGCTCAGAGACTAATTGTGAAAGCAAACATGGGCATCTGGTTGCAGCTAATTTTATGTCAGGGAATAGATTAAAACTTGGCACAGAGCACCAAAACAGTCATCTCCAAGTTGTATATTAAATGGGCTCTATGTAAGGGTTAACGTTCGGCGAGAAGGTCGCTACCGTGGAATAGCAGCACGACAGAGAGAATCTTTAGACCCCGACGCGGAGCGGAGGGGTCTTGTTCTCTCTGAAGTGCTGCTATTCCACAAAGCGACCGACTCGCCGAAAGTTAACCCGCTTATTATATGGATATACTTAAATGATTCACACATGGCGGGGACAGTTCTTTAGACCTATTTAATGTTAAGATTGTTGCTGCGCAAAACAAAACAGTGCCGTTGTGGAACACCGCTAGGCAACAGCTAGGTAGCCAGGACAACAGGTGTTGTCTATCACAGCAGCTGATTAGAGTGACAAAAGACCGGACCCCCTGCGGAGTGATATGAAACATTCGCTTTAGCCACTGACTTGTATACAAGCGCTTTAGCAGTGAACGTCTTGTTGCCATTGACAGCGGTAGCCAGAACAACGGGTGCTGTCTATCATAGCAGCTGATTAGAGTCTTGTTGAAAAGTCGCTTTAGCAGTGAAAAGTCTTGTTGCCATTGACAGCGGTCTGTTATAGACCAACCCGTCCGTTATCGAAAAATAACAGACGTCCGAACGTTGGGGAGCCCCGTTGAAATGAATGGAGCATTCGACAGATGACGTCACAACCATATAATAAAATGCAATAATGCAGGCCATCGTTCACATGGCCCCGGGGGCACTCTGGGGGATAGAGTGCATTATACACTATATTAACAAAATATTTCCTAAAACTGTCTTGACTGCCATCTCATTCCTAACTCATGGGGTTCAATATGATATCGCTCCACCTTTTGCAGCTATTACAGCTTCAACTCTTCTGGGACGGCTGTCCACAAGGTTGCGGAGTGTGTTTGTAGGACTTTTTTGACCATCCTTCCAAAAGTGCAGTGGTGAGGTGAGTCACACACTGATGTTGGTCAAGAAGGTCGCTCTCCGCTCAAATTCATCCCAAAGGTTCAGGTTAGGACATGTCATCCATGTCTTTATGGACCCTGATTTGTGCATTGCTGGATGTATGGCATGGACGAACCTGACCTGAACTTTGGCCTGCTAAGACACAGAGAGGCACGGCTTGGCTTTGTGTTTTCATTTTCTTCTTCCTTTTTTAAAGTCTTCCCTTCTTTTCAATATCCAGTTGAACAACATCGCCAACGGCATTGCTTTGAAATCCGCAGAAGTCTCTAGCTCAACGCACACAACAACAAGATGAAGGACAAGACTTTTGGTTCTATTTTTGCCTCTCTTGTTTCTTTAGTCCTTTCAATTTCTCTTTCATTCTCTCTGCAGCCATGATCTGTAGAAAATACAAGTGGATGACTTCAACTCCGCAGCCTTCTGCAGCCTTGCACAGTACAATACAAATCCAAGTGACTGACTTTAGTGTTTCATGAATGTGAAAGTGGCCCTTTGCTGGCCTTCACTTTGTCTCTCACCTCCTACACCTGACCTTTGTCAGGTTCAATTAAGGAGGAAGCACAAGGATATCTTTCCGGAGGGTACAGAGCTACAAAGGCCAAACCACACAGAGCTTTTATGCCTGATTGTGAAAGCGCTGGATCAGCATTCTGAGAAGGGAGCCACACAGACTTCAGCCATCCACTTCAAGCATCAAAAAGGCTTCGGTACCATGGAGAGTGATCCCACAAAGGAACACACACACACGCACACACACACACACACACACACACACACGCGCACACACACACACACACACACACACACACACACACACACACACACACACACACACACACACACACACACACACACACACACACACACATAGTATGTGCATGCACACTCCACCTTCAGCTAAGGAATAAGAACCATGGACAGCTCCACCTACTCTCTACACACGCACACCTCCCACGCACCGCCCACTCCAGCTTCAGCACCAGTCGCAACATAAAGACACACGCCTGCGTGAATGGAGGCTGACAGTGGGGGACAAAGGGGTCGCTTGCCCCATGCGCAGGGAGAGAGGGGGCCCAGAATTGGATCCTCATCACAATATATGTATTGGATTTGGGGCCCATTCATGTGTCTTTGTTTCTTAGCCCAGCCAAAGCTGTCAGCGGCCCTGCATGCGAGCACGCGCGCGCACGCACACACACACACACACACACACACACACACACACACACACACACACACACAGACACACACACACACACACACACACACTTCACATTCAGCACCATGGACAGTGGTACCATAAAGAACCACACAAACTCAAACACAGAGTAAAGTTTTGAAAGTCAGCTAGAGTAGATGGTCATTGAAGGAGATGTGTTGCAAGGGGACACAAAAGAAGAATGAAAAGGGACACTGTTAGATAAGAATAAATATGACCAGTAGGTACACTTGCCTCTATACTAATCGTATACTAGATATCAGGCTGGAAAGAAATTCCGAATTGAATGAATTTGAATTCAAAGTAATGCCATAATATGAACACTGGGTGGTGGTACTCTCAGTGGGTGGTGTAGCTTGAATTCAAAGAAATTCAAGGTAATGACTCCACCTAGTGTTCATAGTATGGCATTACTTTGAATTCAAATTCATTCAATTCAGAATTTCGTACAAGCCTGCTAGATATCCTGTGTTAGAAGGCAACAGTGGCAGGGATTTTACTTTTCCCCTCTGGAAACATGCACGAGTTTCTATTTCTCCAATGATTCACATGTGCAGCCCGAAATGCCTAGCTTGAAAGGCTAGTCTGGGGTTACAGGGTCGTCGCTTTTCTGGAGAATTTGTTTCATGACTGTGATGAATTGCCACCACACCGCAGCGTGTATATTTATGTCTGCAGCACAAGAAACAAGTGATGTGAAACCCAATAATCGCAAGGGCTCCATACCTGCTGCTGGTGTGTATCAGGTAGGGTTATCGTATCGGATCGGATGGTTCGGATCGGCTGCTGATATTGGCAAAAAATGCGGATCGGTATCGGATCGGCATGCACAGAAAAATCCGATCCAGAATCCCGATCCATTTTCCTGTTTTGTGTTTATTAATATCTGACAAAACAGATCAGTTTCTTATTAAAAACCCATTTTGTATTACTCAAATCCACCTAATTCATTTGGCTAGTTGTTGAGTAAAAACCCTTTTCAACTTACTTTGTTGACTGTGAAAACAAAGTAAGTAGACTAAATAACTTTCAACTTAAATACTCCGATAGGCCGGTATCGGAATCGGATCTGAAGTGAAATAAAACATCTGTATCGGATCGGAAGTGCAAAAACCTGGATCGGGACATCTCTAGTATCAGGTTCATAAAAGTTCCATTTTCAAGACAATTGTGCATAGTGCATACTTTTTATTTTTCCCTTTGTGAGCCTGGCGAGAAGGCGAGCAGGTGAGTGTGACCATAAACATGGTGTAGTTGAGGGTGTGCTCTGACTGCCATGTGATTTTGAGTGTCACATAGCTGTATCAGCTTCAGAGTGCCTTACTTTAAAGATAGCTCCTGATTGGTTTTACAGGAAAGGAAAGTCCAGAAAAAGTCAAATGGTCAAATGATGAAAGGCATCTTGAGCTGCTGTTGAGGGGTGAGAGTAGAGATTTTGGAAAGGGGGATATCAGTTTATTTTTACTTGTATCTTTCTGTGTGTGTGTGTGTGTGTGTGTGTGTGTGTGTGTGTGTGTGTGTGTGTGTGTGTGTGTGTGTGTGTGTGTGTGTGTGTGTGTGTGTGTGTGTGTGTGTGTGTGTGTGTCTTTCTCCCTCTCTCTCTCTCTCTCTCTCTCTCTCTCTCTCTCTCTCTCTCTCTCTCTCTCTCTCTCTCTCTCTCTCTCTCTCTCTCTCTCTCTCTCTCCTCCTGTGAAGCGGCTTTGATGTGAGGGTGTAGACATGAGGCAGTCACACAGATTAATGACATGACAGTATCTCCACGGGGGACGAGACGCCAAGACAGCACACACTGTCACAGGGTCAGGCCCTCAGCAGCAAAGAGGAGGAGGAGAGAGAGCAATCTAACTGTCTGCTTGCCTCCCTGTCTGTCAGTCTGTCTCTCAATATCTACTTTATCTGTCAGTTTATCTATATACATCAGATATATCTATCTGTCTGGCTGTCTGTCTGGCTGTCTGTCTGTTTTTTCTCTGTATGCCTGTCATGAAAACCTTTGTGTGGGTGCATGTGTTGCAGTGCTCATCACTATGGTTGAGAGTGTGCTCTGACTGTCATGCCAACGAGCCTGGCTGTTTGGTGTAGCGACCAGAGACTCAGTATGGCACCCCAGAAGGTTTGAGTTCCGGCGGGGAAACTCTGCTCCCCTTCGTTACACTGTGTGAGTTTGCGTATATGTATGTGTGTGTAATGGTGCATGCAAACATGCCTACCAGTGAGTGTGTGCATGCTTGAGTGGCTGCATCATACTGTATGCGGGTTATGTTTTGGTCTGTCAGTCTAAAGGTTGTGGAGGTCGCCTTTAAGGCTTTTCAAGTCCAGCCAGCAGGTGGTGGATGAGCCCAATGACTAAGAGAGGGAGCTGGAGGGATTGGCAGAACTGGAGGAGGAGGAGGAGGAGATGAGAAGAGGAAAAGAAGGAGGAAAAGGAAGAAGAGAGGGGGCTGGAGGGATTGGCAGAGCAGAGACCCGAACTGGAGGAGCAGGAAAAGGAGGGGGAGGAGGGGGAGGAGGAGGAGGAAGAGGAAGAGGAAGAGAGGAGGAAGAAGAGGAGGTAAAGGAAAAGGGAGGGGTCTGGAGGGATTGGCAGAAGAAAGAGTAGCACAGAAAGAGGAGGACGATGAGGAGGAGGAGGAACACGAAGAGGAGGAGGAAGAGGATGAAAAGAAACCGGGGCCGAAGGAGAGGAGGAGGAGGAAGATACAGAGAGAGAGAAGAGGTGGAGAGGGAGGAATAGAGGAGAATGAAGAATAGGGGAAGCAGCATGCTGGGGAAGCGTGTTTAAACGGCTGTCCTGCTCTTTTCACTTCTTTTATTAGTCATTTTCTTTGTTTCTTTGTCTTTCTTTCTTTCTTCCTTTCTGTTCACAGAGACACACAGAAAATCATCTTTGTTCTCTCTTTATCTCTCTCCCTCTCTTACACACACACACACACACACACACACACACACACACACACACACACACACACACACACACACACACACACACACACACACACACAAACACACTTTTACAAATTTAATGCAACCAATGATTTCGGCAATGAAAGCATTCCCGAGACACAATTAAAAATCAATTAAGCCCTGGATGTGGCCTTCATCATAATGATGTTTAGTTTTAATTGGTCCAAGCAGAGACAGCTCAGTTCTCCCCGTAGGTCCCTCCAAAAGACTGTTAGCAATTTGCAGAGGGTTTTAAAGACTCCTACATCCATAATAATAAGAAACTGTTTGATATCACCTCATCAGCATTCATCTCAAGTAACATGTGCCATTTCGTTCTGAAGAAAAATCACCCAGCATGTCAGCGGTACACTTTTCAAAGGTATTGGGGTGAACGAGGACATTTGTTGGCAGAGAGAAGAGCAAAGCGTACACTGTGCAAGATCATTCATATAATACTACACACTTAAGTACATAAAGATGAAGCATGACTATTGCACCATTTTTGTGGATAATGCCAGAGATTGTTTCTAAAGGACAAGCAACAGTATCTCTGATAATGCCCTCAGAGTGCAAAATAACATGTTCATGAAAGGCATCACAGAAAACACAGTATTTTTTCTGTGGAACTTTCATGTCTATGTTTGATGGTAGCAATAATCTACTACTACACTGAAGACATGGCAAAGAATGTTCTAAGTTTTTTTTTAAAAGTTTTTAGCATCAATGGCCTTGGGCTAAGGCATCATAAAGCAGAGGCTAAGTGGTTAATGTTAGCATGCCTCGCTAACTAACACAGTCTTTGCATCCTTGGCTTTGCAAACAACACAGGTCCTGTGAAGAGTTAAAACAAAAATACAAAAAGAGAAACATGTAAGAGAGAAGAGCGGAAAAGTAAGATAAAGAGCAGAAGATGCTAAGATGCTAAGCATAAAGCAGTCTGTCACAAATAATTGTATTTTTTGCTTTCCACCCAAGGGGGATGATGAAGCAGTGCTGTGGTGCAACATCATTCAGTTACAGTAACTGTGTACTCAAATATCGTCAGCCTTTTTATTTTTCTCTCCAGAGAGAGAGAGAGAGATAGAGGGAGAGAAGATTGAGTGGAGATCAGATATAGTGGGGATTCCCCATCAAGAAGCGGCATCTGTATTTTGGCCTGCCATGGCGATGGCCAGCAAAGGTTATTAGGAATCCAGCTGTAATAAAAAATGTAAACTACATATATTAAATATTATATATTACTTAGCACTATATAATAACCTTGTGCTATAAATGGTAAGCTACAGTTTACTAATGGTTGACATGCCTTTTGTCACAGGCAGAAGGGGAAGGTGCTGAGTAGGGTTTAGGGAGGCCACAGGGAATTGTCCGTTTCGTGCAAAATGAAGACGGAGATGAGTTGAGCAGATGAGTTGAGTACCAAGCAGCAGTGGACCTGGCTTGCAGCTGGGATGCAATGCACTATAGTAGGTCTATTCAATTCAAGAAGGTTTTCACTCTCATTTTAGGCAGATATCGCACATTCTAAAAAACAACAGTGCACTAACTAGTCAAAAACATAGAACAAAGAACACAGAATGGTCAACTGGGAAGTCTGTTAACAGCATTTAGGGAGGAAACAAAGAACATAATGACATGAAGCAAAATCTCATTTTCCATTCAGTAACTACAATGATGACAGCACTACAGAGCCTCCAGATGACTGTCTAAGATGCACCACTTCCCCTCCATGCACCCTGTGGAGCAGGACAAGGCTGTGACTGACTTCGCCAGGCAGGAAAAAAAAGATTCAGGCCGACAGAGAGCAGCAGCATGTCAGAAAAAGAAAGAAGAGTGAAAAATAGAAAGAGTCAGAGAGAAAAACTGTGTGAGAGAAGAACAGTGGTGAAAGTGGAGTGGGAGAGGAGAAAGTCTCAATGAAGCTGAAGAAAGTGAAAAATCTTTAGAGTTGTGTAACTGCCATCCAGTCTGGAAAGAACCTAATAGGCCTTATCTCCACGGTAACCATTGTGATGTGGTGTTCTACTCTGACACAAACTTGGCAGCAGGCCTCACCTGGAACACGCTTGTCCTAGATGCAAAGCAGCTAACTCAGTTAAGACTGAGCCTGAGACTGAGTCACAGTGCTAGTATTCTTCAGCCTGGGGAATCTCATCATGGACAGCATAGTTGGTCGTCCTAAAGTCCTGATGCATCAGGTCGTCCTGATGCAGGGAGTCAATCCGAGAGCAGGGAGGGATGGATAGATGGTGATGCGTATTACTCGACAAATGGAAGCTTACATGGTGCTTGTTTCAATACAGCTGACACAATAGACCAAATGATAGCTTACTTCCCCTACGAGAAATACAACAGGCGGTCTGTAGACAATATCTCACTTGTGATATGATCTGGTGTGAAGCAGGGCATGCAAGGTTTTCTTAGGTGTAAGAGGTGTGTTGTCTGATTTTCTTTTGTGTTCTCCTTCTTATGGCTGGTGCTACTTGACCACTTGCATTCAGTGCACTGCTTAATAGAATTGCCTATAATGTGTCTGTCTTTTCACTGTTACATATACTTGCCTATACTGTATCTGTCATTTTACAGCAGCATGAGCAGTGACTCAACTTTGAGATTTGACGGGGAAGCAATTTGCACAATCTCACTCCTTGAATTTGAATACATTGCCTCCCCTCTCTCTCGCTCTCTCTCTCTCTCTCTCTCTCTCTCTCTCTCTCTCTCTCTCTCTCTCTCTCTCGCTCTCTCTCTCTCTCTCTCTCTCTCATGTACACATACGCATGCACGCACACACGCACACATACACACACACACACGGACACACACACACACGCACACACACACACACACGCACACATACACACACACACACGGACACACACACACACGCACACAGCTTGCATGCTCAGCCATGCGCATAGTGAGCTTGAGGTGCCGGGAGGATTACAAAGTTCATTCAACATTTGGGAGAAAAGCCGGCACACTCCCATGAATCATATTTGGACAGTCATACACACGCGCAGCCGTGTACGCATACATGCACGCCCACATGTACGCGGACATGCAGCTACTTTGCTTGCTGTTCTGCTGAGCTTTGCGTGGCCAAACATAATTCAAACTGATCAAAATCCTGAGAGAAAAAGAGAGAGGGTGAGTTGGTGGTGGATATCTGTTGACACAGACATTGGTCAGTCTTTATAATAAAAGCATGAACATGCTCAGTGTTGGAAAGAACATCACTTGTTTTATTCCTACATATTACATGCACACTCTTGAAGGAAACTAGAACAAGAATGTCCAAATTTAAGAATAAAAACATAGAATGATATATTATGATTCTTTAACATCCCTGAAAGACAGAGATTTGATCTAAGCTAAGGTAATAACATACATGTAACGATACAATCAGAGAAAAAGAGTCAGGATATTTTTTAACAATGACTTCACTATGCCTTGTTTACCCGAGCTGCTTTGCATCACTGACCCCAGAGTTAATTACTGTATTAATTTAACTGATATGAAAACCAATTAACTGCTCTCCTTCCAGTGCATTGAAAACAAAATAAGGAAAACAAATCTGGAAGCACCAAAATAAAAGCAATGTCCTTGTTCAATCTGTGATAGTGTAGGAGTGCTGAGCTGTGTGTGTGCGCGTGTGCGTGAGTGAGTGAAATAGAGAGAGAGAGAGAGAGAGAGAGAGAGAGAGAGAGAGAGAGAGAGAGAGAGAGAGAGAGAGAGAGTGAGTGAGTGAGTGAGTGAGTGAGTGAGTGAGTGAGTGAGTGAGTGAGTCAGTGAGTGAGTGAGTCAGTGAGAGAGAGAGGTGTGTATGACTGAAGGATGAAACATTTCACACTCCACAGTCTCCTTGGCTGTGTAGATGTGGGAGCTGTGCCATGGCATTTTTAGAAGGCAGCATGATGTGCGGTCCGTATGACCCAGAAGGAGTGAAAGCCCCCATCTAAGCCCCTTAAAAGAAAGTGCTCCCTCTCTCTCTCTCTCTCTCTCTCTCTCTCTCTCTCTCTCTCTCTCTCTCTCTCTCTCTTTCTCTCTCTCTCTCTCTCTCTCTCTCTCGCTCTCTCTCTCTCTCACACACACACACACACACACACACACACACACACACACACACACACACACACACACACACACACACACACACACAATCATTTCAAGAGCACTGTGACACTTATAAAAATCCTGCCACGCCTATAAACCAAGTCACTGCCGCCTCTTTCTCCACATCAGACTCCTTTGCCGTTGAAGGCCCCGATGCCAAAGCAACTGAACTGGCAAATGCTGCTCGCCCACAGCAGCTGTCAGCCCTGATTGAACCACTCCATAAATCAAACCTCAACTTACTGAGTGAACCACTAAAGGGGGTGGGATGAAATAGAGGGATGTATACTGCGGATGGATGGATGGATGGAAGGATGGATGGATGGATGGAGTGTGGAATAGGGGAATAGTCTGCTTTTAAGTAGACAATGGACATCTACCAGCTTATTTATTTAAATAATAGCCATGGACAGCCATGGCTCAATGGTTAGAGCGCTGGCCTTTAGATCAGAGGGTTGCAGGTTCAAATCCCTCCCTTAACCACAGCTTCATCCATGGCGGAAGTGCACTTGTGCGAGGTACCTAATCCCACATTGCTCCATTGCCTATAACAAATACCCTGTGCCTACATAACTGAAAGTCGCTTGTATAAAAGTGTTAGATAAGTAAATGTAATGTTATGTATGTACGATGATATGTGTTTTCAAGAAAGTGTGAATATTTCACCTTTATGTAATGAGAAAAAAAACAGACAAACTGTTCTGAGGCCGCTTGATATGGTAGGCATTAATAGGCCGTAATTTCTCTACAATACAGTACTTTGTACTATTGCCTACTTACGGATATGACAGAATGATATAATTTCATGTCACGGCTTGGCATCAGATTCAGGCAGAGAGGACAGGAGGCTGAGCCCTCGGTGTGGTATTTTTGGCTCTCACTAATGCCATGGGATCACTTCCACGCAGTCTGCTGTAGAAGGTATTCAGTTACCCACAAGGCCCAGAATACGTGTTCAGTATTAGTCAGCACATTCAGGAGAACATTCAGCTGTGCTTGAACACAGGTGATGACATCGCATCCTTGTAGAATGGCTTTAAAGGAGAGAAAAAAATTTAAATACTGATCTAACTACTAACTAACTACTCAATATTCATAACTTACACATGTACTAGACAAAACAAGTCCGACAGGCAGACAAAGATGCATCCAAAAGCACAAATATAAAGAGAATAATGGGAAAAAATGGCGGTTTAAAGAACGCGTTTCAGACGGACAGACTGACAGACAAACCAGCCGACAGACTGACCGACGGACATACCGTCTTAGAGAGATGCTGGGAGGCATCTTCAATAAAAAGACCGGAAGCTATTAGCTGGCAGTCCCCCACCTGGCAACAGTATGGGTTGTATAAATTTGTCAGAACAGTTGAGGAACAGTTCCATATATGTACCCATTAGCATTTTCAGCCTTCATCCTATCCCAAGAGGACAAAAGGGAAAGTTGCAGCTGTGGCGCTACATTATATTTCACATTTGAGGGCTACATTACATTTCACTGGCCAGCATACAATAGAATGCTAACGCGATAATAATAATAACTTTTAATAAGTTTACTTGAATAGCACAATTCATACAATACATGCAGCTCAATGTGCACTGCTTAACATTTAGATCAACATCCACAACCACAAAATAAATAAAATAGGTTGCCACATGATGGCGGGCCTGAGACGCTGAGTGCATGCCAAGAACATGTACACACACACTTGCACGCATGCACGCACGCACGCACGCACGCACGCACACACACACACACACACACACACACACACACACCATCCAAACTCAAACAAACGCACACAGCCTAGAGCTAGATTATACTTTTTCCATTACATGACATTAGATTCAGATCAGAATAAACACCCTGGTGACTGCACTGCCTGGAAAAAAGGAACATACAACATATCCCTGCTTGGAGAGGGCTCTAATCACAAGGGATCACTCCATCGTTCCACTCTTCCTCCTTCTCATGTCTCTTTTCATTCCTCTCACTCTCTGTTATATTTGTTTCTCTGTGTCTCTCCAACACCCAAACCCTTTGTCTCTGTCTCTGCCACAGTCATTCTCTCTCTCTCACTCTGTTTTCTCTCTCCTGTTGGGCAACAATTGTGGAGCGATGTCATACTATAAGAAGTTTGGGATATAAATCTTCAGAAATTGTTGCAGTGTCCTTTTATTCAGCCCTCGTGTTCCTCTCATCTCTTGTGGGTGAGACCGTAGAGAACAGAGAGTCTCAGCTGTCCTCCAAGACAGTCAAGGACTTGGTTACAGCACTCTGACTCTGTGTTCAGACACCACTCTGTGCTTATATTAAGCAGCTGTCTATGGCTGCTGAAAGAGTCTCAAAATGGTGGAAAAGCATAAAGCATAAAAGCTTAGATGATATCATCCAACCATATTCAGAGCCTCATGTGGGATTTGGTGTAAAGCATTTCACTGTGTGTTGCGTACAAGTTGTTGCTACTCACTGGGGCATGTCATTTGTGTTGGTCATAAAAAAAGCAAAGTAGTCTCAAGTACTTTAGTGCGACATCGAAAAGAAATACAGAGAGAGAGAGCGAGAGAGAGAGAAAGAGAGAGAGAGAGCTGTGGGTATGCATGGGTAAGTAGATGCATGTGCATGTGTGTGTTTGTTAACGATTGTGCAAATGCGTGTCTGTGTAATTTACGTATTAGAGTGTAGGCTATATGTGTGGCCATGTGGAAAAAGTGGGTGTATACTCAGTAGAGCTAAACAGCCTAGTTTGGCAGGAAAACCAACGCTGTAAGGGATGTGTTTTTACATGTACCACCACCACTACCACACAGATTCCCCACTGGCATCACCATTTGGTCTGCTGTTTGGTGCCAGGAATAAGGAAATGCAGGAAGAGAGAAGCTGTCAAAACTTCTTACCCTCTTTTTTGTCAATAAATCACAGTCACAAACAAAACATTGCAAACATCTGTCACGGACAGAAGACGACCCAAGAGCGCAAGTTCAAATTCAGAGTTGTTTATTGAAGGGGTTCAGGGGGGGAAGAGGAGTGAGTGTATCTTGAGGTCTTCGGAGGTGCCGGGTCCAGGGGTGCTAGGAGTGCCAGGAGTGTCAGGGGTTCCAGGGGTGCTTGGGGCTCAGGGGTTCTTCAGGGTCCTGTGGGTTACCTGGGCTCCGGGGGTCACCAAGTGTCCGGGGGTTTCCAGTCCAAAGTGCCTAGTGTGTGTGTCCCCCAGTGATCGAGCGGCGTATCGGGCTGAGGGTGGTGAAGCGTCTGGGCTCGCTCGTCTGGTGGTCGGAGACCTGGGGGAACACACACACAACAGCAATATGAATGGCAGGCAGTAGTACAGACCAGGGCTGGGCAATAATCGTGGTGAGAGACAGAAGGCAGAATCGAGTTACCGGAGGGGCTGAAGATTGGAGAGTAGTCGAGATCCAGAAGGCAGGTCGGGATAGCCGGGGCAGTAGAACAGGGAGGCAGTCAAGAACGGATCGGAATCACAGGTAGGAGTCAGAGGGTAGACAGACAGGCAGGTTACTGGTCCAGGCATGAAGACGATCTGACAGGGCTTGGCTGAAAAACAGGGCTTGATATACTGGGAGAGGTTAGTGGGGAAATGCAGTGCAGCTGGCAGAGTAATTAGAACAGAGTGAGGCAAGGTGAGGATGGTGAGTGGGAAATGCAGTGCAGCTGGCCAGGTAACAAGAGCAGAGCAGGGCGGAGCCAGGTGGAGCTCGTTAGGCAGAGTAGGGAGAGAGTGAGCAGAGTGGCAGAGAATTGAATGCAATTAAGGTTGCTACCAGGGAGAGAGAGTGCTCATGACAGGACCCCCCCTCCAAGGGACGGCCCCAGAAGTCCCAAGAACAACATCATGCCGGGAGGGTGGAGGGGAGCAGGCGGCGGGTCAGAACTCTTCCGAGCGGTCCGAGTGAATATCCTCATCCTCAGAAGGAGCTGGAGGGTCACGGTCGGGAGACAGGACAGGCACTGAGACAGGAGCAGGGTTGGCAGGACGGCTAGGGACCCCTCTTGGACGGCCCCTACGGATTGCAGGCTGATCAGGATGTAGTCGGTGGAAGTCAGTGATGAGGGTCCGGTCCACTATCCTCCTGGCCGGGATCCAGGTCCTCTCCTCCGGACCATATCCCTCCCAGTCAACGAGGTACTGGAGACCCCTACCCCTTCGTCTAGAGCGGAGCAGCCGCCGGACGGTGAAGACAGGACCGCCATCTATGAGGCGAGGAGGAGGCGGCGCCGGAGCTGCAGGGACCAGGGGACTTTCATGGACCGGCTTGACCTTGGAGACGTGGAAGGTGGGATGGACCCGCATGGAGGTGGGCAACAGAAGTCGAACCGCCGTTGGACTGATGACTTTCTGCACAGGAAAAGGACCAATGAAGCGAGGGGCCAGTTTCCGTGATTCAACCCGCAGCGGCAGATCCCGGGCAGACAGCCAGACCTTCTGACCAACCCGGTAAGTAGGTGCTGGGGTCCTCCGTCGGTTGGCACCGACGACGTAGCTGGTTCCAGACTTCAGAAGCATAGTGCGCGCCTGGGCCCAAGTGCGGCGGCAGCGGCGGGCATACGCAAGAGCAGACGGACAGGTGGCATCCGCTTCCTGGCTGGCAAACAGTGGGGGTTGATACCCGTAGACACACTGAAAGGGGGAGAGCCCGGTGGCGGAGCTGGTGAGTGAATTATGGGCATATTCCACCCAGAGCAGGTGTTGAGCCCAGGCCCGGGGATTTTGGGAGGCCATGCACCTCAGTGCCTTCTCCAGCTCCTGGTTCATGCGTTCAGTTTGGCCGTTTGACTGCGGGTGGAATCCAGATGATAGGCTGGCGGTGGCCCCGAGGAGATGACAGAACTCCTTCCAAAAGGTTGCTGAAAATTGTGGGCCCCGGTCTGACACTATATCCTGGGGTAGGCCATGGATACGAAACACATGTTCCAGGACCACCTGGGCTGTCTCCTTAGCAGAGGGTAGTTTAGGAAGAGGTACAAAATGGGTCATCTTACTAAAGCGGTCAACAATGGTGAGGATAACTGTGTGTCCGTCAGAGGGCGGAAGACCCGTAACAAAGTCCAGTGAAACATGGGACCAGGGCCTCTTGGGTATGAGTAGGGGTTGCAGCAACCCAGCAGGAGGCTGGTTGGGGTTCTTGTTTCGGTTACACGTGGGACAAGCTCGGATGAATTCTCTGATATCCCGTCTCATCCGCCGCCACCAGAACCGCTGGCGGACCAGATGAAGGGTGCGAGTGATGCCGGGATGACAGGCCAGACGGGATTCGTGCCCCCACTGAATCACAGGTGACCTGAGCTTTGCTGGAACAAACAGACGGTTGGGGGCGCTGGTGCTTGGGCCTGGCTGGTCCCGAAGAGCCTCCATGACCTGCTTCTCGATCTCCCAGGTGAGGGCCGCTACGACAAAGTGGCTGGGAAGAATGGGGGCTGGCATGGCGGTGGTCTCGTCCTTCTGAAACATCCGGGAAAGGGCATCAGGTTTGATGTTGCGAGATCCCGGGCGGTAGGAGAGCGTGAAATTGAAGCGGGTAAAGAACAGAGACCACCGCTGTTGACGGGAGTTCAGCCTCCTGGCTGTTTGGATATACTCCAGGTTTTTGTGGTCTGTCCACACTACGAATGGTTCCTTTGACCCTTCTAACCAGTGCCGCCATTCTTCAAGGGCGAGCTTGACAGCCAACAGCTCGCGGTTCCCAATGTCGTAGTTGCATTCGGCTGGGGTTAGCCGACGGGAGTAGAAGGCACAGGGGTGCATCTTGCCATCCTCAGCTGCTCTTTGAGAAAGCACTGCACCCACTCCCACGTCTGAAGCATCTACCTCCACCACAAACTGCCTTGCTGCATCTGGCATCTGGAGGATGGGAGCAGAAGTGAAACGTGTCTTGAGGATATTGAAGGCCTTATCAGCAGCTGATGTCCATTGGTACGGTTGTTTAGTGCTGGTTAGCGCCGTGAGTGGTGCAGCCACTGTGCTATAGTTTCTGATGAATCTCCTATAAAAGTTTGCAAAGCCCAGGAACTGTTGCAACTTTTTCCGAGACTCAGGAACTGGCCAGGAAGTGACAGCCGACACCTTCGTGAGATCCATCTGAATGCTGCCCTCGGTCACCACATACCCCAGGAATGAAACGGTTTTGGCATGGAACTCGCACTTCTCTGCCTTCACGAAAAGAGAGTTCTCCAGCAGGCGGCGCAGGACCAACTGGACGTGGTGCGTGTGTTCTGACAGAGTCTTTGAGAATATTAAAATATCGTCAAGGTACACAAATACGAACGTATTTAGCATGTCCCTGAGGATATCATTCACTAGGGCTTGAAAAACTGCTGGGGCATTGGTGAGGCCGAAGGGCATGACGAGATATTCATAGTGGCCTGTTGGTGTGTTGAACGCTGTCTTCCATTCGTCTCCCTCCCTCACCCGCACCAGATGGTAGGCATTGCGAAGGTCCAGCTTTGAGAATACGGTGGCTCCCTGCAGCAGTTCGAAGGCAGACGAAAGTAAGGGCAGTGGGTAGCGATTCTTAACCGTGATGTCGTTCAGACCCCGGTAATCTATGCATGGACGAAGAGAACCGTCCTTCTTACCGACAAAGAAGAATCCCGCTCCTGCGGGGGAAGATGACGGTCTGATTATCCCGGCGGCAAGAGAGTCATTAATGTAGTCCTCCATGGCCTTTCTTTCCGGGGCAGACAGTGAATAAAGACGACCCTTGGGAGGTGCTGTGCCAGGCAGGAGATCAATCGCGCAGTCATAGGGTCTGTGTGGGGGTAGAGATGTCGCCTTGGATTTGTTGAACACCTCTTTCAGGCTGTGGTAACAGGCCGGAACATTGGATATGTCGGGGGTAGCGCTAGATATTTCCCGGTGAACGGGCAGGGTGGCCCCCCTTAAACAGGTCTGGTGACAACTCCTTCCCCACTCACGGACTGTTCCGGTCTCCCAGTCGATGTGGGGGTTGTGCTGACGGAGCCACGGGTATCCAAGGATGAGTGGTTGGCCAGGTGAGTGTAGGAGGTGAAACTGGATGGACTCCTGGTGGTTTCCTGACAGCAGGATTGTCACAGGGGCGGAGATGTGAGTGACAGTGCCAAGATGATGCCCATCCAGGGCTCGTGCAGGAATGGGTTGTGTCAGTTGATGATGGTTCACGCCCAGTTGCCGTGCAAGCTCAGGGTCCATGATGTTTGCTTCAGCTCCGGAATCCACAAGGGCGGCCAACGTATGAGTGGTGTCGGAAAGCTGAAGGCGGAGATGAAGCAGGGTTTTTCGGATGGAGGGAGACTGAAGATTTGTTGAGCTCACCCGGATCTCCCTTACACCTGGTGAGCTGCGGCTTTTGCCGGACAAGTGGCGACACGGTGATTTTCACCACCACAGTAGAGGCAAAGGTTGGAGCTTAGACGGCGTCGACGCTCCTCGGGAGTCAGAGAGGCACGGCCAATCTCCATGGGCTCAGGCTGATTGAGTTGGCTGTGGGACTTGACAGGCAGGGGCGGGACAGAGGAGGTATCGACCCGAGTGCGGATGGCAGGTTGACTGAGACGGCCCTTCTCCCTCCTCCGGGTCTGTATACGGCGGTCAATGCGGACGGCAAGGTCAATAGCGGCATCAAGCGTTGAGGGCGGGTCATGGGAAACAAGCTCGTCTTTGATATAGTCCGCCAGGCTGTGGAGGAAGGCTTGCACCAGTGCCTCTGGGTTAAACGAGCTTCGACTGGCCAGGGTACGAAAGTCAATGGAGAAGTCTGCTACTGTCCTATTGCCCTGACGGATGGTGAGCAGAGCTTGTGACGCTTCGGCTGTTGGCGAGCCAAGGTCAAAGACCTTTAACATCTCCTCCTCAAAGGCACTGAAGGAGGCACAGGCTGGGGTTTGTCGGTCGAATTCCGCCGTTCCCCACAACCGAGCTCGACCGGTGAGATGTGTGATGACGTACCCCACCTTGGCTCCCTCTGTTGAGAAAGTCCTGGGCTGTAGTGCGAACTGGATTCGGCAGCTGCTCAAGAATGGTCTTACTTGCTTCTGGTTTCCATCAAAACGTTCTGGGTTCCCAATCTTTGGTTCAGGAGTGTGGGGATCTGGTGGCAGCACTGCCGGGCCTGCAGCATTGGGACCTCCAGCGGAGGGATGAAGGAGTGTCGGTGGTACAGGAACAGAAGGACCAGGGGGGGGTGCAGGTGGAGTAGCCGGGTTTGAGAGTAGTTGCAGGGCTTGGGCTAGCTGTTGTTGCTGCAGTTGGAACTGTTGCTGTTGTAGCTGAAACTGTTGCTGCTGCTGCTGAAGCTGTTGTTGCTGCTGCTGAAGCTGTTGCTGCTGCTGCTGAAGCTGTTGCTGCTGCTGCTGAAGCTGTTGTTGCTGCTGCTGAAGCTGTTGTTGCTGCTGGTTGACTAGCTGGAGAAGGGAAGCGATGTCGCCAGCCATCCGATTTATGTCTCCCTCAGAGCGTTCCAGTCGCTGTAGGGCAGTCATCTCTGGCTCTTCTTCCATCGTGGTCAGGGAGTGCGCTGGGTCCATGATGGTCAGATCGTTCTGTCACGGACAGAAGACGACCCAAGAGCGCAAGTTCAAATTCAGAGTTGTTTATTGAAGGGGTTCAGGGGGGGAAGAGGAGTGAGTGTATCTTGAGGTCTTCGGAGGTGCCGGGTCCAGGGGTGCTAGGAGTGCCAGGAGTGTCAGGGGTTCCAGGGGTGCTTGGGGCTCAGGGGTTCTTCAGGGTCCTGTGGGTTACCTGGGCTCCGGGGGTCACCAAGTGTCCGGGGGTTTCCAGTCCAAAGTGCCTAGTGTGTGTGTCCCCCAGTGATCGAGCGGCGTATCGGGCTGAGGGTGGTGAAGCGTCTGGGCTCGCTCGTCTGGTGGTCGGAGACCTGGGGGAACACACACACAACAGCAATATGAATGGCAGGCAGTAGTACAGACCAGGGCTGGGCAATAATCGTGGTGAGAGACAGAAGGCAGAATCGAGTTACCGGAGGGGCTGAAGATTGGAGAGTAGTCGAGATCCAGAAGGCAGGTCGGGATAGCCGGGGCAGTAGAACAGGGAGGCAGTCAAGAACGGATCGGAATCACAGGTAGGAGTCAGAGGGTAGACAGACAGGCAGGTTACTGGTCCAGGCATGAAGACGATCTGACAGGGCTTGGCTGAAAAACAGGGCTTGATATACTGGGAGAGGTTAGTGGGGAAATGCAGTGCAGCTGGCAGAGTAATTAGAACAGAGTGAGGCAAGGTGAGGATGGTGAGTGGGAAATGCAGTGCAGCTGGCCAGGTAACAAGAGCAGAGCAGGGCGGAGCCAGGTGGAGCTCATTAGGCAGAGTAGGGAGAGAGTGAGCAGAGTGGCAGAGAATTGAATGCAATTAAGGTTGCTACCAGGGAGAGAGAGTGCTCATGACAACATCACCTAATTCGCAGTTTTTGTGGTAATATAGGAGGCCTAGACTAATCTGGTGCACACAACATTTTACCACAGGTTGCATTTACATATGGCCAGTCTTTGGCACCATCTTGCCAATCAGCAAGCACAAAGGGAATGTGTGAGTCATGCCAAATCATATCAGCCAACCCCTCTGTATGAAATGTTGTGTAACAGCCAGAGTCAGATGGAGGAACCAGAGATATTTTTCACCCAAAACCATGTAAGATGAAAACAACTGTTTATAAAATGATAAAATGCAGGCTTCAGTCATGAAGCTCCATCTCTGTGTGATCTTTCTATGTGAAGTTTAAGGGTTTTTTGTCTGCACAAAGGAGAACAGTATTCACAGGATGGACCACTAAAGCAACATATTGTTCACAAGACCTCTCAGGGAATCATTGGTAATCTTTACTTTGTGTCTATCAACACACAGACTCATATTGAACAGTGCATGCACGCGTGCATACACAAACACAGACACAGACACAGACACAGACACACACACACACACACACACACACACACACACACACACACACACACACACACACACACACACACACACACACACACACGCCTTTGCATAATCCCATGGATTTTGTATGCATTCAATATATTGAAATTCCAGCATAAAAGGGTAGCCCACATTACAAGACTACTGCAGCCAGCTGGATACGCTGTTAAAGTCTTAATTGCTGGTGTAGGCCAGACATTGATTTGTGTGGCTATTCAAAACCGAGCTTGAATGAAAATGTCACACAACAATTGGGACAAAGTTGCGTAATGCCCCCACATTTAATTCACACACGCCACCGATAGCTTTTTCTCCCTTAGCAGAGCCAAGTCATGCTGTGCTGTTGCCATGGTGTGTGTGCAGAAACTCAATTGCTGTATATTTAGGTCCCCTTCTCTCCACAGATCCACTCTTTTGTGTGAGCAGAATTCCCTGGTAAACCAATTAGGGACCTCTTCCCCATCAAGTATGCAGAGAGTGTACTGTAGGCTCCCATAGGAGAGACTGGAGAACACAGAGGAGGATCCCAGATTAGCGCTTACACAGCTGAGATATAACCATCTAACACTGGCCTAAAATCAAAGCAAATTCATCTAAGCACTTAAGATGATGAAGATTTTGAATGAACCTATTGTATGATGATCTACTTGTTACAGTTTTTGTTTAGCTATCAAATTCTCTTTCCTAAAACTTAATGGCGGTGTCAAATGCACTGTATGACGTGTCGATGTGTCATAAACATTATCTCAGTGTCATGAACATTTTATTACTGTTGTCATTAAATGACATTTGGATATGTTAAACAGCCCAAACAATGTCATGACCATAAAATGTTTATGATATTTACATAATGTGTTTTGACACTGTCATGTCTTTTGTATGAAGCTGACGTAAAGTGAAGTGTTACTAAATAAAAAAGACATCACAAGATTTGAGAAAAAGGACTCAATTTGAAATAATATACTGAATTTGAAAACAATGACTGGTCTAAGGCTTTGGCTCATTGACCAACCAAGACATCTCACATATTACTTGAGCTCTTCTGACATGTCTCCAGAATAAAAGAAAATAGAAAAGTGGATCCTGTGTGTCAAGTCACGACAGGGTATCTTCAGAACTCCAAGACCAGAGGGTTTCCTCCCAGGGCAGCTTTGAGGGGGCTTTGAAGACTCACCCGTGTGAGTGACAATGATCTGGGGATGAACTCAGCAACAGCGTGCTTGTTTCTGCTTAGCATTGGCCAGCAGGCCCATTGAATCATTTCATGCGACACTTGTTTATGTCAATCAATTTAAGAAAAAAATGATGTTGATGTTGTTTGAAAGCTCTTTTTGCATCATCCGAGTATGAGGAATTATGCAATATTAAGATATTGATATAGCCTATTGTAGTGAAGGGGAGTAGAGTTGCCCCGCCGGGACTCGAACCCAGACCTTCTGGGGTAGTAAAGTGGGGCTCTGACCGATACACCAAAGAGCCAGGCTCATTGGCATGTTAGTCAGAACACACCCACAACCCTAGTGATGGTCACTCCATCACACCTATAATTAAGGATGAATGTATAGTGTCCAACCCTTTTAAGTGAGACTTTCTTAGTCTGTTGCTCCCCTAATATTGATGCTAGATTCATGAAAATGCAGTTCTGGGATTCTTGCCACTGTTACGGCTGACTATGTATTTGTAATTGTTCCTGCTCAATCCTGCCTGGATTGGATAATTGGTTGGGTGCTCTGAGGAGTGGCCTGATTGAACACACCTGACCCTTCAATGAAGCCCTTGGATAAAGACTCCAGATCCCTGCTGCTCGTCAGAGGCGTTCTGGTGGAACGTGTGGCTGCTGCCTCTCCAGCCTGTGTTTGTAATGTTTTTGTATGTAAATAAACCCCCACAGGTTCTTTAAAAGGTTGAAGATGGTTCTTTGTTAGCCCCGTAGGGCCATTTCATATGTTAGGGCGTAACACCACTTATAAGGCACACTAAGCTAATCGAGCTAATCGACGGTCCCCACAGTGTCTGATTTTATTTGAAATGACCCCATTTAATTGTACATCCATACTCACAAATGTGCCAAGCCTCTATGTGAACTTGTCACCCCTGTCTATTATGTAGTACATTCAGTGTAATCCACAGATAAACCCCTTCGTTAGCTATTAAGATGCTAGGTGTTGTCATCAGGATGCAAGTGAAAGACCTACAAGCTCCAAAAGGATAAAACACCTTTGCCCTTCTGAAAAACTCAAATACCACAGGAAATCTGTGACTCCCTAGTACGAATTACGTCCTGCCCATTATAAGTAGCACCTTAGGGGGTGGGACAAAAGAAGCATTGCCCTTTTTATATACAAGTGAAGCAAGCAAGCTAATTCCATTAGTGCTAAGGGAATTGCTAACTCATTATGGGGAACGATAACGAGAAGAAAACAGATCTTAAGCCACTTTTATTCACGAGCGCCCTGACGGCAAATGACAAAAAGCTGCTGATTAAAATGACTAGACGCTTGTCTGCTAATTACGATAGGGTCCCTCAAGGACACCCTGTGCTGGCAGTCTAATGGATACGAACAATTATATCATGTGCTTCGAGAGAAACATTCAAAAACAAAACAAATGTTTAAAATGGAGGATTTGGAAGACTCCCTGCTAGCAACAGCGTAACTAGATTGTTAATACAACACAGCTGAGTCAAAAATATCATGTGTGAATGAGTGACAGTGCTCAAAATTAAGACTTTATTAATGCGGTTTTGTCTAAATAAAAGGAAAACTTTGTAGAGTTTGTTAAGACTTGTGAGACAACCTGTAGAAGGCCTATACAATGTTCGATGCAACTTTAAAATGACAGTGTCTAGGAGTTCTACTTTAACCAATGCAATACTCGGAAACTTCATCTCTGAATAGATTTATGGCATGCTGCTTTTCCTTCCTATCCTGTTGATGCAAGGAGGTGTTGACATTCACCGAGAGTACCACACAAGCAGCAGAACAAACATGCAAGCTTGAGCAAAGAAACATAATATTCATGAAATGGAAATAATCTAGTACGAGACTGAGAGAGACAGAGAGAGAGAGAGAGAGAGAGAGAGAGAGAGAGAGAGAGAGAGAGAGAGAGAGAGAGAGACTATGCACAAATAATTTCTCCCATCTTGCCCCCTGGTATTTATCCCGACCTTGCGTATAGTACAATTGGTAAAGCAGTGTGACAATCTTATACTGTACATGGTTAAACCTGAATCGATCTATTTGAAGCAAATTCTGAGCTCTGTTCACACTTTCCAAGGGAGGGTATAATTTTATAAGTAACAATTTACTGCACTACAATGTACCTTGGCAACTACACTGCCTCTCTCTCTTTCGCATACTTCCTGTCTGCACCGCAAACCCCATGTGCTAAAATGCTCTTTCCTACCTCTGGTGGTGCCTCTGACACTATTTCATTTACATCAAAGAAAAATAAATAAATAAATAAACAAACAAGTAAATGTATAAATAAATCTGGATCAAAGACAACTGTAAGATATTAAATATGCCCATGTCACTTTGCAATAACACACGCACATCAGTTCCTTTTAGAAGTAAAGCCTATTGATATTCCCACTGAACAACCTCAGATGCAGCTGAGAAGATAAATATCTTTTAAGGGCTGATAATTCAAAGAGGGAGATTTACTGCCTGCTGACATTCTCTAGTCTCCACCTGATCTGGGCTACATCTTGCAACTGCTATCCTTTGGAATAACTTTATGCCTTGGATCTATTCCTATAAATTACAATATAAACAAACAAAAAGTCAACTTGCATGTCAGTATACCTGACATGTGTTTGTATGTGCGTGTATATGTGTGAATTAAAAATCACATCGCTCTAAAGAGAAAGGTTTGTTGAGAAGCTTTAAAATGTATACGTTATTGTCCAGTGGTTCCCCTCTGCATACCGTCACCCCAAAGCAATGGTAGAAATAAAACTGTAAGCCGGTAGGTAGGAAGGCAGGCAGGCAGGTGGGACACCTGGATGGATGGCTGGCCTGAGCCTTTCTCAAACAGCCTGCAGGTGTAGCCTTCCCCCCTGTGGTAGCTAGAACACATTCCAATCCCTACACAGCTCCACAACAGAGACCCCACAAGGCACAAGCACACTGTTTGCTCCACTTTCCTCCAACTCTGCCACCACCAATCATACCTCCCCAGCTTGCTCTGCAATTCTGAATATATAAGATAGATGTGTACATGCTGCTCTTGTTTAAACATGAATGTGGTTCATTTCTCATCACAGTGAGAAAAACAAACTTCGACATAAAATGGAGACAGTGTGTGGGCGGTCCACAGCAAATGCAAATATGTTTCAGAAATGTCATCTTAATGGGCATGACTTGGATTATTTTTAAAGTTATGGTGAACACTAGGGCTGTAGAGATAGTGTATTGAACCATTAAGTCACAATATGCAGAGTGACAATACTTTATGGTGGTGCCAGAAGACAGCATCGTGATACGCCATTTCAAGGCTGTTACACTTACCATACATACCAAATGATTTAAAAAATTGTGGGGTGTCAAACCATAGGCCAAAGCAACAACATATTTTTCACACCCATATTTAACTTCATTTACATTTCAAAATCAATGTCACTGTACGCTGCATTCACTAAAAGCATCTGCTATGTGCAGACAGTTTAGTTATCTCTAGCTATCAGTTTAGTTATCTATCTTTAGTTATCTACTATTTATATACTGTAAAGATCTAATCCACAGTAATGAAAGTGCCTGCTGGATTATGGGGTCGGATTAGGTCAGATTACCTAGCTTTACAACCTGGTCAAAAGTAATGACAACTGCAGCCAAACAGTTCAGTATCATCTACAACAGACACTTGCTCAATATGTCCAAAAGACAAAACCGTATGAAGCAAAAGTTGTGCTTGATTGCATCAGTTGTTGAAACTAAATGTTAAACTTTTTCTAAAGTTACGATGCAAGGTACAGTGTGTGTGTGTGTGTGTGTGTGTGTGTGTGTGTGTGTGTGTGTGTGTGTGTGTGTGTGTGTGTGTGTGTGTGTGTGTGTGTGTGTGTGTGTGTGTGTGTGTGTGCATGTTTGCCTCCTACTGTTTCTGTTTACTATATGACCAATGTAATTTATCATCTGTTATGACTCTGTTGTGCTGTGAGTCTTCCAACTACCACCGTGGAAAATTATTGATCATCGCAGTTGCTCATATTCACTCAACTAAGAAAAATAAGAGTTTGGTTCCGGTTGGTTGTCAGGTTTGGTCATGGGTCGGTCGGAATTTTTTTTCAATTTTTTTTCCCCCCTTTTTTTTAAATGTCCGACCCACCCAAACACCCCATATGCGCCAGATTTCGTCATAAACTTTGTTGAACAATGCCAAGGACGATAGTGGAGTGTGGCCTGCTAAAGCTACAATGAAATATAAGAATTAATGAGCCAAGATACTGACCGTCACCGAAATGAGGATATGATCATACAGCCTACCGTTTCTGGCAATACCTGTCCAGCTGCCAGTTGCCTGACACTGCTATTTTAGCTCCTGTAGGCTATGTCCCGTTTTCTTTTTTTTAAATTCCTTTCCATCATCGGTTGTAGACCATATTTTCCTTGGGATGAAGGTTCTGGCTTGGAAACATTCTATTTACACACTTTTTGTTTTACGCGAGGATGTAGACCCCTGAGGCGATATGAATGTGATCGAGGGGCAACATCGTCATTGCCATTAAATCATTATTGTAGGCAACTGTAGTAGTCCTAGGTCTTCATCGAACAGTCGTATTTGTGGCGACATCATCGTTAATTTCTATTTCATTATTTGGAGGAGGTGCGGAGAGTGAGACCGTGACAGACGCCCTGCTGCTGCGCGATGGTGGAGGGACAAGCAGAGAGAGGGCCAGAAAATAACGGGCTCGGGCCAACGGACTTCTTGGTTAACAAGGCCTTGTGGTAAATGAAAGAATGAAGGGAAACTTGGGCAAAACATTTTCCATCTCTCGTATTAACTTATTTTACAATTACAAGGTATTGATACAGTGATACTTTAGAATTGCTGTAACAAGTTATGCATCTTGTCGAACATGCAGCGTGACTGAATGGAAGGCCTTTTCTAATAGGCCTACGACGAGACAATATCAATACATTCAAAAATCGTGGATACTCATAATGTTTTCTGTGTGTTGCATTTCGAGGCGGGTGGTCAGGCTGTGTCCGTGTCGGGTGTTGAGGTAAGGCGATTGACTTATCATTTGACAGGCATTTTCGCCAGGTTCCCAAACATCGCAGCCTATTAGTCTGCAAGAACGCTGTGAGGCAAGTTATTTAAAAACTTACGAGCTACAACGACTACCAATTAGCATGTTGTAGCATAATAATTAGCCAACAACGTGACCGATAGGTGCGCTGCGCAACTCTGCAGTGACATTTGGGGTTTTCTAATATCAAGCCGGGCGGCACTTGTGGCGCGTGCTTATGTTGCTCCTATGTGGATAGTCATGCGATGCAAATTCACTAATTCAGTAACTTGCAGGCATTTAGAAAGTGAGAGATGGCGAGTTATGGGAATGAAGAAACGTGTTGTGTCTTGTCTATATGAACAACCCTCCAAAAAACATCGATATTTTTTTGAGGATTCCAAAAACTCAAAAAAAATATTTTGGGTCGCACAAAAAATGATAGGGTCGGTCGGCAACCAGAACCAAAACATTATTTTTTTTAGGCCCAACTAAGCCAGACCCCCCACCAAACGCACACACAAACGCATGCACGCGCGCACGCACACACACACACACACACACACACACACACACACACACACACACACACACACACACACACACACACACACACACACACACACACACTCTGTTGAACCAAAGCTAAAAATGCAGGCTCTGAGCACCTATAAAGGTAATGAAAATATCAAAAAGACATGAATAAAAAATAGGAGTAGGAAAAAAGAGAAACTTTCTTTCTATTCTATGATGTTACATCAGCAATGTCATTTATTACACTTTCATCTTCCTTTCATCCATTTTGTATCAAGCTGAAGAGAGAGAGAGAGAGAGAGAGAGAGAGAGAGAGAGAGAGAGAGAGAGAGAGAGAGAGAGAGAGAGAGAGAGAGAGAGAGAGAGAGAGAGAGAGAGAGAGAGAGAGAGAAACCTTGGTCTTTCAGTGCCTCTTGGTGTTAGATGCAAGGCATTATGCCATTCAAATAGGATAAATAGGAAAGATAACATCTATCTTTCTTTTACACAATAGACTTGTTATTTTCAGACAGCCTCTACATTGCAGCTTTATTACACCCTGGTGTACAACATACTTTTCCATATACAACTTCGACGTGTATGCTGCATACCCAGCACTTGTATGAAAAACGCTGCCCTGGGGCTGTGTGACTGGCTTCTTATTTACGCCCAGGTGCACTAGACCAAAACATAGTGTTTAGATTACAGTACTACCAGGTAAATGAAGAAGGAAGTGATGGGTGTCTTGTAGACCCCTATACACAGTGTGCAAGACTGCATTTTTTGAAATTGTCTGCACTGATGAAGCGGGATATATATACTCAGTATCCAGACCAAACACACTGCCCTAATAGCATAAGCATATGGGTTCTATCTGCACAGCCAAACACTCTTAAATGGACAGCTGAAGATCTGTTCTTTGTTTTCAGTGTACTTTTGAATGCCACCTGTTACAGGCTCACACCTGGTACCACCTCTCCTCTGCAACACTGACCCTTCCAGTTGTCTTCATAAACAGATGAGAAGTGAAGTTATTTTTGTAAAATGTGTAAAATGTGTAAAAAGTGTAAAATGAAATCAACACACTGCATAGAGATGTTTATAAGAATGACTAAAGCTTGCTGCCTGGGAAAGAAGACAAATGGCCCAGGCACAAATAACACTCCTCATTTCTCAACTCTGAGAGGTTTCCCCCTATACTTATTTTACAAACCTGAGTACCTGAGTAGCATGATAGCAGCACTGTAGTAGATCTGAATAGCATCAGCAAAGACAAATGATCAAATTAAACACACGCACATGTGCGTACGCACACACACATTCAGACGCACGTACACACACACGCACACAGATAGACAGACGGACAGACCGACACACACACACACACACACACACACACACACACACACACACACACACACACACACACACACACACACACACACACACACACACACACACACACAGGGAAAACCAAATCTGAGGGGCGTGGGGTGGGGGCAGTGAGGCCAAACACAACCACTCAAGTAGCCTACATCATTCTAACGAGTTAGCCAATGCCCAGCTCCAGTGCAAGAGGCACTACATCTCCACGATGGATTGAATGTGACAGATTGTGCTGCTGAGCACTACTTAACAGCCTGTGAGGCACTGGGAGAAGGCGCGATCTCCGTAGAGAAATAAATGTTGGGCATATATAACACAATCATGTCCTGACTAACCCAATTCATTTAACAAATGAGCATTGTGTTAATGCAATCTGTGGGGTAACTTATAATTAGTAGGTGAGGGGACCAGATTGTTGGGACTGGTGCAGAAGAGGACGCAGATGCAGCACAGTGGTCAGGTGGGTGCTGTTCGGGTGCCCTGACCTGCCCTATTTTAAAGCCGGGTGGGCATGGTTGTGCTCTGATTGCTTCTGTTCATTGGCAGCGTTCACAACACGTCTTGGGCTCCAGGTCTGTTTTGGCACACATATAGTAACTCTGTGCGTAATAGCACGGTCGTCATTCTATTCCATGGAATAAGGTCAAAAGCATGATACAGTGGGACAATGGGGACCCCTATTGGTGCTTTCCTAGGCCTACTAAATATGATGCGAGCTGCACTTGCAGTACCACGCGCGCGCGAACCCTCAGACACAGAGACGCACTCCGCGCGCGCAGTCTCTGCTGCCACCTATCTGTTGAACGTGTTCCCAGTGATCATGTCAATCAATCCAGTTTTTAAAACACCCCTCTGCAAGCACACCCGCTGTAGTATTACTCGCTGCCAAATTCAATAGCATCACTCTTCACTTATTACAGACAGATCATGGCGCAAAGGACACTCTCCCTTCAATAACATTGCTGTAGGCCTACAGAACTGGCACTACTCAGTATATTTTGATAAAAAATTAGACAAGTTGAAGGCCTAATAAAAAAGAGGTCTCAGGGGTGAAGTCGACGTCAACACAAAAAGTATCTACAACTCCTATTAACCAGTTATATGCCTATTCATATGTATTATGAAAACTACATACTTGTTTAAATGTGTGGGTCTTGGACTGTGCGCTCGCGGTTGAGTTTTATCCTTTTAGCCGGCACACCAGAATTCAAATAATCACTTTACACTCATCCATTAAAAAAGTAAGCATACATCAGATCACATTAGACTACATGACCAAGCGATGAGCAGTCAGATACTGCAGGCAGCCCACTGTAACTACCATCAGCAAGTGTGAGCGTGTGAATAGATAGGTGGTACAGAAAAGAAGCCCATCACTCTCAAAAACACCGAGAAAAGTAGATTCGTTACACCAACGCCACTAAATTGTTGTTTGCCATGAATTTGTATGCACGGCCATGTTTTGTAGCAGCAATAGTTATGTTTAAGAAATAGGTGAGGTTGGACGCATGGTTTTAGTAGCCTCTGGTCAGCAACGCTGTCAACAACACAGACACATTTGTCACAATGTGGCATATCGCTCAGGGGTAAATAAAAACTGTTCCATTCTCTTACCTTGAAATCCGAAGAGGAAAAAGAATCCCGTGATCCAGATGATGTGTATCCAGAGGCTGTTCATGATCCTTCCTCTTCTGTGGGGATTAAGCCGTTTTCCTCCAAGATGTGTGTCCTTACTTCTCCTGCAGTTGAACAGTTGACTGGAAGCGTTGTCCTCCCGCCAATCCTTCACTCAATTACTTTTTCGTTCGTCCACAACAAGAACTCTCTCCGTTTATTGCGAGATACACGATGCTCCGCGGGTTGTTCAGCTCTGAGGCTACTCTGTCCTGATGCAGCAACACACTATCCAACTCGAGAGCGAAGAAGTGGTACAGACAAGCTTGGTCCCTGTAATCTTATTCGTGGTACTTTACTGCCATCTAACGTTGAATGGTTACTGACTAATTCAGTTACAATGAGGCTTTGCTGCACATGCTGCACGCGTGCACATTCTATGGAACGTTTTCAAAATCACTTGACATTTTAAACTTGAAAGTGTTGGCGTTATGGGAGTCGTTGAAATTGTGTTATCAGTCTCTCGCATGTAGCCTAATTTAGCCTAATTATCTGGTATGAAATTAGTTACATTTCATCATCTGGGATGTAGGCTATGTCTGTTAGATTTACTGAACAACATCCCCAGTTTTGGTGTCTTTTTATAGCCTTGTTGTCTTTGGCAGCAAAGACAGATCAGTGCCCAATTTTAGCTGCTTTGCAGTGCCTTTGTGCCGGGGAAATATCCAAGAATGAACACTTTTTACAGATTTTTGTGTAGCTGAACATCTTGTAGAAACCTAGACAGACAACAACTCTTCATGATCACAACATAGTTTCATTCTTTCTTATGGCCATGTTTTTTTTCTTTTCATAAAGGAAAAACTCATTATCGGAGTTGGAAAAAATGGTAAAGTCATGTTTAGATTGTCATTCTGGCTGTGCTCTCAATGCAGGTGATTTCACCAGGCCTAATTAGCTGAGTAACCTGTGTGTGGGCCTAATTGGGATCAGCTGGCTCTGCTCGTTACACACATTACATTACATAATCTACCATCTAGATCTACAGTAGGCAATGTAGACCTATCTAAATACTTTATTTGAAAAGTTGCAGAACACTAACCCCAGTTTTACCTTCCTTCTTGCAATACTGTAACTTCATATTCGTTTTATTCTTTTGCGACAGTCTTCAAAAGGCAGCCACAAAACTGAGCTGATGGATCTTTCAATCATCCATTTGTGATTCTGCCTGAACCCCTAGTTGACCGCCTATCAAACACCATTTCTTCGCACTAGTCCTCCCAAATCTATTACAGTTCTCCCTTTGTCATCCTGCATGCCGCAGTCAGTCTGTCAAAATAATTTCCATCTGTATACACCCATCTGGTATGTTAGACTGTCCTCATTCTTTGCTTCTTATTGCTCACTTCATGCTGTGTCTGAGATGGAGCTTTAATTAATGGCAATCTGTGATGCAAAGCCTAGCTGTAGGCCTATATGCATATTATAGGTAGGCTATATAGGGCCTATACTTGTGTTAATGTGAGCATTGTAATTATCAGCTAAGATTTGAGTAAACATGGCCAGCACAAGTGATACACGCTGACTTTACATTAGGCCTAACACATCTCCACACCTGACCGCCACACACACACACGCACACATACTCACATGCACATTATTACTGTTTTTACATTATTACTTGTTTTACATGTATGGTGTGTGCGTGTGTGTGTGTGTGTGTGTGGGGGGGGGGTGGTATGTGTGTGTGTGTGTGTGTTTGGGCTTTTGTTTGTTGTGCACTGCCTTTGTTATTTATGGAAGCACTAAAGCTCACATAGCATTTTTTACAACTTGCTGCATTATTTGCAGTACCAGTAGAAGTTAATTTTATCACTTCATTATTTCGTTGTGAACTGCCCCAGCACTCTACCTCAAGAATCCTATAATATGATTGCATAGTGGTTTGATACGATGAACGTGTTGACCCACAATTATGGATTAGGGGGCATCGATCCAAAAATCAACACGTCTTAGCACAATATGGATTAATTTCCCGATGATCCTTATCTTCAGGGTGGATGGCTGGACTCTGGTGGACTGTAGTCACAGTTAGGTCAATAGCATTGGATAGAATAGAATATAATGGAATAGAATAGAATAGAATAGAATAGAATAGAATAGAATAGAATAGAATAGAATAGAATAGAAGAGGGGGGCACTGTAGCACAGCGTGCTAAGCCCCCCACATTTGGGCTTACATTGCCCATGGGGATCCCGGTTCTAGTCCGGCTGGGGTCATTTCCCAGCCCTACCCCTCTATTCTAATTTCTCTGGCCCTACCCCCATCTCTCTCACAACCGTTTCCTGTCTCCTCTCATACTGTCCTGTCAAAAAGACCCAAAAAATACATTTGGAAAAAAAGAACAGAATATAATAGCAAAGAATAAACTTTATTGCCATGCCAGCATGAAAATTGCCTTTTGTCTCACAGTATAAAACACACATAGACATTAATTCCATTGCTCCCCCTCCCCCCAGCATACACATTATGTACAAGTTAGGCACAAGTTCCAGACCCTACACCTGTCTAGCTTTTCCATTGCTTGTTGACCATGGACATCCACTTCACTTCAATACAGATCAGTGGCTGGCTGTGTTGGATTTAGGATGTTCACAGATGGCTTTTTTGTCATTCACTGTTGGGCCCTTTGAGGATTGCCTCTGAATTGTTATACAGTATATATACGTATATACGCGTGTGTGTGTGTGTGTGTGTGTGTGTGTGTGTGTGTGTGTGTGTGTGTGTGTGTGTGTGTGTGTGTGTGTGTGTGTGTGTGTGTGTGTGTGTGTGTGTGTGTGTGTGTGTTATCCACTGTATGCCGTACATATTCACTGTACAGGTATGTAGTCCTTTGCTTCCTTTTCCATTTTTGCATCGCATTGCATGTGGCTGATGGTCTGGGCAGTCATGGATAAGGGGTTAGGGCATCAGACTTGTATCCCAAAGATTGCCAATTTGACTCCCGACCCACCAGGTTGGTTGGGGGAGTAATTCATAACCAGTGCTCTCCCCCATCCTCCTCCATGACTGAGGTACCCTGAGCATGGTACCGTCCCGCCGCACTGCTCCCTTGGGGCACCATTGGGGGCTGCCCCTTGCACGGGTAAGGTATGAAATGCAATTGTGTTGTGTGCGGTGTGCAGTGAACACTTGTGTGCTGTGGGGTGCTGCTGTGTCACAATGACAATGGGAGTTTCCCTGGTGGAAAAAGGTCTCCGCCAGATCAAGTTACAGTGAATTATACCCTAGCTCCTAGGACAGTTGTCCTCAACAAACATTGACCACTTCAGCCATTGACGAAGCTGTGTGGCGTGAGAGTGAGAAAGCGAAAGATCACCTGGAAAACTCCAACTCCCATTGTCATTGTGACACAGTGCACACTGCACTCAAAAAAAATGCATTAATGCCTCACCCGTGCAAGGGGGCAGCCCCCCAGGGCGCAGTGTGTTGGGAAGGTACCATGCTCAGGGTACCTCAGTCATGGAGGAGGATGGGGGAGAGCACCGGTTATTTATTCCCCCCACAAACCTGTCTGGTTGGGAGTCTAACCAGCCTACAAGTTTGGCATCCAGGGTTGTCACTAAGGGGGTAAAGTGTGAGTCACCAGGGCCCCATGTATATAGGGGGCCCACACACAGGCTAGATCTCAAATGGCACACTTGTGCACCTCGGGCACTATGTTTCAGTGCGTAACTAATACGGCATACGCACTGAAACATGAACACTAAAGTGCACAAGTGCACCATTTGAGATTCAGCCACAGTTTGATTTATGAAAATATATGGATGGGGGAACCATTGGAGCTGACATAAGGACCAAAATTTGCTGCTACACCCCTGCTGATGTCCTAAACGTTTACCCATGACTGACCAAGATCGATGGTTACCTGTCTTTCCACTACAATGTAAAGCTTAAAAGAAATGTAAGCTGCAAGACGTTCTGCCTAGAAGATGAGACGGCATTCAGCTCAATTATTCTCGATTGAATTCTCATTCACTTACCTAGAGCCAATAGGATGCCTGCCCGCTCATTTATGAACCCTCTGTCCATCTCTGCTCTTCCACTGACTAGAGTATGCTGGTGTTGACGCTCCCAACGCCTCCCCTTCAGCCTCCATTAATGGCCGGTCCTCGTCCCATGAGGAGGCTCTGCAAGGTGTCCCTGCTTTCGACACAGTTCAGAATCTTCTCTTCAGCCTTGCCACCACGAGGATGCTGAGAGCGTCTGCTCTAATCATCACGGACCTAGGTCGATGGTCCTCGCGTTACTCTGCTGTGGATGCCACCACCTTCAGCCACCGTCACCAGTTGGTCCCCGTCCTGTGAAGGGGGGTAGGCTCTCGCCCTCCTGCCTTATCCATCGGCAGGATATGGACCCTCTTCATCTGAATTATTCTAAGCAGGCAGGGGCCTACGCCAAAGAGATCACTACTGCATACTTCAGTCTTTCAATAAATATCTTCCGAGTCCTTCATGGTAGAACCATCAGCTCCCCAAAAAACCATCAGTTTGATTATGTGGAGAAACTCCTTTGATGAACCTGAAAGTTCTCAGAGGAAGAAAGATATGGAAGAATATCAAGGGTTCTCTAATCAGGAATCCAGAGGTTCTTGGAAGAACCCTTCAATTACCACTCTGAAAGGACCCCAATTAAAGGTTTTCTAGGGAACACTGAGGTTCTCCATAGAACATCAAGGTTCCTTGGAGAACTTCCCAAGATAATTCCCAAGATTCAAACATGTTATACTCAGATCTAGAATTTCACTTACAAAATAGACACTTACAAAATAATTCCAATACTTATAGTCAGTGATATTCAGAGTAACTTGTGATATTTAAATTAGAGACATTGATGTATTGTATGCAATTGAATACCTTTCTTTTTGAATTACTAAAAGAAAAGGACATACATACAGAAGTACAACTATAAAATGTCTTTGCTCCATATAACTAGGCCTATTTCATGCAAGCGTGGATCATTCAATGCGCCTGAAGGCATGTCTCTAGGAATCGTAATGCTATAATGTTCAGTACATCTCCGTTATTCCATTGCCTTGCTATTAGGAGGGAAAAGTTCAGAGGTGCCCATGCATAAAACTAATGAGTCTGTATCGTTGCAGGCCGGTGGACGGATTTCATTTTCCAATCATTTATTTATTTACATTGTTGCTGACCACAATTACCCAACAACATTATGAATAAATAATATGCATCTTGCATTAACACAATACATCATAATAAATGATATACACAGGCAGATGATGGCAAACTTCTAATTAAGAGTCTGCTATGGTGAGTGACCTCCTTCTACAAACCAGCACAGCTCGATATATTTAATCTCATTACTAGCGTAATTGCTTTTGTAAACAGCAAGAACTCAGAGATAGGCTACAGCAGAAAAGTTTTAGTGAAGTATGTCACATCTCTTCTGGCAAATCAGCTCTTGGTGACTCAAGAAATGCTTCTTGCATACACTTATGGGGTTTATTTTGTATTCGCCCGGGGTGGGAAGGAGAAGTGAAATGGAGAATTATTTAATTGAAATCTTGCTGAATATTCTAAAAGAACTTACAAACAAAATTAGTATAGTGTTTAAATTAAATGCTGTTTAATCTTGCAAAAACACCTATCTTCTCTGTAGAGAAAGTGACAAGTTAACCTTACTTTTCCAAACATGAACTGCAGCCCTTAGGTCCTTAACTCTGCCTAACCAGGGTGAGCAACCACCCACCAGACATCCACTTTAACCCTGCCACTGTCTCCTGTGGGGCCCTGTGGTGACTCCCCATTGCCATCTGCTTCATGGCAGACTCCATAGGCCCAGGCTGAACAGCCACCCAGAGTGAGAACGCCTCGGGCATTTGGCGTCGACCCTGGCCTGGCATCAGCAGGTGCACCATGGTGCTACCTGCCACCCCCGTAGAGAGCGCTGCAATAGTCTGCCAAGCATCAGGGAGTGCCTCAATTCTTTAGCCCATTTCAATTGGAATATTCCACTATAGTTTGAATTGAATAGACAGTGTCCTCCTATATAACAAACACACTAATATAAAGTGCACTTGGCAGCACTTAAAAATGGTTTGTTTACACTTTGTTAATGTTCAAATGTTTGAGGGATCAGCCAGCAAACTATTCCCAACAATAGCAATAGCAGCAATATGATTTGTATAGCACATTATCATACACACAATTGTCATTCAATGTGCTTGGGAGGAAAGAAAGAAAATTGAGAAAAAATATTATAGAAAGTAGAAAGTCCTTGGAAAGTATTATAGGCCTATTAGATAACAAACCTTAACCAAAGACACATGCAAATAAAGCTGTTTTAAGACACTGGGGCCAGTGTAATTTTAACAGGAAGCTGGTTCCAGCATTTGGCAGTATAATAGCTAATTACCATTCCACCCTGTCTGGATTTTACCATATGCACAACCAGCCCTCATCTTCTCTGTATCCAGATGTGTATGCACATGGGAATGACACCACTGAAAATCCTGTGCTTCCGAAAAGAAAGAAAAAGAAAGAAAGAAAGAAAGAAAGAAAGAAAGAAAGAAAGAAAGAAAGAAAGAAAGAAAGAAAGAAAGATCTTTCACCCCAGCTAATGCGGTAGTCCTCTGTGGGCCCCTGTGAATATACAGTATTTTTTTTACGTATTTTCAATGCAATTTTGAAAAGAAAGAAAGAATGAAAGAACATACTGTGAAAAAGAACCCAGAATCATTCCGATCCTAGATTCCAATGAATGGAAGGTTACCCCGAGCTTGGTCTCCCGGACAACACTCATCTCTATTTGTGATGGTTCACAGCCCCAAAAACGTGGAAGTGTGGGTGCAGGTGCTTTCCCCTCCAATAGGTGCTGACCTAATCAGAAGAGGATGGGGTGATTGTTCCCACTGCAGATATTTCATTCTTGTTCCTGCCTTTATACCAAGCTCTCAGATGATGCCTTGCTGCAACTTTGTGGAAAATAGGCTCAGAGTCTATTTCAATCACTACATCCATGTGCAGTGTGCTGGTATTGTAGCCTACCTTGTGTTTTTGTGGATGTTCTGCATGTAATGTACATTTTCACTCATCTCTTCATTATACCTCATGTATTAACAAAATGTACTTAAAATTTGTCCTATTTCTTCATGTGATGCTTAGTGTTAATGTTGAGATACATGTGAGTAAACCATTAACAAATATGTTACATTTGATTCACAGCGAGTGCGTAACTACTATGTTAACTGTTGTTGCAAAGTCTTACCGCTTGCTGTGAAAGTTATCTATTGTCATTCCTCATCCATCCTGTCTGTTCCTTGACTTCCTGCGGCCCTTCACCCATTCCCTCTGCTCTATTGCCCTATAGCCTTCTGAGGTAAGGAGCAAGACCCAGTTCACAGCACCAGCTGAGATCCAAATATCATTTGTTTTGTATTTTTTGTGTGTCCATGAAGAACTCGTCGTAAATAATAAAGACATTTTAATTCGGAGTGCCTTACTCAAAGGATTTGTTTTTTCTCATTTTTTTGACTGTGGATGTACATTACCTTGGACCCAAACTCAAGAACGATACTATTGGACTAGGAGCACACCATAACCGACCGAACGAAAAGTATCCCTGGCTCTGTTTTTGCTTTCTCTGTGGAAAGGGCTCAGACAAGCCTGCTGCATCCGATCAATGCAAATTGTATTTGGTGTGAGTGAATTTCAATCCTATAATCAGTGTCATCACTGGAGCATATTGTTGAGCTCCAAATCTGTTGCCTTTTCTCTCACATTTTCTTTCCTCTGTTAAGTACACAATATCAAAGTGCAAATATAAACCATAATGACATGTGTGTGTGCTCATGATGAACAATGACCTGTCTGTGTTTCCAGTAGTCACTGCCAGCAGGGTGTTTTGTATTCGCATTCACAGGGATGACAACACAGAAGGTCACGGCGGCCTAAAACAAATCTTGGGAAGGAATTGCAAGCCGTGAATTCATTTAAGTCATGTTTCCATGGATATTGGGATCTGCTGAACCCAGCTCAATCTTTGCAAATAAATGAAACTATAATGCATGTAGACCTGGGAGCAGTGGACGAGGGGGAAAGGGGGAGTGGATACAGCTAATCCTTTCCGACGAGATACCACGTATATGTTGAGTTTATTTATGCATTTATTTATTTATTTTTGTGTTGTCTTCTCTGTCAGCAGTTTTTTTGACACAGCCAACAATTGAATTTTATGCTTCGTAAGTGACCTCAAAATGATTTATATTCTCTAGCTCTCCAAACTCTCCCCAAATGTGCAGACCTTTGTCCCGTACTCCTTTGTAGTTCATTCTTTTTATCCATTGATTTTTTTCTGCCGCCTCGATTTGGCACAGTTGGCACTTTGCTGAGTTCATTTGAACTGGACACCAGCTGGCTGACTGTTGCTTTAGTATATCTTAGGTATGTTTGTGATAAGGTTAGCAAAAAAAACCCAAATGTCCACACGCCTTCAAGTGAAGAATAGAAGGTCAAAAGGCCTCTTTTACAGAGAATGCAAGTGGCCAAAAAGTCATTCTGTCATTCAATTTATTCAATCTCCAACAGTGGATGTGAATGCGTTCTAAAAGCCCAGTGTGCATCCTGTTTTTCACTTGCTTGTTCCTCAGTACAGTCCAACTGTCTAGCTCCATTTTGTTTAAGTGAGTTTTTTGGACATGTTCTAAGTCTTCTAAGTCTGGTCCTGTTAAAAAAGGGGGGTGGGGGGAGGGGTGGCTGTCAAACCCTGAAGACAGAATCACGTTCCTGCCAGGCAGCATCTCAAACGATCCTCCCTTCAAATGTCAAAGATATAGTTCATCTGTCGTTTCTGCCTTCCATAGCAACACTCTTAATTAGTGCTCGACAGCCCTCAATTCCAACAGAGTCCGGGCTCAAAGAGAAGCCGTTCCCTTTGTCATGGACAGGGAGCATGAGACATCAAAGTTGCCTCTGATCAGGCTAAATCTGCCTCAGAGATGCTTTCCCCAAGCGATAGGGGGAAAAAAAGAAAAAAAGAAACGAAAGGAAAAAAATGAAGGAAGTGTTTGCAAGTTCTGTCTCTCAATTGCTCATTTTCTTTTTCGCCTTTGTTCTGACAAATTCTAGAGAGAATGCCAAAAGGGTGTCTGTGGGTCATACATATTTTTTGTCCTTTTCACCGGGTTAACGATTTGATTTGAGGAGCATGTCAAATTCACTCTTTTAAAATTGATGGTGACACTATATCACCTTGAGCTGAGATAAGTTATTGCCTTTCAAGGTAGGACTTTGGTAAATAGATTGAGCTGGCTGAGTATGTGGCCTGTTCAGAGTGCACATATGACTTAAGATACACATCAAAGTGTTTGCTAAACCCTCCATCCCCTGCAATATAAGCCTCTAGGCGCATATGAAACTCTGGAGGCTTCTAAACTGTTTTCCCTGCAGAAAGAGGAAGACACTCCTCTCCTGACTCCTAATTCCTGATGCCACATGAATTTCTTGAGGTTGAAGGTGTGGATGAAAAAGGGCATATGTAATGTTAATCTTTAAATCAATATGCATTATTGCAATCATTGTTGCGCATTGGTAAGCACACACTAAGACAGTCTTCTCAAACTACTTTAAGCAGGTGTCATATTTTTTACATTTTGATTGAAATAGTGAGTGACTACGAATGAGTAAAAAATCTTTAAAAACTCTCCTAAGGTCCTTAATTGGCTGCTAAAGATTCAACACAGTCGCTACTGCCAAAAAAAGATGAATAAAAAAAAAGTTAAGAATAAAATAAAATAAACAAGCATGAAAAGCCTTTAGGAAAGACAGCAGTCCCACACCTGCCAAGTCTATTTTTTTAAGTGAATCAGCAGCGACGCATGGTAGCCTAAGCAGGCCTGCCTGTTTGTCATGTGGTAGTAATGAGCGGTGTTAATGCTGCCCAATGCACCTTTCATCACTAACTTCCAACAGCTCCCGACGACTGCTTTCTGGCCTCCTTGGAGGTATGTGTGTCTGTGCTACAGAGGGACGTTACAGTACACATGGGGAATACCCTAGATACACATCTTAGAGATGCCTGTGCTCCCCAGAGCTCTGCAGTGGCCGCTTTACTTTGGTCTATTTTGGTACTGTGTCAGCCTCTCTATCTATTTGGTTGTTTGTTTATTATTTTTTTCATTTGGTTGTTTATTTGCTTCTTGGTTGGGGAGGGAGTGAGCTAAGCAAAGAGTGATTGGCCATTTTAGAACTGATGATTGATACTTGGTCTATTATTCAGTGCATTCCAAAAGGTTCATACCCAAGGAAAATAAGTTGTTCATGTCCTTACTGCCAGTGCCTACCAATATTCAACCTCCTAGAGATAAAGATAATTTTCATTGGCAGTGATGTGCTGTAGGTGATTAATTATTCAGTCATTAAAAAGGAAATGACACTCCATCTTTCGCACAATTTAAATGTGCCAAAAGTAATTATTCCATCTGTCAGTAATACACTGAGTGATAAACAAACTGTAGGAGAGAGGTGTTGGGCTATTCAGGTCTTGATGACAATAGTAGGGTTGTGTGGCACCATATGTGTCTAGCATCTATGCAGCCCTGCAGAGAGGGATTGCATGGGAAATTGGGAAATGTGCTCCACTTTTCAGGAGTAATTGTTTTAGCTTACCAAACACTCTAAAGTGCTGCATGGATGCTAGTCTCATACCACATCCCTATAGTGATAATCACTCCCTCTCCGTTTCTTTTGTATTTTGTGTATTTTGAAAATACAAAGTACAGATACAACTACAAAATGAGCTTGCACACGTTTTGTGTAACTTATTTGGTACATTTGCCAGTTATGTACTTTGTACTGTATATGCAAATACTTTTAGTTCTTTGCATCTGTCTCTGTCTCAAAGTACTATCTTGGTGTTGAATTAGCACTGCTTGATTTACAGGCCATGTCTGCAGTGTTCAGTAAGGGTGCCAACAAATCCCATGTGCACCACTGCTTTGGTATGAGTAAAGCAGTTCTGCTGGCAAAATTACAGAGATTTTTTGACTTGCCTCAAACCTCCTTAATTAAATGTCATTGGAACTTAATCCTTGAATGGGTGCCCAAATGAACAACGACAAAGACTGAAGTAGTCTAAAAAAGTGTGGCCTTTCTCCACAATTATTATTTTTTTCATTCCTGTGATAAATTTTAATGTGCTCCATTCAAAGTCAAGATTAATTAAATTTAAGTGGTAACTAAGGGAATCTGCCAAAATGGCAAAGCACCCGCATGAAGTAAAAGTGGAATAGGGATGGAGTTGTATTGTTACATTTTAGGTAGGTATTCAGCTTCTACCATTCCTTAAAAAAAAGTTAGGATTCTTCGTTTTTGTACTCTCAGGGACCCTCCATCTTGTCTAAGTGACGCAAAGATCTGAGGCAGGCTTTTTTAATGGTCCTGTATAGCAGACAGAAAGGTTTCTGTGTGGGTTTTTTACTGCAGTCCATAGATTTGACAGAGGGATTTATCCACTCATATCATTAAAAGGCTGAGTCTCCGGTTACTGAAGATCTCGACAAATTCCCTCGGCAGGCAGCAGCTCTTTCTGCTTGTCTAGAAACCCAGAAACAAGCACTCGCAAAGATATATGCTACATACATATGCTGTCTTCGTCTCCTTGTGGCTTGTACTCCACACCAGCGTTTCCCAACCTTTTTTGTCTCATGTACCCCCTAAGAGTACTGTACCCTCTAACTCGTATTCTATATCGCGTTTTCTATCCCAGTGTGACTATGCTCCATGCATTTGCTAAAATTAAATTTTTCCAAGTACCCCCTGCAGTGTGCTCACGTACCCTTAGTGGTACACGTACCCCTGGTTGGGAAACACTGCTCTACACACTTTCTCGCTCTCCCTCTCTCTCACTGTCTTTCACGCTCAGAACCAGAAATAAGCAACTTAAATATATAGGCTACGTATAGTGGATATGCTATCTCTGACTCTTTGTCTATTTCTGTACACCCCCCCCCCTGCTCTGTCCCATTCTCTCTCCACCACTTACAAGGAAAAGTCATTTTAATTCCAATGTAATTAAATTCCTAACTAATTAATGAACCAGACCATATCAAAGTTGGATTTCAGACATTGCTGAGTAAGAATGAATTTTATGAAAGACCCCAAGATCACTGCATGCTATGAGTACGCCATACGCACTTATTCTAAACATAGTGCCTTATTGCCTTACAGCACAAGTGCACCATTTGAGACACAGCACAAGTCTCATCTTCTGCTACAATGAGCTGGATTTGATTAAGACACTTTCCCTACTTAGTACGAAAGTGACAAATGGGTTTACTCAATCACTTGTTTTGCTGTTTCATATAGACAATGTTAGCATGGCTGAAGTTTATGTAGCCTATCCAGTTTGTGAAAAAAACATTTAAAAAAACAAGAAAAAGAAGCTGTTCTTAAGATGTGGTATTGCCAGAGGTGCACTGAGGCGGGAAGGGAAGGTGTCTGGACAGGTAATTTATCATTATAGTCAACCGTGGGGACCTGTTACTTTCCAGGGGCTTGCCTCAGGATGAAGATAGCTCAGCCATGTGTCCCTTGTTTACTGAAAACACATGCACAAAACTAAAGTGAAAGAGCAATGTGTGTCTTGAAGGCAAACCAACAAGCCTAAAACCTTCTTATTCCACAACTAAGAAGTAATACGATTACAGGAATGCTCATTAATTGGGTGATTTGTGTCAGCACTTTATTCTCTGTAAAAACGGCAACTTCACCCAATTTCACATTCCACTTCCTAGATATATTTTGAGGAAACATAATTGTTTACCTAATTTCTCCAGTTAATTAGAAAAGACTAATTAGTTTCATGTTGGGGTTGGTAATGAGTAATGCAGACAAAAACTGCATTTGTATGGACACAGTATACCTTTTGTCACCCCAAGTGCAGAATTGTTATGCATGGGATGTAAAACATTGTCTGCCTCCACGGTGACAAAGTACACGATGCATCGACCATGCCAGTTATAGACCACCTTCCTTTCGTAAAAGCACTTTGACTTTGTTGCCGTGTCCCTCAACATCAACTTGTGCTTGTATGGAAAGCATCCTGAGGTGGTTAAAAGTAATTACACAAATTTGTTCACACATGGGAATAGCTCTTTTGACCTTGCAGTGTGCTGGTTACACTTCCACCTAATTTGACAACTGGAGGCTGTCCAGACACCCATTTCTGCGCTTATGTTCCATTTGACCTTTTTGCCGGGCTCGACTTTTTTTCGCTCAAATGATCCTGCCACGATCGGCGCACTTCATCAGCATAATAGGCCTCTCGTTTGCATTTCCAATAGCTCACAATAATCCAACATCACAACAACAAAGTTGTTGTAGCAGCAGCAGCAGCAGCTGCGCTTAATTCGAACGATCCACAAGCAAATGATTTAACGGACGCTTACAGCCACAGTGATAATGCGGAGCAAATTAAAATATCATCTTTGCCTTCAGCGGATGCATTTTCCCCTTTCTAAGTTATTAATTCTCATCATTTATTTACAATCTCTGCCAGCTAAAAGACACCAGCAGTGGAGTTGCACTGCAAGAATAAATTAATCAGCGCTTTAAAACATGGATCTAATGGAGGCAGTTACAGTGCTGCACACAACACAACATGACTCTTATACACCAGCTGTAGAAAGCAGATGTTGATATCTTCAGAAAATACATTACATTGCACTTAGTAACTGATGTTCTTATTTAGACTGACTTGCAGTTAGTTAGATACAGCTGCATTACTCCTGGAGCTTCCTGTTGTTAGACAACTTGCTAAAGTCACAGAGGATGAAATGGCTATTCACCAATACTACCCGGCCTGAAACACACACACACACACACACACACACACACACACACACACACACACACACACACACACACACACACACACACACACACACACACACACACACACACACACACACACACACACACACACACACACACACACACACACACTGATCTTGAAAGTTGAAACAAAACTCATTATATTCAACCGATTTGACTAAAGTCTGTCGGCCAATGTTATTTTTTATGCAGAAGAGGCAAACTAACAGTGTCTAGATCAGACTACAGTGTATCTATAGCTGTATATCTTGCAAGTTTGCACTAACGTTAGCTGGGTGGCATTGGTACAGCTGTGGGTGACACTGACAAAGTGTTGTAAGGTGGAACTTGGATTTTATTTCCATTATCCTCTCGGTACATTCATTTTTAGGTTGAACTAAAAAAAAAGATAAACATTGTTCTGATATTGTGCTCTGTCCCTGGCTGTGTCTCTCTCTGGTCTGCCTCTGTCTGAAATGGTCATCATTAGTCAGTAAACTCATGGCCATGGAAGGAATATTGCGCTACAAAACAAACAATAAGTAACGATATAAACATTACAATTGTAAATGAAGGTGGTGTACAGCCAATGGAGTAGTTAAATGCAGAGTTGCTGTAATTATAGGAATTTATGTAGTTCCCTTTCTTCTTTTAATTACAAAACTAAAGGGTTGGTCTTTTTTTATTTTGTCAGTCAATGCCTTTTGGCTGAATGGAGCAGAGAGTTGTGCTAACACAAGATTACAGTACAAGCCAAATGTTGTGATGGGTAGCTATTCAAGAAACACCTCATGGATGCACTGGGACTCATCATCAGTGATGTATGCTGAGGTCCTCGGGTGTTTCGGGTCTCGCAAGATCATACACCCTCACCCAGGTGTCCCAGCCATGGTGATCAGGCCCCGATTTGCGTCCCAGTAGCCCACGGATCTAGCCTCCTTATCCAAAGCCACTGGGTGGCCTTCTCAGCGGCTTCACATGCGGACTTGATGGGCCTCTTCTTTGCTGCTCCTGTGATGCCCATGCGAATCAGGACCTTGCATAGAGACCTTTATGTGCTCGTAGAAGGTCCTCCAGCCTCCCTCCCTGCACTCCTCCACCAGTTCACGGTACTTTTCAGTGACTGCCTTGAGCACCTGGTTATGGCGCAAGTAGTAGTGACCATCCGCCAGAGTCTTCGGGCAGCCACTGAGGAGATGTTCCAAAGAGCCTCTACCAGAGCATTAGAGGGCAGAAGGGTGTCTTGCTTTCCCCCCACACATGGAGGTTTGCTGGGCTCGGTAGGACATCGTAGACGGCTTGCACTAGAAAGTAAAAATGGGTGTTCCTCATATTATTCTGTTTCAAAAGAAATGAAGACGAACATGAAAGGATTGGTAAGACCAGTGGGTGGTTGTCTTCCAGTCAAATATGTAGTGTCTAACTAGTCATGCCTGTCTATTCCTGTTTTCATTTTTTAGCTGTCGTTTCCCCACACAAAAAAGGATTCTCATTACCTTTATTCAGCCAGGATTGTGCCGTTGAGACTGATTGTCTCTTCTAATGGGGAGTGCTTGTCCAAGTAGCAGTCAAATATTACATATAATCATTAAATATTACTTATATAATAATGTTAACAAATATTTCCAGAGGCAGGCATGCACATTCACACATAAAAAAGAAAATGCAACATGACACAATGCAGAAATAGGGAAAAACAGTAAAACACATCAATTTTACAAATGAACACCTCACTACATTCAGTGATTCCATCAACCATGTGTACAGTACAGTATGTCTCAAACAGAATATGTAAGACTAGTGGCAGAGCAAATGCACACAGGGTCCCAGGGCAAAACACTGATAAAGCCCCCCATACAGCCTGCCAAGGTCAAAATAAGGCCCCAACCATCAATACAACAAGGTCCTGGGCCCAGGACCAGGTGCCCTGACCACCGCCCATGTCTCCACCCTGTGTAAGACATAGAATACATCTCAAATGTGATTATAAATTAAGATGCACATACAAAGTGAAGAGGGAACATGTACGTACATGACAATGTTTTATTAATGCCCTGATTTCTGTCCGTATTTCTTAGGGACCAATTAGGACCGCATGCCAATTTGTGCACCACAGAGTGCAAAAGTCAAACCATAATATTATTTCGGTGTGGAGAAAAAAAGTGCTTGTTGCCTTAAAATCATACCCAGAGAGAGTGAGAGAGACTGAGAGACACACGCTTAGCCGATCTCCGGCCATGTATTATTGATCCATAATAAAATGCATAAATCCCCTTGCTGGTTTTAGTTGAAGGATCTTTTTTGCCCATGTTTTGTTGTAGATACAGTGGAGACTAGGGATTTTCAGTGGCATGTTGATGGAATGCACGAGGCTTCAATCTCCATGGGCTGGAAAAGCTGGAGTGTCATTAACTCAAAGCTACATGCATGTATATCCCCCAACGACGATGGACCAGCAAGGCTTCATAAGAGGAATTTTCATTTTAGTTTTCTTTACTCCCCCTTCCCGGGAGCGTGTATCTTCTAAGGAGTTGTCAACTAATTAGGGAATGGAAGAAGGGATGGGTGGGTGGGGAAAAGGGATTCTTGCGACGCATGGTACTCCCATGATGAGTGGCAGGTTTATTTAATTATTTATTTTTTGCGAGTAAAAAGGCCAGGGAGGAGTTTCTGGTGACACTGCCTGCTGTAGATCGCTTTGGTTGTAGTGTTTTGCTGCTGGTGGTGGGAGTGTGAGGTGGTGTGTAGGGGGTGGTGTAGGGGGTGGTGGTGGTGGGAGTGGTGGGGTGGTAGTGGTGGTGTTAGTAGGGCATTACTCATGTGCTTACTGGGAAAGTGGGGCGAAAGAAGGCTCTAGAACAGTGGTTCTCAACTGGAACAGTCTTGGGACCCACCATTTTCCACTCTCATTCGGTCGCGACCCAATTTTTGTAGCGTTCAAGTCAATTCAATGCAATTGTCAAAATGTAACCAAGACTCGAATGACTGGTTGCATGCTATCTATCTCGCATAAACATTCAGATTGTATCTATGACGACAGATGACACAGAGTTCACTAGCCTATCAAAATGAAAGTTGCAAATTGTTGAAGAAAGAGTTGGATTTTTGTTTTTTGAATTACGTTTTTTTTTACACCAAGGCTCCGCGACCCACCGATGACCCCTCCGTGACCCACTTTTGGGTCGCGACCCAGCAGTTGAGAAACACTGCTCTAGAACACTTCACCCACATCTCCACTGGGTACAGATTGGCCTTTAAAACACTGAATTACATCTCAACAATGACAACTATGCACTTTTCCTTTTTTGTTTGCAGACAGCTCCCCTCAGAGAAAAATAGTGCAATCAATTTAGGCATGCTGTGGGTTTCACTGTTCATAGTACAGTAAATAAAAATGTGAAGCTCCCCTGCTGATGAGGTGAAGCAGTATTGAATAATGTTATGCACCCGTCAATCAACAAATGCCAGCCAACACAGTGACCCTTGGAAATAAATGAATATGTATGCCGTAACGATTTTTAAATGGCACCTCAAGTTTGTTACTCGGGTAAATGAATGCTGTTGAGTTGCAAATCCTACGTTAATGACAGTACCTGCTACCCCCACGTTCGAGGGTCCTCGAGCGCGAAACTCCCCCAGACATTTAGATTTAGGTCAATGTGCTCTTCGGCATGCGGGCCAAGTTTCTTAGTTTCTCTCGTGGGTGGAATTTACATAAAATATTGCCTATTATCATTCCTGGTATTCATCAAAGACAGCATGTTTTTCCTCCCTCACCTGTCATTTTTCTACCCTCCAGTATATAACTCATTTGATGGGCTTTGAATATTTGAATATTCCAGAGTTGGAATAATTTGACGTGATACTTCTTTGAGCCATCTTTGGAGGCCTTCGCTACTTTCCTGTATTCATCGGTTGCACTTAACTTGGCGTGTCGCTGCATAACACATTCATAGCAGCTGTTATACACTTTTCATGAAGGATTCATGACTGTTTCGTTAGACATTCATAGCAAACCCTTCATAAACATGGAAGACAAAAGGACAGCAACTTGCCAAAATAAAAGCTTCATCTAACCCCCTAAATGCTGCTTTGTTTATCTTTTACTTTGACAAGTTGCTGTCCTTTCATCTTCCATGTTCTTGAAAGTTTTGGCATGACTGTCTAATTAAAAGTCATGAATGCTCCATGCAAAGTGTATAAAAGCTGTTATGAATGTGTTATGCAGGGACATGTCAAGTAAAGTGTTACCTATTTATGTATGCATGATGTGGTCCAAGAGTGGCAAGCTTAAATCACCCACTGTTGTCTGATTTAATATGAATTGCATTCTCGGGAGTTTGATTAGGGTCATTGTCTGACTGCCGAGAGACGACAGCAAAGTAATAGTGTAATGATCTGCAGTGGGGGTGCCAGCCAAGGCACGATCTAGTAGTCTGCCACTGTCAGAACCGCCTTGATTTATTTGGTTGTTTTGGAAAGAGATCATTTTCTGGCAGGCAGGCGGATGGCGGGCGGGCCTGATGGTTGTGGGGTGAGGAGGAGGAGGAGGAGGAGGAGGAGGAGGAGGAGGAGGAGGAGGAGGCTGGCTTTTTCCAGCCCACGGTGTGGAGTGGCATTACAATTCAGTCAGTTCAGTCAATCATTTTTATTTTTTGTTTAGGGAGAACTTCATTGCCGGGGTCGTATTCTCAATCAAATTCTTGAGAAAGGCTGTATGGGAATGCTGGCTGTTTTTCTTGCTTTGTTTTTTTTTTCAACCAACCTGCCTGCCACTTGCTGTGCTATTGTCCTCGGCAGGCAGTCTTAACAATGGTAGTAGAGTGTTTCACAGCACCGGTGGAATGGATGATGATGGAATGGCCCACAGCCATGTCCAGAGGCCAAGAGGTATGGGGGAGCAATGAGCTGCCTACCTGGCACGGTATACTGAACCCGGCCTTTGCCGATATACTGAACTACACTCAACTCTTCTGTTTATGCAGGGCCTTCCTTGCATACAGAGGACCACAGTAGATGAGAATAGGCACCTGCGCATAAATGCATGCCTACACACACGCACACGCATGCACGCACGCACGCAAACACGCAGGCACGCAAACACGCACTCACGCACTGATGTCATGCACATTTAATTTACCCTTTCCACATCCAGTGCAAACAGTCATGCATACACAAAAAAGCACTCACAACAATCATTCTTACACACGAACATTCTGCACACACACACACACACACACACACGCACGCACGCACGCACGCGCGCACGCACGCATGCACGCACGCACGCACGCACACACACACACACACGCACACACACACACACACACACACACACACACGCACACACACACACACAGGGTAGACACAAACAAAAAACACAGGCCGCCTGTCAGTCTGCGTCGCCATCACAGCACAAAGAGGGCAGCGAATCCCGTGCTCCTGTCCAAACGCTGCGGGGGCGGACAGCGTGGGCGTAGAGAGGGGCCAGGGCGGAGGTGAGGACACGGACACGGAGGTGTTCAGCGTGGGTGGATGAGAGAGAGAGAGAGAGAGAGAGGCCAGGTGCAGGTGAAGTGATGGACAAGGGGAGTGGAAAAGGGAGTGGAGAGGGGCAGGGTGGAGGTGAAGAGATTGAGAGAGGGAGGGAGGAGGGAGGAAATGAGGGAGGGAGGGAGAAGGGGTCACAATCACTGGCATGCTGACCAGGTGCTGAAGGTGATTGCAGACACCATCTGTAGTGCCATCACCCCATCAGGCCCCCTACCCGGGCGGCACAGCGGGCCACCGGCCATCCGTCCAAACGGGGCCACTGACAGCTTTGGCTGGGCCCGGGACAAAGTCATCTGAAAGGGCCCCCTCACCCAATACATGCAATGTAATGAGGACCCAATTCTGGGCCCCCTCTTTCCCTGGGCCAAGGATAACTGACCCCTTTGTCCCACCTTGTCAGCTTCCCTGCCTGCTTGCCTGCCTGCCTAATATTGCCTTGCCTGGCCTCTCTGGCTCATCAGGTCCTGGGGACAGCAGGGCCGCTGTCCAAGGTGCTGAAGGCTGGCCCTGGAACACGATGGACAGGCACAGTGGGGGTGGCGGCTCACAACAGCTGAGCCAAAGAACCAGCGATGACCAAACAAACACACGTAGGTAGGCGAGAGATTAAAAGAGCGTCGAGAGGCAGATATGATGTAATGGTTTACAATGAAAAGTGAAGCTCTGTTATTTGGAAACACCTGTTGTGAGATTATAACTGAGTACAACTGCTGTGCAGTCACACCTTTCCGTAAAACGTTTTTTTGTTATATCTGTCAACCATTTCCACAGTGTATTGTGACTATTCTAATTGCAGCAGGGTTATACAACTACGGTACATCTGTTACAACATATGGTTGTGCCACTCTGTTAAGCAGCTGTAATGCTGTAAAAGTTTTTTTTTTATAGTATGCTGTGTCCTCTCTCATAGTCTGAAGCTGTATATTGTAACTTCATGAGCTTGTTCCACCTGTTAGACCTGTGACATTTCGGCAAGGTTCAGTGCTAATGCAAATGTCTCACAGTAAATCTATAGCTGTGATATACCGTATGCAGGCCCGCTGATGATGGGGCACAAACGGGTCACTTACCAAGGGAGAGGGGGGGCCCAGAATTGAGTTCCCATTGCATTTTATGTACGGAGAGGGTGGGGGATTTTAGTTGATTTTGTGTCAGGCCGGACCAAGGCTGGTGTTGTACTCTGTGTTCTTCCTTCATCCACAGCACTTGAGATTTTTTGAAGCTAGATATACCACGTTTAGGACAGGGACATGCTTGCTGAGGATATGTGTGCACGCAAACTTATCGTGCACGAGCGCTTTGCGCCAGACAAAATGCAAAGTTGACAGAACCACGATGGGTGATCTTTCGAACTTCCATGTTCAGGTCACAGTAAAGACATAAAAGGATGGAAAATGATAATAAGAGCCCTCTTGGCTATGTGCCCCGTGATACCTCCAATATTGTGCATTGCGTTCTGATCATCAGCCAAGACCCATCCTATAAATATCTGGGTGTTATGATCGACCAAAATCTGACTTGGACTGACCACATTGATTTCACCTGTAAGAAAATACAGCAACGCATATACTTCCTGCGAAGATTAAGATCCTTTGGTGCTAGTGCCCAAATCATTTTCTTATTTTTTACATCTGTGATCCAGAGCGTCATGCTTTACTGCAGTACAGCTTGGTATAATAGCCTCTCTGTAAAAGATAAAGCAAAACTCCAACGGCAAATTAAAATCTTCGGTAACACTTTAGAATAATGGATGCAAAAAAGCATTATAAAGACTTAATAAATAATTAACTATTGATGAACAAAACATTAACAAACGTTTGTAAATGATTAGGAAATGTAAACCAATGCTTGTAAATGACTAGGAAATGTTATGTTAATATTTCATATTTATCAAACATTTACAAGTTGCTTGTAAATGAATAAAATAGTCTGTTATAAGGTGTGTAAAATCTTGAATATATCATTTGTAGATATTTTTTATAAAGCATTGATAAAGCTTAGTTAATAATAAAAACATTTGTTAATGTTTTATTCATCATTAGTTAATTATTTACTGAGTCTTTACTAAGGAACATTATTATAAAGTGTTACCGAATCTTCTCTAAGATCATTGGGCTGCCCATAGCAAACCTATTCCAGGAAGCCCATAATAAAAGTATGCTCCGACTGGCCACATGCATCTCTACAGATATCACACACACTCTCTTTACCAAGAATACCAGCCATTACCCTCAAGTAGGCGTTTCAGAGTTCCCCGCTTCAACCGCAACAGACTTAAACATGCTTTCATACATCAATCTATTCTTTTGCTAAATCAGTTGTATGGGTTGTATGTAATATATGTATGTATGTATGTATGTATGTATGTTTGCCTGTACATAGGCCTGTGTCTTTTGTTTTGTCAGCTGTGCAATAGTCTTGTGATGTGATGTTATTGTGTAGGCCTATGTTTTTCTGTTTTCTGTATTCTGTTTCGTCTTAACGAGTGTTGCTCAGGGATGCAAACTGAATTTCAGTGCAAACTGACAATAAAGTATCATCGTATCGTATCGTATCGTATCATTTTGAAGCAAGTGCGTACACTCAGATGCACACAGTTGTGTGTGCATAATTCCTTCGCTTTCTTCTGGCGGAGAGAGAGAGAGAGAGAGAGAGAGAGAGAGAGAGAGAGAGAGAGAGAGAGAGAGAGAGAGAGAGAGAGAGAGAGAGAGAGAGAGAGAGATCAGCTGACTAAGGATAATTTTAAACCCTATAATTCACAAGAATTCCGTAAACAGTATGGATGTAGCTTTGCTTTCTATTGCTAAAAACAAAAAAGCCCTGAATCATAGCTGAAGGCTTGCAAACAGTTCCCCACAGCTTCAGTGTGGATGTGTGTAGCCTTACCGAATGTGGGGAAAGGAGCAATTACTTACCCACCACAGCCACTCAGAGCGCAGTCAGACAAGGGATCAGTTAGACTGTGAAACAATTAGACTGGAGCTGGTCGAGCTGGGTATAGGCTAATGACAAGTGCAGGTGAGATACCCGTAGAGGCAGAGGCAGAGGCAGAGGCAGAGGCAGAAGAAGAAGAAGAAGAAGAAGAAGAAGAAGAAGAAGAAGAAGAAGAAGAAGAAGAAGAAGAAGAAGAAGAAGAAGAAGAAGAAGAAGAAGAAGAAGAAGAAGAAGAAGAAGAAGAAGAAGAAGATGGAGAGGCAGGGGCAGAGGCAGAGGCACAGGCACAGGCAGTCACTGTGAGAGAGGTAGAGGTAGAGGAAGATGCAAATGAAGAGAGAGAGGGGGATACAGTGACTCCAATATGTATTTGATCCCTTGCTGATTTTGCCGGTTTGCCCACTAATAAAGACATGATCAGTCTATAAATTTATGATAATATGTATTCAAACATGGAGAGACAAAATATCAAAAAGAAATTCCAGAAAATAACTTAAAATAATATATTTTTATTGATTTGTATTTAATTTAGGCACATAAGTATTTGACCCCTCTACCCCTAGCTAAAGAAGATAAAGTGCTTTGTGGCAAAGCCCTAGTTGTCTAACAGAGGTCAGATGCTTCTTTTAGTTGATGACAATGTCTGTGCATATAGTATAAAATAATTACTTCCCATTTTTCTTTGCAGATTATCTCTAAAACATTAACAGTTTGTGGCTGTAGCTTGGCAAATGGGAGGTTCAGTTCCCTCCATAGAATTACTATAGGGTTAATATTTGGAGACTGTCTAGGCCACTTCATGACTTTAATATGCTTCTTATTGAGCCACTCCTTCGTTGCTTTGACTGTATGTTGTGTATTATTGTCATGTTGGGAGATCCAAAAATGGCCCACCTTCAGTGTAGTGGTGGAGGGAAGGACGTTTGCACTCAGGATTGCACATTACATGTCTCCCTCCATCCATTCGTTGATGATGTGAAGTTGTTCTGTGCCTTGGCCAGACAAACACCCTCAACCCAATGATGCCAGTTTCATGCATGATAGTGAGGAGGGTGTTCTTGGGATCATAGACAGCAGTTCTCTTTCTCAAAACACATTGAATTGTGTTGATGCCAAACAGCTTGATTTTGGTTTCATCTGATTACAGCACCTCCTTATCATGTCCTAAACCAATCTGATGTCCGTTGGCAAACCTCAGGTGGGACTGCACAGGTTCCTTCTATAGTAGAGTTACCATGTGTGCACTACAGGATTTTAAATCTTTGTGGCATTAAGTGCTACCAGTAGTTTTCTCAGTGATTTTGGTCCCAGTAGCTTTGATATCATTGCCTAGTTCATCCTGTACAGGTCTAGGGTGCTGTCTTTCTGCTCTCATGATTATCAAACCCCTACAAAAGGTCAAATCTTGTATAGAACCCCAGACAGGCTGATGGATAGTCATTTTGCATTCTTCACATTTTGGAAGAAATGCATCAAACAGTTGGGTCATTAATACCCAGTCTCTTTCTTGTGGCTTAGCAGCCCATTTAATCTTTGTTCAGGTCTAAGATCTTGTCCCTGTTATCATTTGGCTGCTCTTTGGTCTTTCCCATGCTGGTGAGGTTGGAGTGTGACTGATTCACTCATACTATGGACTGATTCTGCTGATTCAATGTGTATTTTATGCATGTTAGTATGTAAAGGTGTCTTTAATTCAGATGACAAGTTGATCGGAAGTGCCCATCTGGTCTGTGGGCCCGGAACTGTTATCAGTTGGCAGGGGATCAAATACTTATTTTGCTTGATGAAATGGAAATAAATTAATATATATTCTCTTAAGTTAATTTCTGGATTTTCTTTTTGATACTCTGTCTCTCCATATTAGAATACATATTATCATAACATTTATTGACTGATCATGTCTTTGTTAGTAGGCAAACCAACAAAATCAGCAAGGGATCAAATACTTATTGGACTCACTGTATGTAGGTAAAGACAAAGACGATGCACTGGAACAGAATGAGGCAGAAGCATAAACGAAGATGAGCCATAAGAAGAAGAGGCAAAGAGGGAGAGGCAGATGACCAATGTAGAAACATAACCCCAAGACAGAAAAAGGGACAGTTTAGAGTTGGAGACATTGAAAGCGGTGGAAACAGAGAGGTATAGGGACACAGCGCCAAGAAGCTCCCACTTACATGTAACTCATAATAAAACTCAATGACAACATTTTTGCCCCGCACATTTCCCACAACCAACAATAATTCAGAAGTATTAATCAATAATTAACATGAAACATTTCTATAATAAAACATCCAAATAGATCCAAACCCTATCCCTAACACTAGATCAAATGATCAAAATACAGCCCATCACCCATCTCCTAACCCAAAGCCATGGACGGTGGAAAAATCATTTTACTGCAGCAGTGCATGCTCCACAGTGGAAACAGTGGAAATGTTGTACAATAAATGTGCAGCAGTTCATTGTGTTGAATCAACATGGCAAAATTGGTAATATGAGAGGCAAATACCACCGTGCAAACAGAGGCATGCAGCTGTTTTTTTGTTGAGTGTAGTGTGTGGGGAGAAAAGTTTACAGACTCACACGCCATCTTCAGGTATTTGCCTCCCTTCCTCCCTACCTGTCTTGTCCTATCCCGTCCTCGTCTCTCTCCTGCTCTGCAGTCATGATGGGCAGCTAATTACACCATACTCCTGTCACAGCCAAAGGAGCAGCCCATCTGTGCTGGTGTGTGTGTGTGAGTGTGAGTGTGTGTGTGTGTGTGTGTGTGTGTGTGTGTGTGTGTGTGTGTGTGTGTGTGTGTGTGTGTGTGTGTGTGTGTGTGTGTGTGTGTGTGTGTGTGTGTGTGTGTGTGTGTGTTTGACAGGAGAATCTGAATTCATATAGGCTTACAAAGGAAGTCAAACTGTAACAGTGCCAAAATATGTATAGCTGTAAATAAAACCAGAGACAGAGACCTGGGACAATGTAGCACTGTATACTGAAATAGAGTACATGTGTCAGAGAATGTATAGTGTGTCCATACTATCTATAGGCCTACATAATCTTTGTGCACACCGAACAAATCAGATAATGGACATATGATACATATTATTTCCATTTCACATTAAGCATAATGTTGCATGAAACCTAGTATAATGTACAGTATTTCCGACCATAGACCAAGATAAGACATGAGCTCTCATTTTTACTTATTTTCTTTTTTCACAAACCCTTCGAATAAACTTTTCCATCTCGAGTTATCTTCTTGTCCATTTTTCATCTTTCTTATCTACAAGGCAACAATAGATTTAGGTTTTTTTTTGGTAAAAGTAATTTTGTCTTTTGTTCTGGAACACACAAAAAAACAGCATCTCACACCTGCTCAGGGCCACAGGGGAATAACACTTGCGGAGGAGGGAGGGAGGCAGCGCCTGGCTGATTGAAACACTGCAGAGCAGGGCAGAGAGAGAGATAGAGAGAGAGAGAGAGAGAGAGAGAGAGAGAGAGAGAGAGACAGAGAGAGAGAGAGGAGAGAGAGAGAGAGAGAGAGAGAGAGAGAGAGAGAGAGAGAGAGAGAGAGAGAGAAAATGGGTCTGAATTGAATGAGGAAGAGAAAAAGAAAAACAGACAGACAGACAAAGAAAGATAGGAACATAGACAAAAAAATGGTTTGAATGGGGTGACAGGAAGAGTTAGGGTGCAAGAGAGAGAGAGAGAGAGAGAGAGAGAGAGAGAGAGAGAGAGAGAGAAAGAAAGAGAGAGAAGTAGAGAGAGAAAGAGACGGGGAGAGAAAATTGTCGCCTAAGAATGTGTGAAATTGTGACGCGGGATGGCGAGGAGGACAGACGGGAGAGGGTCAAATGTCCCCTCACCCCGCGGCTGAGACTTCGTTAACCGAGACACTCATCACTTGGCGGGGCCGTCTGCCTGGGCAGAGGGGAGATGATTGCTAGACTGCAGAGGAGGGTGCGGAGGGAGGCAGAGAGAGAGAGAGAGAGAGATAGAGAGAGAGATAGAGAGAGAGACAGAGAGAGAGAGAGGGGTTGCAAGAGAGAAAGTGAAGAGCGAGAATAAAGAAGGAGCCATAATTCCAGGTTGATTGACTTTGGCCCAGGGTCACAGTGACAGACAGTGGGGTCAGGACGGTCTGACAAACAAAATGGAGAGATCCCAGCCTCTCACGAAGAGATGGGCTGAGTGGGTGCACGTCCACAAAGTCCATCTTCTTCCGCTGCACACAGGCTTAGACGAGTGGAGACATAAAATGTTCCCTGGAGCTTTGTTAAAAATTCCAAAGTAAAAAGAAGAATGAAACAAAGTCCTTCATGGCTAGTTGTTTCCCCAAGTCTTAATGAGCTGATCCAAGTAGGAAATGACATGATGAAACAGAGAGTAGGCCCCACATCAGAGAGAAATATTTGAAACAATACTTGGAAGTTTCACTACTCCATTCGCAAATTGGAAGAGGTATTGTGTGTCATTCACAGTAAAAATGGGGTGTTAATGTTCCAGAGTAAACTGGTATAATCGTGTATGTACAAGAGTCCAATAATTTGACTCAAATTATTCTAACAGTAGAGTCAAAACCCATTGTCAAATTTTAAAGATGGACAGCAAAATTTCAAGTCTAGAGCAAAACAATATCCCACCCAAACAGGTAATTGGAGTACTTCTCGGTCTTTACCTTTTTCCTTGGTGCTCATCAGTGTAGGGGCTCTCAAGTTTAGTCCAGGGAGAGAAGTTCTGAGGCACTCAAGGTTGCGATTTTTTATACTTTTTATTTGACTACAATTGCCTACGTGCTTCAGCCTTAAAGGCCTTCTTCAGGATGAAAAGGCCTTTAAGGTTGAAGCGTGTAGGCAATTGTAGCCAAATAAAAAGTATAAAAAAATCGCAACCTTGAGTGCCTCAGAACTTCTCTTCCGGAATAACCCACCCACTCTGCTCCAGGTGCCACCAGTGTTCAGTATTTTTTTCACATTTCAGTGTTAATATGTTCAAAATATTCAACAGAACCAACATTGAAAATGTTACAAATGAGAGGTAAATTAACAATACTTTTGAATGTGCCCAAAAGTTATCTGCAATGGAGCTTACGTGTATTTCAATTCTTTAAGAGTTAAAATAACACTGCTGTTGTTTGCGGTCTTAAGACCTACAGAGGCCCCATGCTTGCATTGCTGGAAAGTAAATGTAGTTGTTTATTTATGTGAAAAAGAAATCAATTTGAAGTGTTAAAAGGAAAGAA